>NW_027094086.1:57226132-57521650 GCF_029207755.1 Chamaea fasciata | reverse complement strand
AAAATATATGTATCACCACACATTCTCATGAAATGCACTCCTCCTATCACTGAGTTAAATACGATTGCTTTCTTTTCACCTTCCTCAAATGTTTTTAAAGTACAACAATGCAAGTTTTGATTAAGATAATATGCAACATGGGTTATATTCCAGAGTGCTTAAGTTTGTGCTCAAAACTGTAATGAGTACTTAATTAATGAATTTCTATCAAGATAAACATGTTTCCATTTATTTTTTTTAGATTTTGCTGTTACCTAATACAATATATTAATATATACCCATTTATATCTTCAGAACAAGTCACTTCTATGTGTTCCATCTCTTACTGAGAGTTAAACATCTAGATTTCTCCCCAAGTTTATAAAATTAAATTTGAACTTATCTTCAACCCAAAAACTCAAAGAGTACAAAGCTAGGAAAAAAACCAAAATAAAACCAACAATTTAAAATGCTTATGTGTTTTGACTTCATACTGGATTATCAAAAAATAACTAAATCTTGCAATGTGGTTTTACCTAGACTCTTTTATTTTTACAGAAAGGTAACAATCATGCACCTGACTAAGAAGAAAAAGATGAAGAATTCATTTGAGCATGAAGGAAAGCTTAGGAAAAAACTTTAAGCTGCCGATAAGATGTCAGTTCATAAGGAACTGGTCCTCTAAAGCACAGATTTCTGTATATGTATATATGTGTGTCTATGCCAGTAGATGTATACAAAATATTAACTTCTTAAAGTAAGAATTTTTTTGCAAAATTTGTTTGTTAAACAGGAAGGATCAGTAGGGTTGAAGTATCCTAAGATATCTCTGGTTTGCAGGAAAATAACTGATAGATTTTCCCTGTGTGTGTGTTTTTGAATGTGGGTATGGGGACTTCTACAAATTCTGTTGGTTTGGGGAGGAAGGAAAAAATTGGTACAGGAACAGTGTTGCTGAAAAAAAGTCTCCAAAAATTATTGAACAAAAAATAAATACCAATGATATTTGACAACAAACTTGTTTTTGTCCTGAACACTTAAGATCCCCAGAGTTATCTTAGTTGCTATTATGAGATATAGAAATTGTGGGAAATTTCACTTTTGACATGAAGCTGTAAAAAAAAAATTGCTAACAGACATTTGTTTTATCAGTGCGGGAAATATAAACCATCACTGAATGATGGACTTTGGTTTGAGTTTGCCAATATTAAAGAATAATGTCTAATACCAGAATGCATTCTTGACATTTCACAGTCCCTTGAGTACTTTTGAAGGGGGTTTAATGAGATACAGAAATGAGACTGGTTCTCTAAATCTGATCTTTAATTTGGTGCTTCCAGTTTTGCTTAATTTTGTGATTTGTAATTCAAAATGAAGCCCCATGCAGGTCCTTTCCACGCACTTAACACCCTAATTGTCAGTCACAGGATGCTGGAGTTTGAGAATGCTTTTCTTTGGGTTTTGGTTTGTTCTGTTTTGTTTGCTTGTTTTCTTTCTATGTTTCTTTGTTTTGGTTTGTTTATTTCTTCAGTAGAACCAAGTGAAAAATTTACTCGTAAAAGAATGACCTAGAAAATGTTTACTTAATATTTTTATGACTGAAGTTATTAACCAAAGAAACAGGCATATTTGGTTTTCATGAAGTTAACAGTTCTACAATGTAGAGAAACACAGAGCATGGGGTCAGAGACTAAATTAAGTTCACCAACTATATACTGTACATGGCAGGTCATAAAATCAATCAGGAGACTGCCAAATGTAAAGAGAGTAAAAAAAATAAGAGCAATAAAATTCATACAAGTGGAGTTGTTGTATAAGTGCCTAACAACCACTCCACTAAAGATAAATATTGTTGGCTTATTGTGGTTATTTGAACTTTCAGAATACAGAGTGTGCAAAGAGCTCGTTCTGGTAAAGAAATGGAAATCCCACAGAATGTATCTACTCAAGTAATGAACAGGAGAATGTCCTACTCAGCCTTCCATGTCCAAGAAAAAATTCCTGATTATCCTAAGAACTTTGTTAACAATGTGAAAAAAATTTAAATTATAGCTCTTATGGGATGCATATCAAATGGAAAGACTAAAATTTCAGAGTGAAGAGGGAGGGTTTGTTCCAGGATTCTTTCCTTTAAGGAATTTGCAGGATCAAAGAGAAAGAACAATTCCCTGTTAAATGTCACACATAGGGTGAAATCCTTCAAGCTTCACAAAATCAGGCATGATCAAAAATTAGCCATCAGCATCTCATTTTATCTAAAAAAATTGGAATTTCCAAGGGGAAGTTTATTAATTCAGAGTTAAGGCCTCAGTGAATCAGGAATTGTAACTTGTTACCTGATCATGCTTTGGTATGCACTTAACTTTCCCAATATTTCTCAGCAGGTCTGAAATATTCCATAGTTAAGTTCATTGATTTGGTGGCATTTCAGACTTGTGTGAATGTCTGAAGTGTCTCTACTCTTATATCTTCATAGATGTAATATGAATTATCTGCACTTTACACCTTCTGTTTTGCTAGTGCTCATGAGTATTTCAAAGTATATAATCTGTAATTCAAATAATAAATTTTTAAAACAAGATATAAAAGTATTCTTGTATAGCCTCTGGTTATAGTGACATCATTTGTTGCTGAATCCTTCTTCATTTGATACATCAGTTAACAGGGAACATGCTCACACAATCAGAGAATAATCATGACAATGCTACTCACTCCTTGCTCAAGAGGTAGTCCTGGACTTTATCGGTACAGAACTGTTTTGTTTTATTTTTGTTCAGTTTGGTTTGTTTTATTGTACAATATTGTTACCGTACTAGTGACTCATAGTTACTAACTTTTATTCAGAGCACGTATTCCCTTTTTACAAATATGAAATTACAGGAATAGAGAGCCATAGGATAGGAGTCTTCATTTTTCAAAAGATTTGCTATCAGGAAATAAGGAATATAGATTTTTAATCCTATATCTACTACATCACTCAATGAAGGAAATAGTCATTAAAAGTCTACATCATCCACAAAATCTGAAATTGATATAGAGGCAGTTTATCAGAACATAATTCAGTGGCTTCAGCTATGAAAATTTCTCATCTATTCTTAGGTGCAGATCTTCCAATCTTGGCAAATAATTAACTGGAAATTCTATAGGGAGCAATAGCCCTTGCTATACAATAATCCTTCTGCTTTGTGCACTTAATGAGACTTGGTTCCTCCTGGAAAAAATAGCATTGCTGAACTTGCTTAACTCACTCAAACTTCTCTCTACTTCTCTAGATACCATCTTTGAGATTGTTCCATATCTGCAGCTCCTTCATCCTCTTTTGCCTATTACTATGTGGTTAAAAACCGGGCAGGTTGTGTAGCTTTTTCCTCACTCAAGCTTTTGACTTTGCAGTATGAATTGAATATTTTGTCATAAATACTTTTTTTTTTTTTTTTGCATATTTGGAAAAAAACCAAAATCAGAAAAAACATAACATCATGTGATTTTTCATTAGTATCGTGACAGTTATGGTTGCAGCTACTTGTTCTGGTGGCACAAATAGTTGCTTTTTCATGAGTAAACTGTCAAAATTGAAGAAGTTACTGTCCCCACAGATTAGACTCTTCTATCTGCCAGTATTCCTGTGCCTGTGGCTGAGTTGCATGCATCAGCTGTATGACAGAGCTTGAATTCATATCAATGTCAAATCAATAACAGTACTTTTATCTATTTTAATTGTAGTCTCAGCTACTTGTGCAGACATTTAAAGGCTTCACTCATGGAGCAGCAACAAATGACCATGGGACGGTAATAGTTTCTGCAGAAGTTTTAAAATTGTCAGAAATATGTTTCCTAATTTTGTGAATGAGAGATATATGGTAAGGTGTCTTTCAGAATGAATTTTTTGGACTGTGCTTATAAAGTTTTTTTGCAGTTAGTCTAGTTAATTCTGCCTGTGCTCCAAGCCAATGATCAGCCACACAGGGCAAGAAGTGCAAAAAGGTACACTGACAAACCTTACTCTCTCTGTCCTGTTCCTCAACACTGCTTCTAGGTCAGGCACATTTCCACACAGCTAAATGGTTTCCAGGTCCTTGAAAGTATCAGCAGATTGATTTCAGATCTTCTTGGAAATTAATGACTCCATTGCACCTGCCTGAAAAAACAAGAGTTTATCCTTAGATACCACTGCTGTCTTTCATGTTCATTCCTTGCTGCTGAGGCTTCCTGCCACAGTTTTGGTATAAACTTGCATTCTCCAGCTCTTTTTCTAGCCTCTGCATACTCTGGTCACTGTTCCAAACCCTAACTGCTATCGATTTGCCTTTTATTACCTCCATATTTCAATTGGCGCAGGAACAATGCAGGTAAAGGTTTTTTCTGAACTACATTTCCAGCTCTGTGTTATTTTAGTAAGACTTCAGGTCTCCATCCCTCTCTGATTTTTCCTCCTCCCCATTTAAGAAGTTAGGAAAGTAAAATACACTCTTATTTCAGAGATACTTGAAAGTACTACTTTCAGAATCAAGGGGATCTCTTTGCACTTGTGGTAGCTAATATTATGCTATGGTATTTAAATTCAGGTGTTTGGGGTTTTTTAGTCTAACAAAACAGTTTTCTTTTACTCCCTGCTTCATGGCATAAGGAAGATGAAATTTTAAATTCCTCTATACTCATGCTTTTTATATATGGCAGATATGACTGGTTTTATACAGCCTTGTTTTTTTTTCTTAATATGCCTGAGTTATCCGTGTTTAAATGTGCTGAATTTTCTTGAAGCACAATTTTAAATAGTTAATGCTTAAAAAAGTTAAATTGCGGCAAAACAGAGCAGAAATTTTTAATATAGAAACATGCAATTAAATGGGGAGGGGGTTGCTGTTATAATGGACAATATCTCTGTAATTTCATTTGTTCAAATAATGTGCTTTAAGCAAAAAAACTACTAAAGTTATGGTAGAATGAGAAATTTACATTTGATGCATGTTATCATATATGCATGTATACATGTATAGACAAAGTAATTAATGTTCATAGAGAAAAAATATATCCCAACTTTTCATATAGAACTATGGAGCAGCAAACCAATTCACATATTTTTAAGAATTCATGACTTTTCTAAGACACATTAACCTAACTTTGAACTATCCTCAGAATTAATGCTAAAAGTTCATTTGTCAAGTAAATGAGGAAAGTACATGTTAGATATATTAGTTTAAACCCTCCTCTCCCCTCAGAATGTGAGTGATCTCATTTGCAAAATTCAATCTTTTTTGTTCATATCTAGCAAGATTCCCAAAGTATCCTTGGATAAGAGCAGCAGAGTGATAAAACGGGTTATTTTAACACAACCCCTGTTGAATTCAAAATACTTTTTTTGTAGAAATCGCTTTACTTCTCCTATTTGCACCATTATGAATATATTTTCCTCATGTTTCTGTTGTAATTTTCAGAGAGGTCAATGACAAAAATATGCAAATTCCAGAAAACTGTGTTATTACCTCATCAAGAGTGAAATCCTAAACTTTATTTCAGTAACTTTCATATGCAATTAAAGCTCAACTTTCCCAACAGGGTTATAGTATGTTTAATTAAAAATGAAGTACATGATAGCCAAATACAACACACTAAATCAAATTAAAACATCCCTACCTTGTAGCCTTGCCTTCTAAATTTACTGATAAAGCATGAAAATGAATTTTGACTTCTCACTTTTTGTTCTTCAAACCAGGTAATTTGTTACTCGTTCACTTCAGGAAGGTTGGTTTCAGATTTATAAAGCAAAAATCTGTATTATACAAATAATACTTCATGAGTTTTGCTGTTCTTTTTTTTTCCACCAAGTGACCAAAGAAAACTGAAAAGGTGATCAATGGTCCATCATCAAAGCAATTAGTATTAAACTCATCAATATGAGTCTACATTGATATTCACAGGTGTTGTGGGTTAATCACAGTAGGCAGCTAAGCATCACTCCCTCCCTCCCTCCCTCCTTCCCTCACTCCCCCAGCAGAATGGGGAGGAGAATCAGAAGAGGAAAAAGCAAGAAATTGCCCATGGGACAATATCGAGACCGTTTAAGAAAGGAAGAAAATCTGCACATACAAGTAGAGCGAGAAAGGAGTTAGTTCGTGTTTCCCTTTGTCAGGCAGATGTTGAGCCATTTCCAGAGAAGCAGGGCTTTCTTTATAAGTTAACAGCTACTTGGGGAGAGAGAAGCCACAGCCACAAATACCCTCTGCTTTCTACTGCTCCACATTTTGCTGCTGCCATGTATCCTCCTAGCCAAAGTATTGCTTATGTGTGTATTGTATACATGAGCAGGTCACAGCTGCCTTCACTGTTCCAGCAGGATCGATACAGGGTACTTTGATTTTGCTTTTGTCTAATTCACTGTGAGAGAAGTTGAAGGACCCATGGGGTAAATGGAAATTGTGCTGTTCACCTGGCACAGAGTGACTTGTGGAGCTGTGGGAGCTGCAGTGCACATCTTAGCTCTAGGGTCCCGGGCCAAAAAAACCAAAACCAAAACCAAAAACAAAAAAACAACAAAACAAACAAAAACCCCACAAAACAACAACAACAAAAGACAAAATTGGGGAGCAATTTAGAAAATAAGACATGAGAATATATGCATAGTACCAACCCTTGAATCAATCTGTAAATTTGAGATTGGCTTACACTGCCATTTTAAAAAAATCCTAATATATTTATATCTGTTATAACATGAATATATTCTTTGGATATGTTATGATATTATCTGCTTCCATGGTCTCTCAGGTAGTGTGCTTGGTGTCAACTATAGTTTTAAATCTAAAGAATAATGATAAACATTGCACATTTCTGGTCTGCAAAACAATAAATGTCAGCTGCACTCAGACTGTAACTCAAGACAATTAACTGGATGACAAAAAATTGCTTTTCCTGTCCCCTGCTGCCAGAGCTGTAAACTCTTTGCCAAATTCCCTTTATAAGAATTTAACTTCCCTACTGATTAGTTTGACTCACATTAATTTAAAAAAACACCTCAACTGCAACTTACTAGGCTATAAAAATGTTGCTTTTCCTAGCGCAAAGACATCCTGGTTGTTATTTTATCTTAGTTCAAGTATTTTAAAAATAAGTGAATGGATTAATTAATAATTCTAAAATTCTAGTAGAAAGAATATTTCTATTTTATTATCTTTTCATCAAAATATCCCTGTGGTATCTTAAGGTAGTTTTTAAGAGCAAGATTTTTTTTTACTCCCCAAAATCTTTTTTAGCTACAAAACTATGCTTACAAAGGAAGAAACCATTCCACTTTAAATTTTAAATTTAAGCTACATTTTCTATTTCATTTTAAGACTAAGTTAGACCCTTCTAACTATATATATGTTTCCTGCAGGGTCTTTTTCTGTTTGTTTCCTTTTCTTTTTGTTGTCCAATGTTTTAAATTAGTCATTGACAAATTCAAACAGGCAATGAAAAAATGTTCTTTGTGCATCTTTGTGTAATATTAATAATCAGTACTTTGGAATAACCAGAGGAAGGACAGTGGAGAAAATTCAAACCATAGCTCCTGATAAAGTAATACAGGACAGATTTAAATTATTTGATGATTTATAAATATTTTAACTTCATCATTCAAAAGTGGTGGTAGAAGCACAGATGTAGAAATTACAATTTTTGACTGGCATGCAAAAATCTTTGGAAATTGATGAGGGAGGTAAGCTCAAAGGAGTGCTGGGCTCATTAGCTTGGACGGTAGGCTCAAAGATAAGCTTGTGGCCTTGGCTGGAACTACACTGCCAAGCAGAACAACATTGCCAAGCAGAAGGCAGAGGAAGGACAAGGGTATGAATGTGTTGGGGGACTGCTGGAGAGCTGATTAGGCCTGTGGTTAGTTCAGGACTTCGCCATGTAGTATCTTCTTGCAGTGGTGTGTTAAACTTTGCAATCTCATCTTTATGCTGAAGATGATGTGGTATTAGCATAGCTGTTATTATTTTTTTAGGACTATTATATTTCTTCTAGAAATACTATAGTAATAGTTCCAAGAGATTCTCTTTCTTCTTGAAAGACAATGCAGTTGTTTTGAAATGTCAAGCTAAGGTGTTTCTGTGAATAAAGTACAACACATTTTGTTGTTCTTTAAACATATTTTGACTGGTTTCATTATCCTGCATTTACTACTTATCAAACCTGACTTGTAAGTAGCAGTGTACTTCATCACCAGCAAAGCTGGCACAAATAAAAAACTTATGAGTCTAAAATGATAATTACCACAATCTAATGAATCTCATAAATCTTTTATAACGGAGGGAAATAAACAATGACTCAGAAATGAACACATTAATAACTTGGAGTGGTTTTTTTTTCCAAAAGCAATGAGTAGTTTAATTTATGTGGTGTGTCCATAGACAGTTTAACTGGAATCCTATCATTGAAATAATTAGTAGTTAATCTAAGGGGATAAACATATCTAGCAGAGTCCAAATTGAAAAATGGCTATTAAAATTATCATTAAACTAGGAACATTACTATAAAATTATAGTAAATGGCCAACACGATTATAAAGAAAATGCAAAATCTTCAAGAGATCATTTACGAAATGTAACACCTCTCAGTCCCTCATCAAGCACCCTACCTACCACAATTATTTTTAAAAAGTTCCTAAACAGAAAATGAAACTTATTTAAAAACAAATTTTCATGTTTACAAGAGAGAAAAAATAATTAAAATAAGCCCTGGGATTCTCTTTGTCTAATTTTTTTCATTTAGGTGTGTTGGATGAGTTTGAACTGGATATGACTACAGATGTTGGGAGTTTTGGCTCAGGACCATTATCATGGTGGTACAGAGCAGCACCTATCTTCCTCAGTAAGATAAAGAGATGAAAACTAAATACCTACAACTGCAGTAGTGATATTGAAAAGTTTGATTGATTGCATATCAAATATTATTTTAATGTATGTAGGGAAACTACTTTCAATGTATATGAAATGTTAACTGGATTTCCACATACTCGTGAATATCCACAATGCAAAAAAATGTAGTAGAACATTTTAAGTATATCAAAAAACTCTAATAGACTATACTAGGATCTCTTAAGCAAGAATAGTTTAAGATTGTTACATTACTTGCAATAATTCAGCATATTATTTAAATTTATAGTAAATTATAAAACTATTGTATATTTGGAACACTGAAAAAATCTTCTGATTCACTCACTTTTTAATATTAATGAATATTTATTACTAGATTTATTGTCTTATATTTTAGCTATAAACATTATCAACTTTCTAAATATACTGCATGCTACCATTTACTTGAAATCATAAATGGATTACTGGTTTTCCAGTTCAGACTAGGTAGATAATCACAGTATATAACTAAGTTGATCTGTTAGGAAAAAAAACCACTCAGATATTATAGACACAGGTTCCTGGTGGTTGGTGAAATGTCACAGGAGCTGATTTCGCTGAGAGGTCACAGTTTGGCAAGTTAAGAAATTTCAAGGGTCCTGGAGAGCATGAGCAAGCACACCAGTGACACTCTGACCCTTCTGTCACTTCAGTCAAGACTGCAGGGGCCAAATAAGAAAACGTTGGCAACACTCAGAAGCCGATAAATTGTCGAGATCTGGAGTAACTAAGAAAATTCCAGAGAAATGCATTACACAGTAAGTAGTTCAGTTTAGACAAGGTTCATTTTGAGCTTACACTGCAGTAATGACCACCTAATTGTCTCTGCTTTCCAGTTCCTGACACCCAGCAACCACCTGGCAGCCTCCTGTCTTGCTCAGGACAAAGTACAGCAAGGTTCTTCACTGGGTATAGAGTGTCCTTGGCACCTTTTTTTTTTGCTTTTTCTGCACAAAAGAGTTCTGCTCTTTTCTCATGGAAAAAAAAAGTCCCCCAAACAAACAATACTCTTAGTTATTTAAAGTTAACCGATTAAGTTATTTAAAGATAAGGCATACAAAACATTAAATCGTTTTTCTTTATGCCTTTTTCTTTGAAGGTATTTAAATACTGGGTCCATGGTATTAATATAAAGATATAATATAGGGGATTCTTTTCTTTTTCCTTCCAGCACCGGAGGAACCTTTTCTGTAATAAAGAGTACAGAAGGTCTCAGCTTACTGGGTAACTGAGCCCCTATGTTTCAGCACCCAGTAAATGTCAACTTATAGATTAAAACTGGGAGAGAAGAATGATTGGCAACATGTTCAAACAATTTATGAAATACAAGGCATGCCATTGTTTGTGAAATTTTTGTGACTGTCAGATATCATTCAGGTTTACACTTGATAACTCATGGTAACCATTATATTATATAAAATTGTCTCTACACCCACAATTTCCAGTATTAAAAGCAATAAGAATCTTTGAATTCTATCTAAATGATCTTTGATATCAAGTAGCCTAATGAAAGCTGATTGTCTTAACAGTTAATACACAGCATTTCTGATAATAAATGCAACCATGCGGGTGAAAATTTAATTAAGATAAATACCCATCATGTATTCAGTTACATCAGTACAAAAAATTTCAAAATAAAATGAACATCTATTCAGCACACCTCAAAATGGCTTAATTGTGTACAAAATAGACTTTCTGAGAAACTTCCAAGAACACAGTTTATTTTCACCCTGATGAATAAGTCATATATCATATTATTCTTATGTCTACAGCTTACTTTAAAGACCTGTCCTTATTATTACTTTTTGGATAAATTAATATTGTATCTAAATAATGAGATTTGATCAAACAAGCGCACAATGATTCAACCATACTTTTTCAAATGGCATTCTGTTACACCTTCCCATTGATTAAATGCTCTAGAAATAAATTCTTTCCTTGACTTGTGAACTTGCCATTAAAAAAACTAAATAAACTATACGATACCAAAAAGCTTGGTGTCTGATGCAGCCATGTAGCTTTCATGTTACCAGAAATATATCTTCATTATTTTGTTAATCTCTTTTAAAGATTTCTGTGTTTTAAAGAACACACACAGTAGCTCTGTACTATGTACTGTTGGGAGGGACAATGTCACACAACAAACTGTTTATGGGAATAAGAGGTAGCTCATTTTTGAACTTTGGATCTCTTTAGAAATTACAGATGTCTCAGAGTTTCTGTTACGTGGGGACCAGATGGCTCTGCTTAGGGATAGTAAGAAACACAATCCCAAGACAACATTCAGCAGATGTCTAGGCAGCAGCTCCAGCTGACCAGGCAGGTTTGCTCTGCTTTCACTTCACACAGACAAAGCCAGGAATGACGCAAGACAATGAAATAAGCCACAAACACCATGGTTACTGAGTACAGAGAAAATTATGTAAAGATTTAGGCAAACAAATAAACAACGTAAATTTCAAACCTCAAATCCATCATACTTGTGCTTTTTTTTTGAGGGTGGGGAGAAATGGAAAGGATAGCAAAATGGCATGAGGAAAGAAGCAATTGGATTTTCTTTCTTAGTAAGAGAGAAAAAATCTTTTGTTCTGATGCAGGTGCCTATTTCCTTATCAACTACGATAACTGAATTTGATAACTACAACTGTTGCTTTAACTAGAAATAAATAGTTTATGTCCACAGAGTGTTCTAACAAGATCACCAGAAACCCTAAATCAGCACATGTCTATGGAACCAAACAGCCCTTTTGGGTTTTAAACTATTTGGGATCACGTGACACCACTTATATATTTTTTTTAATATAAGCTTTGAAAAAAAAAGACTTCACTTCCATTTCTGTGACTAGCATTCTAATAGAAATTAGAATCTGAATAACACAGCACCTGGAATACTGCACAGGCATTAAAGAAAAAAAACCCAAACAACTAAAAGGAGGATTTTGCAGTGAAACAAGACTAAAACATAAGGGATTAGGTTTTACTCACAGTCTTCTTACTTTTTTTTTTTTTTTTATCTCTAAGAAAGGTGGTTCCTTCCCACCATTTTAGTTTACTGCTGGATATTTATGACATAGGATAAGGGCAATATTAACTTCTGTAGGATCTACATCTGCTACTCCATTTCCAAGTCCAGATATGTCTAAAGCCTTGGATACTCACCAAGCTGCTGTTGCTCTGTTCTTTGTACTGTGATTTTTTGTGGAAACACAACAGAAGAGCACCTTTTAAAGGAAACTCATGAAACGCTAGTCTAAATAAGCAGAGGATTTGTGGCTTTGACAGTACCTACATGAAGATGAAAATGCTTTGAGAATGTTGATTGGAAATATGGGAGGGAAAATATTTCAAATATGCCCCATATATTCAAAATGCAAGTTGTTTTTTCTGACAAAAATAAAGGAGTGTAAAAATGTGTTTTTCCATGGGCAAATAACATCACAAAGTATCTCTGTGTCAGACCTTTTGTTGGCAATCCTACGGAAAAACCCAGTGGTGAAAGAATAATGGGTGATAAACTATTTTCTTACTCATATTGGTGATCCTTCCAGAGTAGCCTGAATTTTTTTTTCGCAATACCCCTACAAAATTATGCAATTTCAATTGCTGTCTTTGAGCTTCAGATTTCTTTGTAAAAGTTTGACATAATTTTTTAGCAGTGAACACTTGTTTGCACTTTTTTTTTTTTCAATTTTTAAGAAAATTAAATCACTCTTGAATTCTAGATTTTATTGCCAAATTGCCTTATGAAGAGGGATCATTGCAGTCAGACTGGTTTCAGACTTCTAAGCCATCTGTTGTTAATGGCATTACATACAGAGGATTTGATCTTCATTTCTCATGTGTAGAAACACATTAAATTAGCATGAGAAGTCCCTAAATTTGAAGATAACAACCCATCCTGACAGTTTACTTCAGTAGATTAGGAAGTTTTTAGATACTCTAATTGGAATCATTGAATGGGTGAAAATCCAGAGAAAAAAATTACTTTTTGAATGGGTGACACTCTTGCCAGACACATTTATAAATAATGTCTTACACAGAATTGATTGCTATCTGTTATCAGAGTGCATTTGATATTTAATAGTCGCCAACTCCTGTAATCTATGTATATGCATTCTGATGTAGTTACCATCTTCTGATTTTATCTGTTCAAAGACTCCCATTGATCTCAGGGAACCTTTGAGGCATATATAAAGAGTAAGGCCTGAGATGACAATTGTGACAGAGGATTGTAATAAAAATAATTATGTATGCATGTAAAGCATTGTACCAACAATCTTTATTACGCATTTTCAAGGCCTGTGAGATCAAATTTGCATAGACAGAGGTCAAGTATCATAGATTTCGTACATTAACAATGAACAGTTGGGTTTTCACTTTTCTAGTAAACACATATTTTACACGTTCTAGTAAACACATCTAGTAAAACACCTGTCTTTTTGCTTGGCATGATTCCTTTCGTCCTGGGGTGACTTTATGATTCTTGTATTCTCAGTTGTGTGTTCTGTCTATGCTGGATATTAAGTTCTGCATCATTAAGACTGGTTCTGAGAATGAAGGGGGGAGAAGAAGCATGGAGTTTGTTTTCAGAAATTGCACTTGCTCCTCCACGTTCCTTCTCCTGGACTCTGTTGTCTGCAACAGGGACAGAGGGAGAGAGACAGCTCTCCTTTGCTTTTCATTTAGTGGGGGTTTTTTTGGCTAGCTGAGGCAGAGAAGTTCCCCAGGCAGTGGCTTTTTGGAATTGATCAGCCCTGCTCTGGAATGAAAACTCAGAAAAACACTGGGGGGAGGCCTTCCTTCCTTCCTTCCTTCCTTCCTTCCTTCCTTCCTTCCTTCCTTCCTTCCTTCCTTCCTTCCTTCCTTCCTTCCTTCCTTCCTTCCTTCCTTCCTTCCTTCCTTCCTTCCTTCCTTCCTTCCTTCCTTCCTTCCTTCCTTCCTTCCTTCCTTCCTTCCTTCCTTCCTTCCTTCCTTCCTTCCTTCCTTCCTTCCTTCCTTCCTTCCCCTCAAAGTTGAAGTCTGAAAAAACCCTAAAAGAAAATTGCAAATTTTGGGATAATTTAAAAAATTGAGCATTATTGGTACAAGAATAAAAGAAAAAAAAATCAAGGCAGCAGTTTATTTACAGAAATTTTTATTCTGGCATTCACCAGAGAAGGTATCATAAAGGGATGCTTGCTCAATAGTCCATCCTATTTTTTTCCAACAGCAAAACTGAGGCAAAAATAAGCACATAAAGAAATCAGCGTTGATTTAGCCTTGTGTTCCCTTAAGGAGTCTAAGATTGGAAGGCAGAAAAACAGTAAAATAGGACAAGATCATATCTCAAATTATCTCGTGCTTTTCAAACAATGTTTCATCTTATTTTCTCACTTTTATAACCAATTTCATCTTTGTTATTATCCCTGTCTTCTCATATTCCATAAGAACTGGGAAAATCACCAATGAATTAATAAAAGGAAAGGAAAAATTTCCAAGTAGGAAACAGTCATGCAATATAAATCCTAAGGTAGTGGGTTGCAGAATCACTGGTAATCACAGATTTTGTTAGAACAATTTATTCTACATTATCTCCCAAAAGAATTACTTGAACTATCTTTCAGGTTTATATGTAATATTGAGGATATATTTGAGACTTAATGTACTCTTTTCAATATTAAGCTTCTGATCAATCAAATTAAAGTTCCTCCCCTGTGTAGAGGATCCCTATACCATATAAAAGCAATTTAGACATCACTAGATTTTGATCCTCTCTTCACGAAATTTTTGCATTACTATGCAGTACTTCTGTGTGATTGGAATCATCTGTAGGAGGAGAGGCAAGGTCAGGTGACGAATCCACCACTCTGGGAGAGACTCTGGTTCACACCACGGCTTCAACACATACAGAGCTCCTAAAGGCAGGCAGTGCGTGGTGACAAGGATATCAGAGAGCTGCTGGGAAAGGCAGGCTTGCCTCTTGACTGAGGATGCATCAAGGGCAGGAGTAGATGCTGCAGTTGAGATGCTGAGAGCATGGTGGGAAAGCGGTGACAGTGGTGTGCTGGGGTTGCACTGGCCTCCCAACCATTTAGGGCTACATTAATTCCCATTTAATAATTTGAAGTTGAAATTAATCAGGAAGAAATAAGCTAATTATGATCACTGGTAGTTACTAATCAGACATTTAAAGATATGTGCCACTTAACTCAGTGGTTTTGTTCTGGCACTGGGTGGCTTTGAAGTAGTCAAAAAAGACTAGATTAGATCTTGCTGGCTGCCAGGTAACCTTACAAATATTAATTTAATAATCAATAACTATGCATTAAATTACTGAATATAAATTCACTTGATTTATTAACAAATATCTTTTTAGACATGACCTTCTTTCAGTCACTAGGGTTTTTCATATTTTATTACTCTTTCTTCTTCGTAGGACATAATTTGACAGACCTTTACAATAAATTCAAGTCTCACGTTGCTGACAAAATTCTGACATAAACTTCAAAAGACATTTTACAATGTTTATCCACATTTCAGAGCCCTCCACTAAGATTCCTCCAGATACATTTTATTTTTTTAAAATGCAATCTTGATGGAAAAATGATCTGTAAAGGAAAAAAGGAGGCTTTTTTGTCTCAACTGCAAGGACAGAACTTCATGGCAGAACTTTGAAGTCTAAGGGCTCTTTGGCAATTCAGAAAGAAGCACTGACTCATTTTAGTAAGATTCACCTTTTATAAATTGCAGCTGGTTGCCAACTTTTGATTGGACCAGATAATCACCAGAGGTCTCTTCCAACTATAATGGTTCTGTGATTTTGTGATTCTGTGACCTTCAGGTGTAAGTAATGTGAGATGTCAATAAACTGCATGTATCACTTGCCCTTTTGCCAGATAATGCTACAAGAGTAATTCATACGGTACTAGAATAGGAAATTCTTCCCAAGTCCTGCTGAGTGCTGGGCTGTTTTTTCTGGATAGGGTGATATTCTTCCCAAACACAGTTCCTGGAAGGCTCAGTAAAGATGCATGTAGAGGCCAACTGTTAACACACATAACTTTATTGTTCACTGGAGCATGAATGTTCTCACAGGATGCAAATGACCATCCCTAGAGATAAGAATTGATCGGAAAATTCACAAGTGGAGAAACTGCTGGTGGGAAATTATTGTACAGTGTCATTGAAACCAAGAGAGTTTTACTATAAATGAGTGGGAGAAGAAATATTGGGCTTTTGTGAGAGCTAAATTGCATTGCATGGTAGTTGTCAGCCTGTCAGTGAATGAGATTAAAGCAATTCCTATAGTATAGATCTGTGCAGAAACATAATCTAGGAGAAAATGCTTAGATGAAAACTATAAAAACTGTAGTTAGACTGTAAAATCTAATCAGCATTGATTGGTTGAAAGCTTAGGTTTTCAGCACTATTTTTTTTTTTTAATTCTTTTTTGGTTTAATAGGTCTTACAGTAGAATTTAAAGGGAGTAAAAACAAAATCACCATTGATTTTTTTTTTTAATCTAGGGCCTGAAAATATTCATAGAATTGTGATTCCTTTCTTTTCTATTTTTTAATAATTATTTCCTTTCAAGAATTTCTTCAGTGTCAGTATGCACACACACTAAGCCTTAATAGTCTTCATAACACTGTCAGATTTCTGATTTAATTACATTTACAGGCCAACACTTTTGTCTTAAAATAATTCTTTTTTAGAAAGATTAATCACAACACTGAAATTTTACATTAATGAGGGAACAGATAGATATTACTTTAACTGCATGATTTATACTCACCTGTGAAGTGGATTTTTTTTTCTGCAGAATAGCACTGAGGTTCTAAAAGACTTTAAGCATTAGGAAAGTATTGCACTTCTTGGTTTTTAAAATCATTCTGAATTTGTCTGATTTGTTATATTACACAATTGATCCTTTTTTCCAGTATTTTGTGTGGAAGTCGAAAATTCAGTTTACAAAATCAGGAATTATCCTAAATTAAAAATGTAACGAATAGACAGGTTCCCAATAAAAGCCACAAACACAGACTTTTCATTGACTCACAAGGTTTTAGAGGTCAGGTGTTGGCAATCAAGCCAACAAAGTCTTTGGGAATAGTAATAAGGTCGTTGTCTTTATCATGGCATGTGACATGTTTAAACAAAAATAAATATATAAGTACTCTATTGTGATAGGAATGGTAGCTTTGGACTAATCTTTCCCTAGTCTCCTTCACTGAAGAAGCTGTTTGCCAAAGTGTCAATGCAGTAAGTGATGATTCAGAGGAGTTTCTCTCTACAAGGAGAGGATCTACACTAAATTTTGATCTAGTGTCCATTTTACCAATTTTAAATCTGACATTTAATAATGTTGACGAAGTCCTAAAAACTTTTTTTTTTCATTTTTTTATATTAATTCAAAATATTTATTTGATCTACCCACATATAATAAAATAGGTGAAAGAAGAGAATCATATTTATTGGGGTACACTGTGACTTTTTTTCTGAAGTCCTGCAATCAGTCCAGTTAAATATATAACAGAAAATGTTCGCTCTATAGATTTTTTTAAGAATAAATGATGAGGTTATCTGCCAGAAGCAAGGAAATAATTTTCTGCCAATATTATTGCTTTTCTGTGTGCATTTTCAATTTACTGTATTCCTATTCTTTCAACACTGAGCCACACATGGAGAGACAGAAAAATCTGAGGGAGTCTGAATTTTCATTCACACATTGTTATCAATATGGATTACTCATTAAAGTGCAGTTTCAAAATTTGGGAAAAATTTCCTAATGAACTACTTAGGCCCTATACTGACATAAAAAAAGTTAAAAATGAAAAATTAAATTTATTTCAAATTATTAGAAATGGAGAGACACTTAAAAGTAACAGACACAGTAATGAAGGTGAGAAATTCTCTGAAACACTCTTATTAATGTGGTTTTCTAGCCTAAGTTTACAAGCATTCGCAAGAAGGTCTTACAACTGAGAAGAAATGTTTAAAGCCATTTGCAGTCATCACAAAGCAGAAAAGAAGTGAACACTCAAACCAGGTAAAAAGTCTTTTTTAACTTGAGAGCAGATTCTTCAACTAGAATAGTCAGACACTAACTAAAACATTTATAGTATGCCTGAGCACTAGCACCAGGAGATCAAAATTAATCTCCAACACAACTTGATATTTTTTAAAAGTATTTTTATAAACCCCATTAACAAAAGGCTTTTCCACCAGAGATTAAAACAACCCCTGACAAATAATAATTATAGATGCTAAATACAGTAAAGTCGTCTATCCATTTTCCATTGTACCTCAATACTATCTTCCTTAGCAATTTATCAGAATAAATACCCTTCAAGGGAAAAGCAGATATGGAGAGGAAAATAAAAACTTGCTGGGATTAGTCTGGGGCCTTTTTCTATTTGTAACAACCAAAACAAAAACAAAGCTGCCAGAATTTTAGTGAGCTATTCTTCAGTACCAAAATGCAGTGGAGGACTGCAGATAAGAAAACATTGAACCCCTGAAGTGCCCAGCAGTAGTTACTGCGAGTTTCTCAGCTGAGTTCTGCCCATACATTGTTAGTACTTCCTATATTGTTAGGGTAGTGTCAGACCTCACAATGCTCTTTGTCCTGAATTCCATCACCAGAGAACTATTTTAAGTGCAGACCATCTGCTGAAATGCTCTAGAGAACAATGTTGTTCAGTTTCTGGTTTAGGCAGAAACTTTCATCCATTTCTCTCCATGTTTGTAAGACACATGCTTTGAACAGTCTGTAAACCAGACCAGTTGTCACTACAAATAGACCAAAGTTATCTTAACATATCATGTATTTATTTCCAGTTTGATTGGGAGACAGAGAGGATGAGATCATAAAAGGAAAAGAACTTATTCTTCTCTGACTCCTAATTTCTGCGGTAGGTCTCAGATATCTATGGTTGGCAAATTACCGTTTGGATATTTGTCACTTGGAAGAGGCTACATGAAGTTTTATGATGCACATAAAAGTAACATATTCTATTCAGGAAACGATACTATTTGGGAATTTATTCAGATTCTATTTGTGTATAGATCTAGATACAGATAAATAAGTAATTATATTAATAAAATAGTCTATTGATTAAAGTTTTCCTTTACATAAAGCACAAAACACAATGCTACTTACTAATTTTAATTTGGCAAATTTTCAATAGCAATATGAAATAGGTAATGTGAGGAAAAGGGCTTCCTTCTGTAACGAAATTGCATGGACTTGGAAATATTCTTTCATTGGCACTACTAGACACAGACAAAGCAGTCCAAAGCTCCTTCCACAGCAGATTAAGCAACAGCACCCTTAGTTGATGAGATTACCAATTATAGATTTTTTTTTTTTTTAATATCATTATGACAACATTGGTCTGTGTTGGGTACACTAGTTGGGTACTAGTTTACTAGTTGGGTAAAGTAGTAGATTCCCAACACTAGTTGGGTAAACTAGGGCGTTAAAGTATTCCATTGGCTGATTAAAATAAGTGATAACTGACCCATCTTTTTAAAGTAATTAAAATTAAGAATATTACTTCTTCCTCTGAAAAGTGAAGAGAAACTAACAGGTGAAGCAATAAGCAGCACTAAATACATTTTTTACCTACAATTGGTCCTTGCATACTTTGGAATATAATCTTCATTAGACCCACATTTTAAAAACAGCGCAGTGTTATAAAGAAGAAAGGGTACAAGTTTAAAAAAAATGGTCATGGATGACTAAAGTATAAAGTTATTTTGAAAATGCCATATAATAAACAATATATCTTAAAAATTGGCAGGAGACAATCACTAGTTCAAACAGAAAAAAATAGTGAGGTAAAGGAAATATCCATCAGAGATGAAAAATTTCTAAAGGAAAGGAAAAGCAAAGAATCATTCCACTGAGATTTGACAACATCAGGGAAATGTGTGAGATATTAGCTTGTTAGGTACAAAGGCTGTGGAAAGGACAAACAACGGTAGGAGGAATGAAAATCTCTCTCGAGAAAGAGATGACTAATTCACCAACCAGACTGAGCCCTGGTTGTTGGTATTCCTCAGAGCCCTATTCCTGGAAAAATAGTCCTTGCTGCTCACAATAATTTCTCAGCTAAAACTTGATTCCACAGCTTTGCTTAGGCATTTTTCATCAGTTGTTTAACATCTCCCAGTCTCTTTGAATAACTAGTCAACATGATCTATCCAGTAGGTTAGAATCCTGAAAGCATTTTATGTACACAATAAAATACATATTTCAATGGAATAATGTGAAAGAAATTAAGATTGGAGAAACTAGAGGGAAATATCTTTGTCTTTGACTGTAATATCTTCTAAACAAGCACTTGCATTAAACTAACTTAAATCCTTGACTATTCCAACAGCTGTTTTTGTAACAATTTCATATTGAAGTAACATCGTGAGCCAGGACAATTTGTGAGCCTTATTGAAAGGTCAGACCTTGTTTTTTTCAAAATGCAGGAGTAAAAAATGCATATGTAAAAATCTGATATGCTTTAGCTACAGTGGATGATTCTTCATCAAGCTCATAGCTTTTCAAAATTCAAGTAATCTGACAGTCTTAAGTCCCAATTACCGAAGGGAGAGCACACTTTCAACACAGTAATGAAACTTCAGGCAGTATGGATCTTTTGCAAGGTTAATATCCATACTGCATGAAATGGGGCTTTCTTGGGGATGCAACTGAACCCAAGGAATTCTTGCTCCTGACAGCAAGTCAATCACAAAAGATGAAGTACAACGTGCTCTGTCTTCCCCATGGAAAACACAGATCAGTGTGAGCACTTGCTTGTTCTCTCCTTCTCCTCATCCCCCGAATATCAGAAAAATGAAAAAGTAAATAACATCTGGTATGAAAACACAAACGAATAAAAATGGAGAAATGTTTTAATCTTCCATTGATCTTGAAAAACTAGGAATACTAAAAAGGCATGTATGAAGGAGGGAGACTACAAAAGCTCCAAAATGTGTCTCTTTCAAGCATGATTTTATGAGTTCAATAGTGCCACTAACAGATTCTCCAGAAAATGAATTATTCTTACTGTTATTGAATTAAGAATTTTAAGCCTTTTATTAATACATAACCAGAGAGTCAAGATAGCAGAAGTAAAGCTGATAACCATCTTCATGACCACACATAATACTTTGTAGGGTGAAAACACAACATATGATACGGATCTACCAGACTTCTAGAAGAGCGAGAGTGTAAGAGACATTCACAGTATGAACACGGCATCTAATGCTTATTTACTTATCCTATAATGAGAAAGTTCCCAAACAGATGGTGTGACCAAGCCTCAGCAGACTTCAGTGAGATGTCTGGAAATTGATGGGGTTTTTCTAGCTGGAAATGGAAAAACTAAACAAACAGAAATAAAACAACCAACCAAATTTAGTAGAATGGATCATATTCTTCAATTCCATCTCTCCTGCCAGATGAAAATACAGAGCATTTCAAGTAAATATAGCATGACTTCAATTTTTAAATAGAAGAGTCAAAAAAAGTATACTGATTTTTTTCAGAAATTTATACAGTGAAAAAAATTCTTTATTCACACATATGCATGTACTGTATTTCTACTGTCCGTAATATCCATACTATTTTCTAACCACTGGGAAAGTTGCAGCTTCATTAAAACAAAAGTTGAAGTACAATCAGTATTTCCCAGGATTTTTTTTAGACTTTGTGGATGTGTTTCCTTGCTGTGATTTATTCCAGTTTTACTTTTGCTCAGACACAAAATAAAAATATACAAACATTGTCCTTTAGCTGCTCTGGCTCTCAGTTTAGGCATAATCTTTTTCAGCATTCATAGTTCATATAATTAATATAATAATCCACCTGTGGCCTTTTCCATTCCTGTGTTTAAGAATAGAGATATGCCCACTACTCCTTTTGAATCTCCATATTTCAAAGTATTTTAAAGCTACTGTGAGTCACTTTCTACAATGCATGAATCCCACTTGTACTTGGGAAGAAAAAGTAACTTATATGCGTACACCTTTCAGTCCTGTGACTGTTCCTTCTTTAGCCATTTAGAGACAAAATGTGGTGCTGACATTTAAGTCTCATTTAACCTCTGTCTCAGTTACAAGGCTCTCAGAGTGGTGTGACTAGACATAATTTTCCTCTACCTGGAAATAAAACCTTATGTAGCTGATGAAAACACAGGTGATGTCTCTGATAGGACTCTTATCAACCATAGATGTACACTTGTTTATCTGATCATATCTGCCTAGGGCTTCAGGGCAAGGAATGGCTTTGTCCTGAGAGGCTAACAGAGTGATTTGAGAAAGGCATACTATACTTTTAATTAGCCCTATTGATTCCTTACAGAAACAACTTTAAGGCTTGTTTTGTTTTGTTGCTGTTCAGAAGGGAGTAGAGCTAGTCCATGGAGTCCGCCTAACCTATGGCAGCTTGACCTGAAGACTTTAGTGCTTTGTTAATAGCAGTTAACTCCTCTAAAGGGTACAGAGTTGCAGAAGGCCTCTTGGAAAAATCTGAAAAAGACACAAGGTGCAGAGACACATTGGGAGAGGAAAACCATAGCAGGGATAGATATAGCAAGAGTTATCAGATGATTTATGGAGGCAAGAGGGCCTGATGAATCCCAGATGTTATGTAGAACAGAGATAGAAATGGCAAAACAAAAGCTGAGTTATTTGATTTAGAGCTTCTCCACCTTCAGACAAATAACCACAAAACAAACTAAAAAAACACAACATGGCTCTTTTTTTGTTCCACTCTGCACAAATACTGTCTCTGGTACAATGACCTATTCTGTAATAGTAAAAGGCTGGCAGATGATTACTTTCATATCCAAGTCTTTCATCTCTGAAGAAAGCACATTTCAATATCCATGTCTGGCTATTAGCTGATTCATGGCTTATGTACACAGTCTTTCCACTGTTAAAATTGAATCATTTTATTCAACAGAGCAAAATCACACCCTGACTTTATGAAAGGCTTCCTATTTCTTTCCACATTGGAAGGAAAGCAAAGTTGATTCCATAATTCTTTACTTTCCCCTTCCCTTCCCTTCCCTTCCCTTCCCTTCCCTTCCCTTCCCTTCCCTTCCCTTCCCTTCCCTTCCCTTCCCTTCCCTTCCCTTCCCTTCCCTTCCCTTCCCTTCCCTTCCCTTCCCTTCCCTTCCCTTCCCTTCCCTTCCCTTCCCTTCCCTTCCCTTCCCTTCCCTTCCCTTCCCTTCCCTTCCCTTCCCTTCCCTTCCCTTCCCTTCCCTTCCCTCAAAATCTATCCTCCAAAATCTTTTCCTCTTTTGACTTTATTGTTGTCAGCTTTTCCATCTGGAGCTAAATATTCTCTCTCAAAAGATGGAAAAGACATGCAACACTCTGTTTTCTTAAATACCATTGCATCAATTCCTTTTTGTTTCTAGCTGTTCTTTAAAAGCAAATCTAAACACCAGAAGACTTTGAAAAAGATGCAAACATCTTAGGAGGAGAAAGGAAAAAATGCTCTAGTGGTAAAATGTCTATTGTCATCTTCTTACAGTGGTTTCAAATCCTTTGCAAAACCAAATTTGAACACGTATTTAGTGACTCTAATTATCATAATATGTCAGCACATGTACCTTTTGTAGGGGTTTTTTATGGTAAGTTGTTTTGGTTTATTTAAATCCAGACTTTGAGTTTTGTAACTAAGGTAAAGTCTAAAACTGTAGTGGGATTTCACAAGGAGAGGTGATGTCTCTGCTATGCTATGACTCTCCATCTTTAGATTTTAGGAGACCACTTTTATCTCTAAAGGTGAAATATTCTGTTGCCTGCACATTATTTTCACATAAATCTTTTATTTCTGCACTAATAAGACGATTGTCAAGAAAAGGGTAATTGCAAATAAGTGCAATATAGGTTATGCATTAACAGTGTAGAACTTAACATTCTGTACTTACGCATAAGGCATTTTTTAACTCAGTTATCACAGTTTGAGCACTTGTTTTTTCATTTCATCAAAAGATCTAAGATTCTGTAATGGATTGACCTTGACTGGATGCCAGGTGTCCATCAGGCTGCCATCAACTTTCCTCCTTATCAGGACAGGATGGGAAATATGATAAAATGATTGTGGGTTGAGAAAAGGACCAGAAACTCACTCACCAACTTCCATCATGAGGGCTTGAACTACTGGAAAGATGAATCTTTAAAGGTGAAAAACACCAACTTAACCTTTAAATTGGTGACCTTGGTGTTGATTTCAGGCTGACAAAAATGAAAATGAGAATATTTATTTTTCTGGGGTGGAATACCCTGCCAGTGTCAGTCATAATACCCATATTCATTTATTGCCCCTGAGTAATTAATCTTTTATTTGTATATGTGCCCTTTATGCCAAATGTCTTTGTTGCTGGCAAAATAAATGACAGAAATAGCTGTGATCTTTATAGTTTTTATTCATACTGTGTCAACTGACCAAAACTCCTATTGGGCTTTTAATGAAGGGAGAGCTTAGAAGAGACAGAGATCTTAAAGTTTATTTTCTGGTTTTGTACTAGTGTTTCTCATGCATTAAAAAAAAAAAAAAAAAAAAAAAAAAAAAAAAAAAAAAAAAAAAAAAAAAAAAAAAAAAAAAAGGAGACAGTGTTTTACTGTCATGATTTTCAGTTGAAAAGTATCCCACATAGTATTACCACTCAGGTCTTTTTGTCTATGGCGCTTAGATCTCCTTGTTTGTCCTCTCATTATCCCCCTGCAATTTCACATTTTATTTTTCACGCTTTCATTATCTCATGACAACGTTTTTAGGGAATAGCAATTCATAATATTATTCTCCTGCTCATTATCCCTCTCTCTAAAGACACTGTTGTATATTGTGTCCTTCTTTAGGTATCAGATTTAAAATACAACTATGTGCCTGAAAACAGTTCTTTAATGTGTAGTTTAGATGTGTATTCAAGGAGGATAGACACCTAAAATCAGCTCGCCTCATTTATATCAGGTACTTAGGATGCTTCAGAAATAATTTAAATGTTATTAATAAAAGACAATAAAATATTATCAGCTTTCAAAATCAATTTTTTTCTAAACTGCGAGAGTTGGTGAGAAACAGTTGTATAATTGATATGAATGTGATATTGTGTATCAATACATATACCATGAATATAAATATAGATAAGATTTTTTTTTTTTTTTTTGTTAAAAAGTGGAAGTTTGGGCAAGTTAAAAAACTCTTCTTTAAAGCAAAATAAACCACGTTAGAATTAGATGGTTTTACCCATTTTTTCAGTTTTTAACATTTTTACATTAACATTTTAAAAAATTCCTCAACAAAATTGTCTTCTGATAAACAGAATCACAGAAGTTTTAGGATTGGAAGGGACCTCTGGAGATCATCTAGTCCTCCCCTCCTGCCAAGTTAGTGTCACCTAGAACATTTATACAGGTATGTGTCCAGATGAATTTTGAATATCTCCAGAGAGAGAGATTCCATGACTTCCTCGGACAGCCTGTTCCAGTGCTCTGCCACTCTCAACAAAAAAGGGTTCTTTCTCATGTTGTTTTGGAATTTTTTGTGTTTTAGTTTATGGCCATTACTTCTCATCCTGTTGATGGGCACCGTGGAAAACTCTGGCACGATCCTCTTTGTGCTCAGCTTTGAGATGTTTATATGAATGGATGGGATCCCCTCTCATTCTTCTCAGAATAAACAGGTGCAGATCCCGCAGTGTCTTCTCATAAGGGAAACGCTCCAGACCCCAAATAATCTCTGTGACTCCATCTGAACCCTCTCCAGGAGCTCCCTGTCTCTCTTGTACTGAGGAGCCCAGAGCTGGACACAGTACTCCAGTTGTGCCTCACCAGGGCCGAGTAGAGAGGTAGGATCACCTCCCTCAGCCTTCTGGCCACACTCTTCCCAATGCACTCCAAGATTCCATTGGTTCTCCTGGCCACAAGGGCACTGCTGGCTCAGCGCAAGCTTGTCACCCACCAGGACTCCCAGGTCCTTCTCTGTTTAGCTGCTCTCCAGCCGGTCAGCCCCCAGCCTGTGCTGGGACTTGGGGTCATTCCTCCCCAGGTGCAGGACCCTGCACTTGCCTTTGTTGAACCTCATTTGGATTCTCTCCATCCAACTCTCCAGCCTATCAAGGTCCCACTTAATGGCAGCAGAGCCTCCAGCTGTATCAGCCATGCCCCGGTTTTGTATCATCATCATCAAACTGCTGAGGGTACATTCTATCCCTTCATCCAGGTCATTGAGAAACAAGCTGAATAAGGCCAGAATCAGTATTGATCCCTGGGGAATGCCACTGACTGCAAACCTCCAACTGGGTTCTACTCCTCTGATCATGACCCTCTGAGTTCTGCCATTCAGCCAGTTCTTGATTCACTGTTAATTCATTCAACACATGAGCTGACCCACAAGAATGTTATGGGAGACAATGTCAAAAGTCTTGCTGAGTTCGAGATTGGCAATGTTTCACTGCTCTCCCCTCCTCAACCCACTCTGCCATGTCATAAAAACAACACCATAAAACCAGAAAATTATTTTGGGCTGGTTATCTTGGATTTGTGGGACAAAAAGTTTTACTTTACAAATCAGATTATAAACAAATTACTTTGTATCATATTTACCCTTCATTTAAGAATAAAAAACAGAGGAAATACTATCCAGTTGTAGTACTCACATGCATCTTTAAATACCAAAATACCTTTGATAATACACTTCAAAATATTCATAATACGGGAATAATTTCAGAATAATTGCACCTGTAGGACAGAAAATACTTTGAATGTTGAATTGTTGCATTCTAGTGATATAAAGATATCACTGCACAAGTGATAATTAATCACATGCAATAATTTTTAAAATGAAAATTAAATTTTGACAAATCACTTGAAAGTACAGTCAATTCAGTCAAATGTTTGTATTGAACAATTTCAATACAGCTCATGAATGGTTTCAAAACACCCTAGGTATTTAATTATTAAAAAAAAAATAGTCCATTATTGATGTCTTTAGTTAGATCTTGAAAATTAAGTGTAACAGTATAAAATGGAGGATTTTTTTTTTTTTTAACTTCTACCTTAATTGTTCTGTCTTTTTGCCTAGACTTTTTCATGTTCATCGACCTGGGTGCTTTTCTACACCTCCATGGATGTCTAAGGTACACAACTGCAGCATTTAATCTCCTATGAGTTTATTCACTGGTAAGCTGGAAATATGAATAAGAATGAAAAAAGGGGGAGGAAGTCCCAGTCTTTTGCCTAACATGACTGAAACTATGTTCTAAAGAAGATTAATCCTAATACTGGGAATTTTGGGCTTGCTTCTCTTTTGAATGTAAGTCTCTAACATAAGTTGTTTCCCTTCAGTACACCAGCATTCCTTCTTTATCAGGGAAAATATAGCCTCTATTAAAAAATGAAAGTATACATGCAATATCAATACAGTTCTTTTACAGTCTTCAAGTTACACTGACTTATACAGAAGCAATTTCCCTGCAAACAATTGTCAAACAATGTATTTTTGATCTAAAACACAACTACATATAAATAATTCTGGTTTTGCTTTCTTCCCAGAGACAGACACACATAAGTTTATTGTACTTTCAAGAAATTCTGTAATCTAAGATATGAAAAGAAAATACAGGTTTAAGGAACTGGATGATTGAAAGCAAGGAGTACAGAGCTAGTTAAATTGCTGCTTGGACTTTACCTGTGCCAAAAAGAAACAAAAGAAAAAAAAACACACACAAAAAACTCAATCCAAACCCCTCCCGCACCAAAATGCAACCAGAGAATCACTGCATGGGAGACACTGGTAAAAGGGCTTTCCTGGAAGCCCCAAGGCAGATGAAGAAAGACAGCCAAGGCATCATCACGTACATTGTGCATTCTTACAAAGTCACTTCTAAACCAGCTAGATGAGCACTGCCATCAGATCTGATGGCACAAGCCCTAAGCTGTCTTTTCTGACCATATACTCTATGTGGAGACAAAGCTGGAAGTCTGTCTGGAAGTAAAAGCGGCCTCTATGGAAAGTCATATGAACCCACGAACATCCCCTGCTGAGCTGATGATGTTGAAAGTCTAATTCACCATAAGTTTTAATCTCTTCAGAATTAATTCCACAACCCTTATTATTTTATAGTTGTTTTTCTATTATGTTTTGGTGAATATTATTCTTCTTATAATATTAATGTGGGGTGTGTTCTATCATTAATATTTTAGTCTAGTATATAATGAAGCTTCACTCTTTAGTTTTGGTCACTAAAAAAGCAATAACCCAAGTCCTCCTTTCTTGTTTCTTCCCGAAACTTTCTCACACTAAATATTTTGTCAAAATAGTAAAATTGAGAAGTGGAAAAGAAAATCACAAGGAAAAAACTATGGCTTCCAAATTCAAGAGTCACTGTAAAACATGTGTTTTATGTTTCCTTCATGTTCTGTTGGTTAGACCCACAGGCTTCCCAGGATGGCAATTAATAACTTCTGAATAATTTCTTGGAAGGATCAAATTAGATAACAACTATTTCTTTCCAGTTGCTGGTCCACCATCTTGGTGTGTCTTCATTCCATTACGAATCTTAAGTGTGTAAATCACCCAAAGCCCCTATGACCTTTTCCAGTTGCCTTATTTTAAAATTATGTTCCTTAATGTATCTCCATTCATACTTTCTGTGTGTCTTATGTTGATCTCCACAGTTTTTTTGTTTACTTTTATCTTCTTTCTCTACCTTCTATATTTCATCTAGTTCCTTTTATTTTGTCTCTTCTTTAGTTAGTCTTAATTTTTTTTGAATCATTTTGGAGGTATTATTTGATCAATAAGGAAGTGCAGTGTATTTGAGAGAAAAGAAAGAAAGAAAGACATATTTCAGTACAAGTCGGGAAAACAGAAAGATTATGAAAGGTGTGTTTTTTCTGGAAAACTCAGTTTTCCTCTCTGGGTAGAGATGAATAAATTTAGAAAGGAAACTTCAGGAAAAAAAAAAAAGAGTAGATAGTGAAATGCCATTTGTCTTTTTGCAGTTCACAGAAACCTTATTCATTCAGTAAAATAAGAAATATTGCAATGATGCTTCTGAAAGGAAAAGAAAAATGCAAGAAATATGTTTCATGTTAAGAAAAATTTGGTCGTAATTTCTCAAAGTGGCATTCTATTTAATGGTGATAAATCTTATCTATTTTGCAATGATTGGCTACACTGTTAAGACCATAAACTGAACTCTTGTTCTAATTTTCAAGAACAAGAGGAAGAGGCTAACAAGATGATTGTGTTCCTTACGAGTAGAGAAAAGTCACCACAACCAAGGCAGTGTCCATAAGATTGCAGATTTATGTACTCCATTTGACTATTCATCTTGTCTGAGAAGAAAGGAATAACAAGTTTGAGTGCTTTAAAAAACCCACCTACCAGAAATGTTGAAATTTGAAAAGTGGAGGTTGTGAGAGACTGAATTGTTAATGGTTAATTACTCAAAAAATTGGCTATTTGTGAAAGCAGCAGGTGTTTGATGACAGTGTGAGGTAACAGCCCAGGTGCACCTCCGGAGCCTGCAAGCTGGGGTTTGAGCCAGAAAAGGGAACAGGCCTATAAAGAATGGATACTGTGAGGTTGGGTAGTACTACTTATCATGTTGGTATCCTCCCTTGCACAACTGGCTCAGGTGTGAAAGCTCCCCAGGAAAGGCATCCAAACATGCATATGTAAGTCTGAAGGCATTCATCCCTTCTGATGGTGCCTAATTGGCTCAAATAGGATGATGTGAGAGGCATCTGTCATGTCTTAGAAGGGGCCATAAACCATCAAAGACTCCCCTCAAAGTGTCCCAGGATAATATCTCGGGCCTTCCACCATAGGACTGTGCATGATCCACAGTGTTACAACAGATCCACAATGTTGCAGACCCCCACCCCACACAGGAGAGGTACCTGGGCATTTTACCTGAATCTGAGCTAATATTAACCCACTAAAATTCGTGTTTCGTGGGCTTTTCCTCACCCCAATGGATCAAGAGAGTAATCATCACTTCAACCAAAGGACAAAAGTGCAACTATCGGGTTTAGTCTCTGAATCCATAGGTGGTGATACCTTTCTACTCTTAACCCTTCTTTCTCTTTCTTTTACATATATTTTCTTAAATGTTATTTTTATACTTTTATATTGCTATATTTCTACATATAAAAAATAATGAGAGTAAAGAGATTTTTTCAGTTGTTAACGAAAAATACTTTTAAATGCTTACAGTAAAATTATGTATCTACTAAAACCAATGATACATTCAAATTTTCCCTTTTTTATTTTTATTTAGTTTCTAGAGTAATTCTATTGTCAGCATGATCTAATGGAAAAAAGAGCAACATTTTGCATCTCTGTTTCATCTGGTTATATATGCCACAAAATCCATATTGGAAAATCTGGAATAATAATAATAAAGCTTCTGAAAAACAGAGCCCCTTTTAATGTGTGATCCAAGCTAGAAATTAAGTGGCTCATTTGTGTAGTTGCTTGTTTTGAGGGTGAGGAAGAGAGTAGTGTAGAGAACATGGAATAATTTTAGAATGAAAATCTCTGAGTGGTCACTATCTCGTTTTTTATCTGGGAAAAAAATTAATTCTGGATCTCCCAGTAATATGTGAGATTCTGTTTAGGTTTTATTATTCCTACAAAGATGATTTCATGTTCTCTCATGGAAGTCTGTTCCAGTACTGAGTGTCCAGTCACAGTGGCTCTCTCCCTTGTTAATCACCATGTATGTTCCTTAGTATAGCTTGATTCTAAAATTCCTTTTTAAGATTTTGTAGACTCATAAGCTTTCTTTAGACTTTTTCAGTTTAGAACATCCTTATCTATTTGAATAAGACAACTACTTTTTCTCAGTGTGGGCCATTCACTTATTCCTATTTCTCATTTTTTGCCATTGAATTTCTCTGATTTCTTCATGTTCACACAGTAATCTCATCCACCTCAGCACCATGGTACAAGCTACACTCTTGAACTTGCGCAGTTTTGCTCACAATTTCATGTATAGGTGGATGTATATGCAAAATTGTAGAAAACACATCATTTTATTACATATCTGCACTGTCTTTCTGATTTTACGTTTGGGAACTATTTTTATATTGTGTTTCAATATAACAGTATTTTTGGATATGCTTTCTTAAAGTGAGAGTGATCAAGCACTGGAACAGGTTGCCCTGGGAGTTTGTGGAGTCTCCCACTTTGAACACATTCAAAAGAAATCTGGAAATGTACCTGGGCAACTGGTTGTAAATGGTCCTTCTTGAGCAGAGGTATTTGACCAGGTGATTTTCAGAGGTCCCTTCTAATATCTACCATTAAGTTATGCTGTGATAAACCTTCATAGCTTTACTTAGGAGTAACTGCTCTGCTAGATTTAGAACCTAAATATAGGGATTATTTCTGCACTTTTGTAGTGACTACACATAGTGCATTAGGAATGATGATGACAGACTTGGTATTTCGAATGTTTTGGCCAAACCACTTTGTCCTTTTTGTCATTTTAAGGAACTGGAATTGTCACAGATTATCAGTTTGATTTGCTTCATTGCTTTTTTCTTCTACCTTGAATGTCTGTTAACAGTCTGTACAACGATTTTAACTTACTGCTCATTAAGTTTATGTCTAACTGAATAAATTATTCCTGAATGAATATTAAACTATTCTTTGAATACCTGAATAACCAAGAATGTAAAATTAAGCCTAGTGCTTGCAGTGGGTGACTTGATATAAGGTTTACCAGTGTATTTCTACTTTATAAATGAAGTCTATTTTTGTTTCCAAGTCTAAGTCTATTTTTGTTTCTAAGATTTCTATTTTGAAATCTTGTGTAAAAGTATACAAAATACTGAACAATGGCAACACCCTTTATGAATTGCTTGAAATAATAGCCCACCTATTAAAACCAAGCCTCTAATATTTTCTGCATTTCTTTGACACGTATCTTCAGATATCTTCTAATACAGATTTAAAGAGAAAAGTAAGTTATTAGAATGTTGACAACCGAGAACTCAAAAGTAAGAGAAAACTCAACATAATTCCATGTATTTGTTTGCATATATTTTCATGATAGTGATATATTTTTATGGTCAATTCCATAGTAATATCATTCTATCATTCACAGAAAAATTATTTTTCAGGGCTTATGTTTATTCCCTTCATATCCTTTTCACAAATTACTTTGCTTTATGTAAAAAACCACAAAATACAACAAAACTGGGTCTGAGGTTTGTGATGTTGGTTTGGTTTCTTTTATAACAACTCTTCCTCAGATGCCTTCAGTATCAGTGCTCTTATTCCTTTCCAGAACTCATCTTCAGAACACTCTTATAAGGTGAAGAATTATTATTCACATTTTCTGTAACAGAGGAATTATATCAAAGCAAGTTTAAAGCTCAAATTTTTAAAAGTTCATAATAATTTTGAACACAGAAGATCCATAGTAACATTATCCAGTACTTTGTGTTTTGAGCACAGTTTTCAGTGGCACACATCAAAGAGAATAATAGTTCAAATCCGCAAGTTATTCTGCAGGTATCTCAAATTCAATAGCAGCCAACTGTCAAAACTTTTTACATGAGTTGTCTTATATCATAGAGGAATCCCATAGAAGATACACCATTCTTCCAGAATTATATGTTTGCATAATGCAATCCTTTCACACAGAGGCTCCAGCTTCCATAAGAAACTAAATTAAAATATCTCAATGTTTTTTTGGGTTTTTTTCTCAACCCAAATGAGCTGGTAAGATTTATGCTCCTGAGAGAAAAAAAGGAATTCTCCTGAGTGATATGCAGCATCTGAAAGGTGCTCTGTGTAATTTGGGGGCAACACAGAGGAACAGAGAGGAGAATGAAGCAGGAAAATTTCCTGCAATCTACTGGTCTTAAACATATTTTTGATTGAAAATAACAGAGCAACAATTAGATATGACCACTGTATTTCTTTTCATTTCAAGGATATTCTTCCCCTCCTTTTTACACTTCACCGAATGCCCATGCTATTAGCTAATGAAAAACTTATATGAAGAAAAATGTCAGACATTTCCATTTTATATGAATTTTCACTCATCTGTAGCTCTTTCAGATGCCCGCAGAATGATGAGAATTAAGGTGTGCTCTTCAGAGATTTATTCCATGCTTTTCAGATCTACTCAGCCTTCACTGATTTTCTTTTCCTCACTCATACTCTTACAGGCATGCAATGAAATAACATGACATTGTTCAAAACATGATTTCTGTATAATTATTGCAATTGATTTGCCTCCCCTGACTGGAGCAGCTTGACATTTTTTATCAGTGGTTTATCAGTTCCTGCTTGTTCCAGGCCGACCAGATTAATAGCAGTGAGCTCTCATGCTTGAAGAGCTTTTCTTTGTCACAGCTCTCAATTCTGAAGAGCAAGCTGCTTACTGAAGCTCTGCTCGTGAAACAGTTTTTTCTCTCTGATCAGAAGGCAGCTGGTACCTATCTTCTTATTTAATTTTGTCACTGATGAATTACAGGTATCTTAATTCTTGGGGTCTCAGCCCAGTATTAAAAATCTGACATGGTGTGAAACTGTCCAGTCAACACTATTCTCATGTGCTTAATAATTTCTTAGCTCTGTGCCTTTTCTTACAACAGTTTTAAATTACATTTGTGCTATAATTTGGCATTATAAATTCAATTAATTTGGAAAATATGCAGGACACATCAAATGCTTGTAAATCGGTGTTAAAACGCTGTTACTGCCTTATAAAACACCAAATGATTTTCCCCCATCCAAGAAAAGCTATTACTCAACTCTCATGGTTTTAAAATTATTCTCATGGCTGTCATTCTCTGACCTATTACTGTTGCACAAAATCTCATTATATTCATGCTATCGACTTGTTCAATGGGCTTATGCTACTTGCAGCTTGGTTTAATCTCTGAAGTTATTTATCGGTGGTTAAAGCTCTATTGTTCCATCCATGTGAAACCTGTTTTACAGAGAATGTGGCAACTGTTCACTGTCATCAATGAAGCAAGCAGCAATACAGAGGGAGTAGGCAAAGCAGTGTAATTTCTGAGATGCAAGTGGGATAGCTGTAGGAGTATCTGCATGAAACCTTACCTGTTCTGCTATAAACTGATGTATTTTCTTGCATGTTTGAACATCAGAGAAGAAGCCAGAAATTTTGGTAAGGTCAAGGGAAGAAAAACAAAGTGGTGTGGAATTAACTGTCCCAGTATATTAATGATCTTTAGTTTTGATATATTGATGAAATGTGAAGCCAATAAAATGGAATAAACTCTTCAAGGGCATTGGAAAAAGAGAACTGATAGAAGAATCAGTTGTATTTTTCATATCTTTTCAGTCCTTTTAGCAGCAAGCATTTCTTGTTTTTTTGTGATTTTTTTACAACTGTTTAAAAAGGGACATTGATTTTTTTTTATTTTCATCTGATGAGAAAGAGAAAGAATGTTGTAGTTCATGAGAAGAAAAGGAGTATTAAACTTCACCTGTGAGGTGTATTTAAAAAATCTTTTAAAATTTTAACAAAAAAATTACAACACAGGTAGGAACAAAGCTTCTTACAAGAAAAAAAATAAAACTGTTGTTTAAATCCAATTTTTTGTGGATAAAAACAAACATGAAAACAAAAAAAGCTTTAGTTTGAAAACCACCAAATTGACTAAATCAAAAATTCAGATTTTATTTTGCCTATTTGTTACACACTAAGTTCAGAGTAAATTGAAAGTAAAACAAAATTATTTATTTTTTCATTTAAGGAAAGTAGAGGAATTATTAATTTTATTTATTTGCATAATCCAAAATTTTGGAATCACATTTGGTTAAAAAAATTCCTTGAAAAATTTCAGTGATTATATTATGAGTGAAGGACCTCCCAAGGGGTAAATCCATCTGCTGCTCTCTAATGAAGCAGGTGACTAGTAACATGTTTGTGGCAACAAAAAAACAAAACATCTTTCAGGTTTATAAGTAAAATGATTGAAAAAATTTATTTTGGTGTCCTCCTTAGTATGCCAATGACAGCTATGGGAAAGCAGTCTGTCATTTATGTGGGAACCAAATAATTTTTAGCTCTATTATAATGGCTTAAAAAAAAACCCAAAAAAACACCTTCTAAGATATCTTGTTTTTTTGTTGAAGAACAAGAATTATGTCTGAATGATAGTTGCTCTGAGATTTTCCCAAGGACTACAATGAGACCGATGAAACTCTTGTTTCCTGAATCACCCTGTTGTACCATTTTGAGAATGGATAGAGGATTTGCCTTTCTTCGTTTGTTAGTGGCCTCTCCAATCTTCAAAACCTTTTGAAGATGATAGGTTGAGACCTTTTAAATACTTTGGCCATACTTCTTGGAGTTAACCATTGGGGTCTTGCATGGGATGAAATCTCTCCAGTAACCCCTGATTCAATTGTCATTCACATCTGATCATCCTTCTCCTTGAATTCTGCCTCTGGGCACAGGTACTGGTGAGATCTTGTCTACAGTAGCTCAGGCAAGGAGGGCACTGTGTACCTCAATCTAGTCTGTGTCCACAGACACTAAATCACCATCCTCCCTGAGCAATGGATTTCCATTTTCCTTAGATGTTTGAAATAATGCAGTGGCATGGAAGGTCTTCTTGTTGGACACATTATCACTTGGAAGTTAAAATTCCAGCTGAATTTTAGCTTTCCTCATGCCATCACCATATGACTTGCTTTTAAATTCTTCTTTTATACATTGTCCCTGCTCCTGCCACCTATAGAAAGCTCCTTATGTTGTAATTGAATCATGACGTTCCTGTCTAGGCAAAGCAATGCAGGAGGAACAACCTATATTGACTGTTTTACAGGCTGATATTTCCCACATGTGAAATACAATGACGTCATACTATCTCAAAATCTTGTCCCAGTGACTTTCCTTTCTTTCTTCACTTTCAAGGACAATTAACTATATAGCCTGAATTAAATTCAAATTTCATGTCTTGGTTAACTGAAACTAAGAGAGTTATCATTGTCTGTTAAATTTTATAGGCCTTTTCTGTAGGGAATTACCCTAAATGAAATAGCAATTAAATGTATGGTAAAATGTTAAGATTAAAGTAGACTTTATAATGGCACACAGAATAGATACTTACCAACAGATACTGTAGTCCCTAAATTAAATTGAAACACAGGCTCACTGCAATAATTCTGAAAACCTAAATCTGTATAGTTCTTGTCTTGCTAAAATACGACAAAGAACATCTATGGAACTTACATTGTTCTGGTTGAAAGGTTGACATACAGATATAGAGAATAAATTTTCAAAGCAAATACTGTAATCCTATAAATTTAGTGTGTGTGCCATTAAGGATACACTTCCTATTGCTGATACTCTGCGGGCCACTACACCATGTGCTGAAAGTCCATTTCATTGCAGTATTTTTTACTGTGTGAAAGTATTAATTTACAGTATTCGAGTTAATGAACTTTTTGAAAGATTAATATAGTATGTTTTAAAATTTAAACACCCCATGCAGTTTTGTAGTACCAACACATAGATAAAATGTGCAAAGGAACTCAAAATATAATCATCCTAAAGCAAATTTACTTACTATACAGTTTGAGTGGAGCAGCTTTATCTGTTTGCCAACATTTGCTAGCAATCTGGCAGTCCTGGAATGCTGCTACCATGATGGATTGAAATCTTAAAAAGTGCATCACCAAACAGTATCATATGGTTTTGGATTCCAGGGTTGCAGTAGTGTCTGAAATCCCAAATTTGATTTCTTTTTCTGTGTGTTGGGATGATTCTTGCCCATGTGATAGACATAAAAGAGAAGGAAAAAAAGAAAGAGAAAGCAGTATAATTTTATGCGAAGAATGAAAAGACATGTTTTATGACAACCTACTTTTATCTTTATATACTCAGGGAATGTTTTCTAAATAGGGTCTTTCAATGGGTGGCTCTATGATAAATACGTATCCACATGACGTCTTAAAATTATAGGATCATAAAATATCTTGGGTTGGAAGGAGCTCACAAGGATCATTAAGTCCAACCTCTAGTCCTTCACAGGACACCCCAAGAGTCACACCATGTGCCTGAGAACATTGTCCAAACATTTCTTGAACTCTGTCAGGCTTGGGGCTGTGATCACTTCCCTGGGGAGCCTGTTTCAGTGACCAACCACCCTCTGGGTGAAACGCTTGTCCTAATATCCAACATAAATCTCCCCTGACACAACTTCAGGCCATTCCCTTGCATCCTGTCACTGGTCATTGCAGAGATCAGTGTCTGTTCTTCATTTTCCCCTCATGAAGAAGTTGTGGACTGCAGTCAGGTCTCTCCTCAGTCTCCTCCAAGTTGAAAAGACCAATTGACTTCAGCCCTCCTTGAATGGATTCCCCTTAAGACCTTTCACCATCTTGGTAGCCTTACTTTGGATGCTCTCTAAAAGCTTTATGTCCTTCTACTGTGGCCCTCAAAACCTGAGATGAGATTGCACCTACACAGAGTGTGTCAACTTGAACGAAATCAACCAACCACATGCTTTTAATATATTCACATGACCAAATTCTTACCACGAAAAACATTGCATTTTGTTATAACTTAAGAAGTACATGGCTGCCAAAAAAGCAGGGGTATGTCAAGCTGCATAATACACAAATTGCAATACCTTAGTCACTTAAGGATCATTACAGAATTCAACTAAGATGTCATGGGGTTTGTAAAGAGCATATTATTCTATTCTATCTGGGTAGAGCAGAATTGCTTATCTTTGCTCAAATGGGTCAGTGTCACTTATCAGATGGTGGAGTGCTACTTATCTCTCTTCATTGTTTCACTACTTCCATGGGAATGTCTTCTGCTACTGGACCATTAAGAGTTCATCAATGACATTACACATTACACTGCACTATTTTAAGCTGCTCCACACAGGGAGGAGGAGCCAAACCATCTTCACCTAGATAAAAAGGAGCCACAGTCCCACTAGGTATCCAGTTTTTCCACCGGATCCCTGGAGGAAGACCGGACCTATCTCACCATTACTGGACCCTTTTTTTTTTTTTCAACAGGACCATCACTACTCCAACAGAACCACATCTGCCACTCCAGGAGGGCTTACTTTGGACTGCTTCCAACACCCTGACCAACAGGGTGTCAGGTTGTATTTCTGACTCTCAGGGTTTTCTAGGATTTCTTGTTTGTTTATTTGTCTGCTTATTCTTCTGTACTACAACATCTGTATTTTTATATCCCTAGTAAAGAACTGCTATAGCTATTCCCAAAATCTTTGCCTGACAGCCTTTTAATTGCAAATTTATGATAATCTGGAAAAGGGGGGGAGAGGCTTACATTTTAAGGGAGACTCCAAGCCTCCCTGGCAGACACCTGTCTATCTAAACCAAGAAATAAGATTAAGAACTGATTCCTGCCTATGAAGAAAAAGAACACTCCCCCTCCATTAAATAATTTATTTTCTCAACTGTCTTATTTTGAGAAAAAGGTTTGCTACATGTACCCTAAGGAAAACTTCATGAAGGTTAAAAGAAAGGACTAAACACTATTTACCCAACAGAGATCTCACTTGTTTTTTGAAGGGTAAACTGGAATGTCAAAAACCGAAGAAAACAAACCAGAGATGAAATTTGCTCTGGATTCTTTTAGCTGTAATTGTTTTTCAGTGACAAAATTTACCCTGCTACAGACTCATAAGAATAATATCAAAAGTAAAGTTGCAGAAAACTGCCCCTGTAGCTGGAAATCTTATTTCTGTTTAAGAGAAATTACTCATGTTCATTTCTAAATTACACACAAATATTTTGCTATAGAACTATTTGAAATAGCAAATATTTTGCTACATTAGCTACTGAAACTGGACTAAATTACTCTAGGTATTAAAATTCAGTTTGAATGCCCTTGTGGTACCTGATCTATTTTTTTTAAAATTTTCACTCAAAAATTTCTGAAATGCTTTTCTGTATAAATTAAACATACTTCTGCAAGGAGAGGGTAGACTTCATTCAAGAGGGCAAAGGACTGAATAGAACAGAATTTGTACCTGGATGTTACTGCTTAAGTTAGGCAATATAGCTGAAGGATTATTAGAGTCAGGAGAGGGAATTAGAGCAGTGTTTATTCTACATTTCTAAATTGTATGATTGAAATATGATATATATATATATGAGGATGCCACCTCACTGTGTAGTAACCACTGACAGTAATTTTCAAAACCATTGTATTCTTCATTAACAGGACTAGCTTTCATGCAGAAAACAGAAAATTTAGGCATAACTGAATATTTGTTTACTAGTTTGATTCTGTCCAGATGTAGTTGATAGTTAGTTGGTTGCCCATGAGGAAGTATATATGGATGGGTTCGGTTATGAACTTTTCACAAAATCATTTTATGGGCTCTTGGAAAAACTTGGATCATTTTGGAAGAGCTCTTGGCAAACACTGGATGAAGCAAGTTCTGAATATGTTTGGGGGTTTTTTTTTCTCCATTTTTAATGGATATCTTATCATGGACTACAGAAATTTCACTGGACCCACAATTTAAAGATTTATCTGTATTAAAATTGTACATGACCTCTCTTCTATTCCTAAAACTCCACAAAAGCTGTATATATGCACACTGTAGTATTTGTTTCTAGAAGTTTGATGGAATATTTCCCAAGCATGATATGAGGAAAGTGAATATTTTAGAATGTATTTTTCTTTTCTGTTTTCCTAGTCTTTTTGTCTTAAAAATGCTGCCTCCCCATGAAAATACTTCTTTAAAGTAGAAATGCTAACACCTGACACCCTTATTCTGTTTCACTGCTTTGAGTAACACTCTTTCAGCAATGCCATTGTGTCCAGAACATAGTTTTTATTACATGAAAAAAAGAAAAAAAAAAAGACAGAATAGTCTGTCTATTATTTTGGCAGGGAAAAGGCTTCTGACAGGCTCAAAAATGCTTCTTACTCAGGAGAATACTACCTGCATGTCCCTGTCTCAAGTGATTTAGTTAACTTACCGAGGCATCCAACTTCTGAACTGTTTGAATTTTCTTCATAACTAATGAGACTAGGTCAGCCACTCTAATCAAAATGCTTGTGAACTAGTTCTGAGATAAGGTGAAGCTCAGACTAAATTGGAAAACTTTCTAGTCAAATATTCATATAAAATTGCGTTGCTGTTTTGAATTTCTTTTTCTTTCCATCTTCACTTTTGATCATTCTCTCTGTTTCCAAAATATTATGCTTTTATCAAAACCATTTTTTATGTTGACATGAACATTTTCAACACATAAAACCACAGTTACACAAAATGACAGACAATTAGTTTTTAATCATCTTCAGTGGAAATGGAAATATAAAAAAAAATGCTTGTTTCTGTTGATCATTATACTTCTAGCAGAGAAAATGTCAAAACAAAAGTAATACTTTGTGAAACACAGTTTTCCCATGCACACAAACTGTTAGTCAGGATTTTGAAAGGATATAACAAATTGAAATAACAGCAAGTGAGAAATGCAGTATCGGACAGAGTACCCCAGGTGGGGTCTTACAAGGGCAGAGTAGAGGGGGAGAACCACTTCCCTTGACCTGCTGGACATCTTTCTTGTGCTTCAACCTATTATGTGGCTGATTTTCTCCATCTCACTGCCATTGCTAAGGATATTAAAGAGCATCAGTGCCAGGACAGAGCCCTGAGGGACATCACTTGTCACCAGCCTCCATCTAGACACAGAGCCATTGACCACAACTCTCTGGTTGCATCCATTCATTCATCCAATTCAATAGCCACTGAATAGTCCACCCTTCAGATCCATGTCTTTTTAATTTGGAAATAAGGATGCTGCATGGGACCATGTTAAAAACCTTACCAAAGTCTAGACAGATGACTTGGGTCATCTTTCCTTGTTGACTGGTATTATGGACTGTCACTCCGTAATAGCAGGACACCATTTTGGGCAGGCATGGTTTGCCCTTAGTTAAGCTGTGTTGGAGGTCTTGGATCTCCTCCTTGTCTTAAACGAACTTTAACATTGTTTTTGTGAGGAAATGCTCTACCACCTTCTCAGGCACAGAAGTGAGTCTTCTAGTTTGTAGTTTACAGGATCTTCCTTCATCCCCTTTGTAAAAATAGGAATGATATTTCCGTTTTCTCAGTCTCCAGGGACATCACCTGATCACCATGACCTTTCAAGTATGATGGACAGTGGAAACAACAGCTTAGAGACAACATCAGTAATTTGCTTTGCAATGCATCTCATTTGGCCCCTAGACTTGTGGCTATTCAGCTTCCTGAAGTGGTCCTTAATTTGCTCTTTGCTTACAATGAGAGAGATATCACTCTCCAAACACCCACCTAGAGGTTCAGAGACTTGAAAGATGTAATTATGAAATACATTTGAGCTTTTATTCCGTAGAAAAGTTTACAGAATATGACTAAGGGCATAAAATAATTTAAATGAAATGCAAAAAACCTCTAGAAATGAAGAGATAAAAGTTGGGAAATTAATCATTGTTATTTGCTGTTCATAGTTTAATTCAAAGGTCAAATTCTACTTTGCTCCTTTGAGGAATGAAAGTCATGGCTGGATTTTCTTTCTTCTTTAAATGTATGTTACATTGCATTGGCAAAAGTGGTAGTCTCATTGCATTTTTATTTTAAGATTAAGTTAGCAATAAGCAATGGAGTCCAAAGAGGTACCTGGAATGTTCTAGAATTGGTGTAATTCACATGAGAATTGGCACAAGGACAGTTGGATATACACAGTGGCTTTTGACAGCCTTTTCTTTATCAATGCTTTAATTTCACAGTTTACATGGCACAGGTTTGTTGTAGAAACTTATAAACACTTATTTTATTTAAGGTAAAATTTTAGCCCCTCATTAATTTTTAGTCTCTATTTTTTAAAAAAATTCTTTGAAGAATAAGGCAACTGTTTAGGGTTTTTAAAATAATTCTAGTGTACCCTTATTTAAAAAATGACAAAGAAAATACCATAACTGAGATAAAACAATTAAAATTAACTACTATTATCTAAGTCTATTGAAATTTTTTCATTACCCTTAGAAGACAAATCTAATGCAGTGAAACCAATTTTTTCTTGTTTTGCAGCTGTGTTCAACAGAAACTCATCTTTCTGAGCACATTTGAATGTTTGCATTTTGTAGCTAAAATCCTGATTCTATTGTCCTCTCTTGTAAGTCTCAATAGTTGTCTTTGATATCTTAATTTCAAATAAATTTATCTTGTTACATATCAACAGGTCGGTTTTAATTGTTTAAGTAATTTAATAAAATTCAAATACTTCAAATTTTCTATTACTTCTTTTCACACTCCACTCAGGCCTCATCTATTTGTAGGTAATTATAATTTATTAGTTGTTTTGCTCTTTCTGCATTTAAAAACTAGTTCTGTACATATTTTGAGGAAGCCATTATCAACATTAGATGGATTTTGAAATATTATGATGTTACATGATTTTATGAAACAAACAAATAAAGTAAGGCAGCTTGTTAAACTTCTTAGAAAGTTTTCATTTTACTGTGCTGGGTTTGTTAATGATTGTAAATATTTCTATGACACATAGTGCCATATTTTCATAGAAACAGATTTTCCTTCAAAGAAATAAAGACACGAACAAACAAAAACACAACAAAATTTTAACATGCAGAGATTGCTATCAGAAAACCAAGTAATTGTATTCTGTCATCACAAACAGAAAATAAAAATGGTAAGTTTATTAGCAAGGGGCAGTATGATAAGGTTGCTTTAGTTTCCAAAGTTGGTTGGGAATTTGTGCAAATGGGATTTTCTTTATAAAAATACTCTAAGTTTGAAATGCCCATTGTTTTTTCTCTTTTTTTTTTTTTTTTTCTGCTTTAGTAAATGCAATACACAGAAGTAGAAGGCCTTTTGAAATGCTTTGAATGTCCTACAGGTTTAAAAGAAATGTTTCTTCTTGTGTATAAAATGTAAGTAACTTCTGGTTAGGGAATTTTTGAGAAGATATTCACTAGAAATAGCTTCAGTGTTAAACCCTGTATTGAATATAAATGTAATCTCTTCAATTTTGTAACATCTGAGTCTCTGAGATTTGTTCTAATTCTTTTCCCATCACCACTTATGCTTTTAAACAGCATTCCTGCATTCACAGAAGTGACTGATAGAGCAAATATGAAATGTTTATGAAATAATGAATGCAAAAATTGTCAAAATAAATCAAGGATAAGATGTTTATTAAATTGAGAACTCAACAACTTTTCTGCAGTTAGAGACTTCCACTGAATGCTGAATATAATAACTAGATTTCTTCTTATTAATTTTGTGTTTCTATGCCTTGGATGAGGTATTTCAATATGCATTCAGAGAAGGGGAGGTTGTTGGGTGCATGGGACAATATCTTGACTGCCCTCAACGTTCCATTTTCTTAGATTTTGATGTTGCTGTTCATCAGAGTGGTTACTGATCACTTCTCACCCAAAATCAAGCACAGATACCATTGCAAATTTCTGCCCCTTTATACCCTTTAGCAAAGAAGTAATTGCTTGTAAGAACTAGATATGAAGTTTTTCTTCATTTTGCTTTTGAAGTACTTAAAATTTCTACCTCTGTCTACTTTGGTCCCATGCAAATGCTCTAAGAGGTATAATTTTTTTTTTTTTTGGATTGACTTGTCAGCAGTGTATTTCAGGATTAAGTAAATCTTGTTAAAAAAGCTAGCAATGTAAATCACAGTCTGCATTCTTAAGAAAATAATCTCTGCTAGAACTTGTGTTTTGACAGAGAAACCTATTTGTCAGGATATCAGTTAAATGCACAGTGCTCCCTATTATCAGGTCCATTAGTCTTCATATGCCAAAAATGTCGCCTTAATTTATACTCTCCTTTTGAATTTTGAGAATGATATTTTTTTTCACTTTTATGAAATACGTGCTGGCAATGAGGCATGTATTTAAACCAGTACCACTCTGATGACTTTTTTCCCAATGATTTTGTCAATTCTCAAAACAGGCCTGTGGGACAGTAGTTGTGTGAGTGTTCAAATTCACCTCATAGACTGAAATATGCAGTCCCTGATGAAGACTTGCTAGAATTAAGGTGCATAGGTACTCGATTTCCAAACTGTAATCTGTACTGATTAAAGTCAGCATTGAAGGGCGGGGGATCTATACTTTGTTTTAGAAACCTAGAAATGCTGAAAGGTTCCTAGTGGGAGTCTCATAATGACCCCAACTCCTGTCAATTTTGATGCCAGTACTTTTTATATCTCAACATGTGAATTTGAAAGTTGGAAATCCACCAAAGATACTAGCCAACATCTAAATGTCTCAAAGGAAATGGATGACAAATTCATAAAGTATTAAAATGGAATTGATTTCTAACTAATGCAAAAAGCCATCAGAGAGGTCATTCCTTTTCCTAGAGTTAGGTTGAAAAGGGAATAATTGCATTTGATAATGTGGTAAAAACAGAGCTCAAGTTAGTCCTGTGGCAAGAGGGCTACTAAAGCTACTAAGAAACAGTTAAAAAGCTCATAAAACACTTGTGGGAACACACAGACATTCCTGTCTGGAAGAGTTGTTCACCAAAAGCTGTATAAGATTTTATAACACAAAAAATATGAAGAAGGAGAAAGGATAGAAGCACAAAAATTTTATTTTCCTTTTTTTTTTTTTTTTTTTTTTTTTTTTTTTTTTTTTTTTTTTTTTTTTCCCTGACACCACAGGAAGGAATCAGATTTATGCCCAAGGGACTAAGTAGCAGACAGCAGTTCCGGCCCTGACACTTCTTCTCAGCACAGCAGAGTCTATTCTGAGATCGTGGAAAACCTAGTCAGCTCTTGGTGTGGAATATCAAAAAATTGTGTCTTTGGGATGGTAAGGACAAAGGAGATAAACTATAGCAGAAGAGGTAAACTCTGACATAGTAAATCACTAGAAGTCAATTTTAAATAAGTTGTTTTACCTCTCCACATCAAACCTGCTCATAGTTCCACAAATGGCATTTATTACATTTTAGGCATATGTTCATAGCTGCAGGGTGTAATCCAAAGGGAAAGAGAAGTTAAACTGGTAGTACTGAAATCATCCACAGAAGTTTCTGTTCTCCAGCTGCTGCAAGGCATGAGGTACAAACTGCATAAAGCCACGCTGAATCCATCAGGTCAAAACAGAGCTGGAATTTTTGTCATCACAACAGTCAGGTGGAGTTTAATAGAGTTTTGGCTTCATTGAAATTGCATCAGAAATTAGATGAATGAATCTTTCAGTCTGCATGCAGAGCCAGTCACTTACTATATTCCACTCTTTAGTTTTCCTTTGTAGTGAATTCCAAAAACAAAGTTGAGAGTTACATTGAGAGAAAACCAAATACAGTAATTTGATCTCACTCAGGCAAATAAAAATATAATTTTTCATACACATTTATACGCCACATAAACAAGTTATGATGTGACTTGTAATTTTTGATACTAGATTTGATTAATAGATATACAAAAATAAAATTTACCAGCTTTGAGAAAATTATCTTCCAGATCTTGAATGTGTAGTAGTTTGAAGGCAAAAAAAATGAGAGGCTCCAAGTCAGAGATACAATTTAATAGGAAAAAAAAAAGAAAGAAAGTAAAATAAAATAGATGCAATAATACAAAAGACCACTGACAGGGTCAGAATACAACCTGAGCGGAGTGATGGAAGCAGTCCAGGTGAGGTGGTCTTCCTGAAGCAGTGATCCTGTAGAAAGGTCTGGTAGCTCGGGTCCTCTGGGAAACCAGTGGGTAAGCGCCCCTCTGGTGTTCAGAGTCTCAGCTTATATCCAGGCTGGAATGCTTGGTTCCTCCCTCTGAGCGGAGCATCTCACAATGGGATGGTGAGTTATGTGATAAGGCCTGATGGGCCCATTAACAGGAGGTAGTCCAGGAGGGGGTTATCTGTGAGCTGTGTAGCAAAGGTGCTGATGGGCCCATTAACAGAAGATAAGCCGGAGTGGAGGAGGCAGGGAGCACTGCCTCACCTGGTTTCAACAGTTCATGAAGATGGTGATAGAATATACTTCAACCCAGGACAAATGACATTCCTTGGATCTAACACAGCAAAGCTTCACTGTAAATGATAAACCTTAGAACAGAGTGTCAATTAAATTCACCAGAATTTAATAGAAACCAGAAAATCGTAAAAATAATATTAAAGTTTTATTATTAGGGAAGTAAGTTTACTCAAAATATTTTACATAAAAGTTTGGGTTTTTTTAAAATTTCCTTTAGGGTTTGTCTTGTGTCAAAGAATAAACTCAAAATACCTAAGTGGTCATAAATGATGATAGACTCTGACAATAGTTACTGTAAAAAAATATAGATTAGATGGAAAAAGTAGGAGTTGGTCCACAAGCAAGAGGAAATTAATAGGGATGATCAGAAAAGTAAGAAATAATATGGAAATATGGAGATGAATCTGAAAAAAGGCTTGTGGAACTGGAGCAGGGTATTTGGAACAGGTAGCCAAAAGTGAATGGCTGCAGCCTATGGGAGAGATAGTCAAGATCAGAAAGCAGAATTTCTGTTCTTCCCCATGGAGTGCTTTTTTTCCCATTTACCTGTCCCTTTACACAAAGACAAGTTTAACACATGCATGGACACACACCATATACACCCATACACCCACACATATAAAAAAAAAAAAAAAAAAAAGGAAGTTTTCTGACTTTTCCACTCTGACCTACAGCAAAGTTATTAGATGTGGTGTGCTTTATCACTGAAATGTTGTACATCAAATATTAAGGCAAGCAACATTGTACGCATTGTGCCACCAATCTCATTTATCTCCTGTTAAGCCACCCAAATTATTTACTTTCAAATTATATTACTGATATTTTCTTGACAAATTGACAATAAGAGATTAGTCTGACTGAATTAGAGCAATGCATGGTTTTTCACCAAAATTTACTGTACTGAGATCTATTCCAACATGGTCTGAGGAAACTCCTAGTAGATGTACAACAGTATACTTATGTCTCCAACTTCTGCAATCATCTCAGAAATATAACTGGACGTAACAGTGAGTAGGTTCTTGAAAACATAGTTGAAACACAGCTGCCATTATACGGACTTAAATGCTCGATTGAGATAGAAATATTTTAGCTAAATATGTTACTGTGCAAAGTACATTTTGGACCATGAAGTGGTTTGAAAGGTACTTGCTGGGGAGATGGATGGAGGTACTGTTCTTTCAAGTCGTCCTTAAGTCCTCAAGAGTTGTAAAATTTCTCTTAATCATCCTTATTGGAGGTAATACACTTTTTGACACTACTTTTACTGTTCCACAAGAAAACACAAGTATTTTATCTGGGAAGTGGAGAGTATAGTATATAGTAACCTATGCTGTCTTATTCAGATGACTCAAAGTAAAGTCTTAACTAGGGGGACTCCCACATGCCCACTGAATGCCCAGAATACCAGCTTGTGAGGTGGTTTAATGGGCATTCTGGGACTGAGAGCATTCTGCCTCTAAGAAGAAGTGGCAGCCCGTTATTTCACTGTAATAGAGTCCAGAGTAACATGGAAATTTAGAATGTTGCCATAGAAATGCTAAACACTAACTGCATTTTAGTGTATATTTCATGTATGTTGTCTTTTTCACTACTGTGTTAGGCAAGAAATTGATTCAAGTGATGCAAGAAAAGCAACTTCAAACGCAGGTTTCAGACAAAGTAGGAGGGCTCACATCAGCACTTTTAGGAAATGACGAAGTTCTCGCTTGTCAATGTGTGCAGTAACAGTGAAAAATCCATCTGGCAGAAGGTAACTGTGAAGTTAGTAGAAAATCTTTTGCATAGCTTCTATGAAAATTTTAAACTCTAGCAAGCTCCTTTCAGACTTTAAACAATTTCATCAGGGAATATTTAAAGGAACGGTAACAATATGACATAATTGCATATATAGTTGTAGTGGTTTGACTCTGGCTGGATACACAGTGCCTACCAAAGCCAGTGTCACTCCCTTCCTGGAGTGACAAGGGAGAGAAGATATAACTAAAGGCTTGTGGGTTTAGATAAGGACAGGGAGAGATCCCTCATCTGTTGCTGTCATGGGCAAAATGCAGGGAAAACAGTTTGATTTATTGCCAACCAAAATAGAATAGGGGGATGAGAACTAAAGCCAAATCTTGAAAATACCTTCTTCCTACTGCTCCCTTCTTTCTGGTTAAATTTTAGCCCAATTTTCTTTGCCTCCTCTCTCCCACTGGCTCAAGGGGATGGGGAATGGGGACTGTTGTTAGTTCATCACATCTTGTTTCTTCTTCTTTGTCCTCAGAGGGAGGACTCCACACACGCAACCCATGTTCCAGCAGATTCCTCTCACAGGAGTCAGTCCTCCATGAATTTCTATAAGTTGAAGTTCACATTCTCCTTCACATGGTCTGCAGTTCTCCACAAAGTGCTCCTAAGTGCATCCCTTCCATAGGGTGCAGTCCTTCAGGAACAGGCTGCTCCAGAGTGGGTCCCCCGCATGGTCACAGATCTCGACAGTAAACCTGCTCCAACATGGGTTCTCTTCATGGGTCCACAGGTCTGCCAGGAGCCTGTTCCAGCATGGGATTCCCACAGTGTCATGGCCTCCCTTGGACAAGAACCTATTCCAACATGGTGTCCTCCACAGGCTGCATGTAAATACCTGCTCTGCCATTGATGTCCATGGGCTGGAGGAAGCCAGCATGTCTCACCACAGTCTTCCCCATGGTATGCAAGGGAATCTCTGCTCTGGTGTCTTGAGCACTTTCTGCCCTTCCTTCTTCAACAACCTTGCTGTCTGCAGGTCTGTATCTCACATATTCTTACTTCTCTCTTCAGCTGGAATTACATAGCAGTGTTTTCCTCTTCTTAACTCTGTAATCGCAGAGGTGTTACCACTGTTGCTGATGATCTTGGCCTTGGATAGCAGTGGGTCCATCTTGGAGCTGCAGCAGCTTCTGGCAGTTTCTCACTGAAGCCACATGTATAGACTCCACTACCAGAACCTTGCCTTGCAAACCCAACACAGTAGTCATCTGGAATAGTAAGAGCAACATTTCACAATTTTTTTGGTGTTTCTGATGTTCTTTTTAAATTTACATCACACTCACATTTTTATCCTACCTGAAAATCCTTCCAGAAGCTGCTGGTTCAGCATCCCTGCAGAAAACTATTCTTAAGTCATCTTGCTTCTTTGTATGTCATCATCTGATTGTTTCATCACACCCACTTTCAGATTATAGCATCTCTCCCCAAAATTGTCAATTCCTGTGCCTTGAACATGAGTCGTATTATTTTGACACCTATATCCTACATGTGCCCCTACAGTTTCTCCTCTACGATGAAAATTTGCATACAGTAACAAGTGAAAGGCACAAAGATCTCTCCTCTGCTTCTGGATTTCATGCATGATATGCAGTTTACTGATCTCTCATCTACTGTCAAGAGCAGTAGAAAGTCTTTGGAGCTTCTCTGTATCCAAATAATCAGTCTGCCATATGGAGACTCATAGAGAAAAGGGGAAAAAATACTGTGGGAGTGGGTGATGAGTTCACTTTCATGACTGAAAGTGTAGGCATCTTTGTCTTACCCCTATCCACAGCACATAACTTTCTGCCTGAGTCTTATTTGGTGGACAAGGACAGAGTCAGCCAGTCATCCTGTTACTATCATCAATGATTTTTTGAGTGATTCTGTTCAATTTATTTAACTAATAAACTTTGAATCAATTTAATTAGTTTCCCATTTTTTCAAGGCATTTAAGGCATATGTCTACCTTTAAGCAAATGATTAACTGCATTGTGTTCAAAGGATAACTAATAACACTTTAAAAATGTTTAAATGCTTATTTGAAGATAACCTTAATTTTTACACTACAATAACACCTGCAAGGGAAGGCTTGAGACATCTAATCATCAATCCTTTCTTCATGTTATCAAAGGGAACAAGATTCTTCTTAGATCCTACATCTAAACTGAGTTCCTGTGACATGCAGCTGCTTAGAGTCTAGCATTTAATTCTTGATCCCTGACACATTCATATCAGTGTAGTTCTATAACCAGACAAACCATGGCTGACTGCAGCTTATCTTAAAATTCCCTTTGCAATGTTAGCACCACTACGGAGGAAAATTTCAGTTAAATTTACTGAAAAGCTAATCCAATTCCATACCTGCCAATTAAGTTCTTGTACCATATGAAACAGCATCCTACATTTCATGTTTCAGAGCAAGAAAAAACACAAAGTAATTTAGCTATGCATATACAGACATAAAAAGAGAACTGCACTGATAATATTGTAAGTACTGAAGGGTAATGATGCTGCTTTCTGGCTGTGGTGACAGGCAAATATTGTGATTTTACTTTTGTTGCAGCTATCCAAGAATTCCAGTAACAGTACACATTCCATGTGAATCAATTAGTGGAAGCAAAGTCTGGTTATATGGAAAGAATACAAAGATGCTGCTTGACACTTCTGGAAAAAAATTCATGTGGCCAAAAGTCGAGTTGAGGCTGCTGAACTGTGGGGAACAATAAAGAGGGTTTTTTTTCAAATACAATGGCAATAAGCAGTGTAAAATAACATTTAATCCATTATAGGATGAGGATGGTCATCACAAAAACAGGGACATGGACAAAGCAGAGGTATTTAACTCATTTTTTGCCTCTGTCTTCCACAGCTGGGTCCTTAAAAATTTGTGGGCTCTGATGGTATTCGTCCAAGGATCCTCAAAACGATGGATGATGTCACCACAAATCCTCTTTCGATGATTTTTCAGTAGTCTTGCAGCTGAAGAGCAAAAGGTCCCAGTTGACTGGAAGCTGGACAATGTTATCCTGATTTTCAAGAAGAAGAAGGAAAACCCTAGAAGACACAGGCCTGTCACTAAAGTCTCACTTCAGTGCCTGGTAAATTTATAGAGAATATTATTCTTCAGGGCACTGAAAAACACCTGAAAGACAATGGAATCATTGGTCACAGCCAGCACAGTTGGAGGAAAGAAGGAAGGAGTTGTCCACTGACTTCCTCACACAGCAGAAAAGATTGTGGCAATCCATTTGTTGAAATATCCACTGTCTATTGTTAATGCAATATCCTTAACTACATATCAGGTATTGGATACGTTGGGACTCCTGATTATATTAATTATACCATAGAAAATAAATAAATAAACTTCAAAATGTAAATTCACTATTTTACACATTATAGATGAATCCCCACACTCTTCTATCCTTTTACTTCTAGTCACATTGACTTCAGCAGAAACAGAATTAGTACCTTGATTATTGGAGACCTTGGTCTTCCCACTCTTCATTTCTTTAAAATTTGAATAACTAAAATAAGGTTACAACACCTCTGTCCCACCTCTTTCAAACTAAGTACTGAGTCAGGTGATGTTAGAAGGCATTAGCTTATGGTCCATAGATATTATTCCTTCAATCTCAATTTTCTTTGTAAGTTGGTCATAATTATTTTTTTTTTCCTGTGGAGGGAAGCTGGCCCACAAAGTCTCCCAGGGAGACGTTAATAATCTATTCACTTTACAGAAACTCAGGAAAAGCTGAGTGAGGTAAAAAGTCTGTCTGTGTTTATATACAGCTAAAAAACACACAAGCACTAATGTACACAGTATAAATAACAGGTATGTTCTGATCTAAAGTGTCAGAATGACAACCTCTTTAAATTCTTTTAAATGCTTCATAGGAGCAGAACCTGCCCATTTAGATATTCAGTGCCATGAAAAGTGCTAGCTGTTGGACAGATGAATAAGATTCATGCTGACAGCTGCTTATAGCTCTTTTGGCTGCTATTTATAAAGTGGGGAGGTGGGGATACAAATCGGTCTGTGTCAGCCTAGATGTTTTGATTTCACTATTGCAGGTGATAGCAGTAACCTATTACATGTGGTAGATGCACTATAAATTAAGCACAGTGTCATCACGGAGGGTAGCTGCTCTGTTATTAGTGCAGACTGGTTGAAGCTGTTCTGAGGAATGTGGTTCACAGCCATTAGTGTTTTCTTCTGTGGTTTTTGGTTAGATCCTGACAGTTACACTGGAACTGTCACGTTCCAGCCCGTCTCCCACAGTTTCTTACATCAGCCTGGAAAGCATGTGTGAAAAAAATACATCTGAACAATGTTAATTTCTTGTAGCCTCTTGCTTTCAGGATTTGCAGAAAAAATCCTGATAGATCTTCGTTTTTAGAAAAGTGAAATTCAGTGTTGAAAAGGATCTAATGATTTTTTCCTACAAAGAACTTTTTTCCCAAAGTAGTATTTACTGAATATTTGCTATCTTGTATTTACCAATGTCTTTCCTTCTCTTATCTGTTTTTAAAATGTGCCAGAAAATATGGTTTCTGAAACTAACTGTAGGTGAATATTCTACACCAAGACATTTTCACTGACACCAGACTAAATTTCTATTATTACTGTTACTATTTTTGTTATTATTACTGCTATTATTTTTACTCATTGAAATTATGTTTTGTATTACCTATTATTACTGCTATTATTTTATTCTTTGAAATTATTTTTTGTATTACCATAAATATCTCCCCCTCCCACATATTCGCACCCTTCTGACATTGCTAACCCTAGAGAATAGAGAATACAGCACAGATAGCATCTGTTTTCACTAACAAATTGGGTCAGTTGCAATAGTCATATTCTCCACTTGTGTAGGATGAAATATCTTTCTTTTCCTGTGCTCATAGATGCACAAAATCTGAATGTAACAACAAAAAATACTGTCAATATACAAGACCGACATGAGTTCAGAAACTGTTATAGGAAAAACCTCTGTATTTCTAAAAGGGAAATAGCCATTAAATTCTGTTCTTTGTCAGGTGTATGCAAATACTTCAAGTACTTTTTTTTCATATGTTCTTTTTCTCTTACTCTATTTGGGTATTTTTCACAATATCCATAACCACAGCATATGAGTGCATTGAGTTTTGATATCTAACCATTATTCACTGTCTTGGTTTAGATAGACAGGTATCTGCCAGGGAGGCTTGGAGTCTCCCTTAAAATGTAAGCCTCTCCCCCCCTTTTCCAGATTATCATAAATTTGCAATTAAAAGGCTGTCAGGCAAAGATTTTGGGAATAGCTATAGCAGTTCTTTACTAGGGATATAAAAATACAGATGTTGTAGTACAGAAGAATAAGCAGACAAATAAACAAACAAGAAATCCTAGAAAACCCTGACAGAGTCAGAAATACAACCTGACACCCTGTTGGTCAGGGTGTTGGAAGCACTCCAAAGTAAGCCCCCCTGGAGTGGCAGATGTGGTTCTGTTGGAGTAGTGATGGTCCTGTTGAAAAAAAAAAAAATGGTCCAGTAATGGTGAGATGGGTCCGGTCTTCCTCCAGGGATCCGGTGGAAAAACTGGATACCTAGTGGGACTGTGGCTCCTTTTTATCTAGGTGAAGATGGTTTGGCTCCCCCTCCCTGTGTGGAGCAGCTTAAAATAGTGCAGTGTAATGTGTAATGTCATTGATGAGCTCTTAATGGTCTATTAGCAGAAGACATTCCCATGGATGCAGTGAAACAATGAAGAGAGATAAGTAGCACTCCACCATCTGATAAGTGACACTGACCCATTTGGGCAAAGATAAGCAATTCTGCTCCACCCAGATGGAATGGAATAATATGCTCTTTACAAAACCCATGACATTCACCAAAGGTGTGAATGGACTCACTACTTGAATAATTTTTATCACCAAGTCCTCATGTGGACCTGGATTTCATATTGGCTAGTGGTGTGGCTACTAAACCACTGAAATAAAATCTCATATACAAATAAGAGGACGCATTTCCATGAACAAACAAAACTAAGTGTAGTCTGGCGAAAAAGCAATAAATCTGTAATCACAAGAAACCAGGCCAGCCATACTTTATGAAGTCCTTCAGATTTGCCCTGGGTCTAAGCTGAATTTCTTATAATGCCTTCATCTTAATCATCTACCTGAAGTCATTTGTAGTGGCTTTCCACAGAGAAATTTGCTGTCCAGTGCTAGAATTTGGCGGAAACCTATCTTGCTCAGCAATATTTATTAGCAATGGGAAATACTAAAACAAGTGAGGGAACCAATTATGTGTAATTTCATGTCTGAAAATGTGACCATTTGGAAGAGAGAAATGCTCCCCAAAATTAAAAAAAAAAAAAAAAAGGTATGTGAATATGGTATTTTGGTTTTTTTTTTTTTTTTTTTTGTTTTGTTTTGTGTTTTTTTTTTTTTTTTGGTTTTTTTTTTTGGTTTTTTTGTGTTTTTTTTTGTTTTTTTTTGGTTTTTTTTTGTTTTTTTTCTTTTCTTTTTTTTTTTCTTTGTTTTTCTTTTCTTTTTTTTTTTTTTAATATTGTTCAAGTGTCTTTGCAGTGCAGGTTAGAAAACTGATCTTATAGACATACAAAGCATGGTCTATCAGTAATGGCCCTCAATAGTCAGCGTAGAAATGGTTGAAAGACCTCAGTATGAGGAGCTGCCTGACACTATCTTCACTCTGGTATTCTGCCAAGCTAATGCATTTATACTGCTTCTGAGTCTCAAACTGCACAGTGCTATCTGGGCTCATTAAGCCATCTGATAAGCTCCTTGCCCTCGATACCTCCGTTTCACAGGGTAATCAAAGCTCTGAGACCAAAAGGTCAATTTGCACAGAAAATGGTGTTTGAATGGCCATGTGCAATACTGACTTGTGCTATCCCTTTTTAAAGTAAAAACTGTATAGCAATTATAATTTTAAAACTTAGGAGTAAAGCTTCAGTTGAGTGCGAACGGATTCTAGCCCAACAAGGTACACACATACACAGGCAGGTGCTTTCACATAATTCATGACCCTTCACTGCTTGGCTGCCACATTTCCAGACACCAGATATTGTGGGTGGCAGCAGCCGTGTACCACCCAGCTGGTGACCCGGGAGGGATGCCCTGATGACACAGGGAAGCTGTCACTGACGTCACATATGTCTCTCTGGGAAAGTTCAGGATTCCAGGGAAGGCCATGCAGGCACCTCCATGTCGGGCCTGCTGCCTCTACATTGTAAGAGGCCCACGGAGGTACAAAACTAAAAAATCTTGCAAATGCTCAATGCTTAATCTTAGTACTTCCAGTTGGTTCATAGCTTGCAATATAAATACTCCACTGAAGGAGTCTACACAATGCGTGGGCATACTCTTACCTTGGTTTTGTACTGCTTTAGGCCCACAAGATTAGAACTACATAACTTAGTGTAAACATGGGAGAAGCCATGATTACAATTTTGATTACGTGCATAGAAATTTGATGTTCATTAGCTAGTTATTTATGATCCCTCTCTAGTAATCAGTGAGCACCCATTCCCTGAGCATATTTAATCCAATCCTACAAGTTGTCTCAATTATAAGACTTTTCCTTGGACTCCAGATAGAGTTCTGCTTGGATCAAATCCTAACAGTTAGCCGGTAATTAGGACAGTAGAAATAAGTGATTTAAACTTTACTCTTGTACATTTTTTTATTGGGAGCTATTGGAATGGTAACTCTCCACCTACTGGAATTTCAGAATAAAGGAAGAAATCATTTAGAGTAATTAAAAACTATTTTGCGAACACTCCTAATTTGATTTCATGACAAGAACAAGGCAATTAATTAAATCTGAAGAGTTGCTGAAGACAGGTAAGAACTATAAGCAATGAGTTAAATAAAATCCAGTGACAGGGAGTTTGTTTACAGATAATTTTAATCCTATAGGGAGAAAAGAAGAAATAAGATTTGGTACAATTTCTTTTAAATTATGCCAATTACATACAGTGGCTCTTCCCCTCATCCCCTCTGTCAAATTGTACTTTTTAAAAACTGTTATTGTTGTATAAGTTTATAGAATAATTTAGACTGGAAGAGAGTTTCTGGGATCATGTGCTCAAAACACTCCTGCTAAGGCAGACGGAGCCCAGCCTGTATTGCCACATGGAATTATTCAACCTCTGGTGCAGGACTTCACTTTTGTTTCCACTAAGGTTCACCTAATTTTTCCAGCTTGTTGAGATTGATCTGAATGGCTTGGGTTTTTGCTATTTGTTTGGGGTTTTTTTTTGGTTGGCTGGTGAAGATTTTTTTTTGGTTCTGTTTTAGTTTTGTTTTTCCTTTTCCCAGTTGCATTCAATCTTTTCCCAACAGTCCTCATTTCTGAGAAGCCATGAAAGTCAAAGTTCTCACTTCAATATCACACATGCAAACATGTGTTGACCTGCAAGATGATCATCTACCATTGACTGAAGCAATATCTTTTTCTCTATAAAATATATTGAAAACCACAGCTAATAAAAATTTCTGTTAAAGGAAAAAAAAGACTTAAAAATTTCCTAGTATAAACCAGTGTCTCTTGAGTGTTTTTTAATTGAGAGGGTTTTTAAATTTTCTTATGGTCTGTGAAGCACCTTGTCACTTACCATCTCTAAAAAAAAGCATTGATAAAAGATAATGGTGGCACAAAATTGTAATTTGACAGACATTATTAGAAGTCTCTTCAATGAGCAGTATCGATACAGAACCCACAAATGTTTGGACATGCATCTTTTGCACACATTTATAGTAAAGTTCATGAGTTTTGAGTAGGTTTTCAGCCGGACATGAGATATATGTCTAGCAATTCTTGAGCTCCAACTAATAGCTATACATTCAGCAAAGAGTTACTTGCTAATAATATGGAGGTGTGGCTTTAGAACTAGTTTTTTATTTGCCTTGGGTTTGTGTAGATCAAAGAACATGTATATGATTATTATCTACACAGTCTTTTTATTGTAAGAATACATCACTGAATTTTATAAATACTACTGACTACCACAATGAACATTAGATAAACTCCCCAACCTATAGATGATGGCTGAGTTGCAGAGGTAGGAATTTTAAGTAGCATGATTTATTAGCTCAGTGACAGTGTGACATTAACTAAGTCTGTGTAGAGGTTTTTTGTAGAGTTTTGCTGTTAGCTTGCTAATTTTCGGCATAGAGACTGACAGTTTTATAATGTCTGTCTAAATAAAAGCATCTTTGAATAACACTTTGGAAAAATAGAAGGTTTATGATTCCAAGATGTACATCACAATTTTCTTAGTAACAATCTAATAGGCTTGGAAATGTCAATTATCACGTAGATGTTCTTTTGTCATAATAGCTACTTGTGTTATCATGTGTTACATTGTGATTGATTAGGCTTGAGAGACTGTCTTGTTTATTATAGAGGTTTACAGCTCCTTGTCATTCACTTGTCTTAAGTTACAACTCTTTTTTTCAGTCCTGACTTAGAGATATCACTTTAGGGAAAATAATTGTTCTCACTCTCATTATGAAGTGTACCCCAAGAATAATAAGTATTTTTTATGCCAATAACTCATGCCATTGGTATATAATTCATCCAATTTATTTAAAAAATAAACATCTGCCAGACAGTTATTATTTCATTATTCACAGAATTAAAATTATATCAGCTTGGTATATATCTGTCAAACTATGCAGGAACAGAAAACAAAACATTCCCTGCCTTAAAAGCTTTAAGGTCTGTCTCTTTCTTACCTGTAAACACTATCGGACATATTTAAACTATTTATAAATTAGCTCTGTGGAATGAACTGTGGAGTTCAAGCCTGCTAGAGACACTTCCTCAGCAAAGATGCTGTATAATGAATAACTGTGAATTTGTACAAATCTCTATATTTTTATCTATGTAGATATAGATATATCTATATCATCTACATCTATCTATCTATCTATCTATCTATCTATCTATCTATCTATCTATCTATCTATCTATCTAATGTTTCCCCGGAGTTTTACTTTGAGCTGTTAATTTTAAGGAAAAATGCAAATATTTTGTGGCAGGATGCCTACCTCCCCTCCTCTCTACCACAGACGGTGCATGAAGAGATAACCCAGGCAGAAAGGCCCAGCGAGGGGTTATCTCTGGAACCAAAAGGGCTCAGACCTCAGCTAAGAATCAACATCTTATTCTGGAGAGCTGATGTGGGACGAGATAATGGAAATACTCCTAACTAAGGGACTCTGTTTTATAAAGTATAAAGGACACAGGATTTATCACAGAGGCAGAAGCCTTCTACACACTGAAAGTGTGAGAGACCTCTCCCTGGAATCTGGATGCAGGTTCAGTGGTCACTTCCCTGGGGATTGAGGGAAAGAATCTCAATGTGTGCTCCACCAACAGTAAGAGGGTAAGAGACATTGAATCCTAAGTTATATTATTTCCTCAGTAGCTGTAACATTAACAGGTACTTTTAACCTAGTTTTGTATGTATCTACTAGTAGTTTCTCCTTTTGTCTTTATTCCTGTGTAGTATTAGTTTAAGTCTTAAGTCTGTTAATTTTCTGTCTATTGAAAAAAATAATTCATTCTGCAATAGACTGAATCAGCCATTATTAAAGAACTTGCAAATGAGAATGGGTTTTGGGGTGCTGGCCACCTCAATAAAGCTACTGCCTGCTTCCAGACAAGGACTTATCTAGACTCACACATCCATTCGTAACAAGTATAAACATCTATTTTCTGGGGTTTTTTTTCAGATTCAGTCCCAACATTCTGGTCTCTTTACATCTCCCCCTCAGTCTTTTGTAGTAATCTCATATATGAGTGCATAGAAACTGCGTTTACCCCCACCCCAAATTCTCCTCCTACCACTCCTCAAATTAAATAAGTCAGGGAACAGTTTTATTCAACAGCATATGTTGTGTCTTGACCTTAATGATATTGGGATTCTGGCATGGCACAGGTGAGGGAGACCATGTAGGTGCTGCTGCTTTATCAAGCTGGTAGACAGGATGAAGAACTACAGTGACAGGGGTGAGGATGTTAAAGATAGTAAGAAAACAGCCCGGCTCGATGTTTTCCTTGTGCTTTCTCTTTTCTCGGCAGAGATGCAACCTGGGTTATTATGACATGTGTAATACCATATCCTCCTAAAGTGTAACATTTTAGGGGTGTATCTGCTGACCTTACCTATACTGAGCAAAGTGATTAAATATTGGTCAGACTCTGTAGGAAAAAAAAAATCAGAAATGTTGTTTGATATCAGGCATTTTAAGGGAGTTTGGATTCCTGGATTTTTCCAAGGATGGGTCACAAAATTCTTTCCTCATCTGTTTCATAGAGATAACTTCACTGCAAAAGGATTTTGGAGGCTTCATTGTATTCTTACTGCATGAGAAATTATTCTCTCATCATGTCTGTGTTTGGACACTATGGATAACTGCCAAGTCTTTCAAAAGGAATGTAAATTTGACCAAGTGTAAATCATTATTATTCAAAGTAACATTATCTGCATCACACTAACTGGCAACAGTGTCTTTCTCTTGCTAAAGAAATGCCATTAAATAAAAATAAAGAACTCAAATCTTTTAAAAAAAAGCAAAAAAAACCAAGCTTGTTATAGGGCTTGCTACAAAATCTCCAGTTCTTTATGTTGACCAGACAATGTTTTTTTGGATGTAGCCTCTTGTTGGATGAAGTGTCTAGACGGAGGACCTGCAATACTTTGTGTTCAGCCCATCTTGTGAGACAGAGGTGTTACTGTTCAGTAAGACTGATGACAGAAGGGCTTCTGCAGCTAAGACAAAACAGTGTTTTCCAGCCTACCTTCAAATCTCAAAACAAAAGGAGAAAAAAACATACAAAGCAAAACCACTTCATATTTCTCAATTTGAAGTATTAAATATTAATGTGTCCATCTGCTCTAAATAAAAAAAAAGCAGTGCCTGACTAAAATACAACAGCAAAACCCCTCAGTGTTTGAGCATGTGATAAACAGTAGTCAATAATAAGAAAATGGCTTCAGTAAAACTAAATTAAATGATAATGAGATTTCACCTTTAATACTGGTTTGAGGACCAATTGTCCTGTATTAAGAAAATCATTGCCACACCACAGGTGAGTGAATAGAGATTAGTCAGAAATTGACAAAGCACTTGTATGAAAATGGAGACAAAGATTAAGTTCACTTACCCAAGGAAATAGGTGCATAAAAAACAGAATTATTAAAAAATGTGTGAAGCTGCTTAAGGCAGACTTTGCTTGCTGTCATTTGTAATAATACAAGAGCAATTGGACCACATGGTAGACCTGAAAACCAAAGAGGAAAATGATAAAAAATACTTTTCAAAAATATGCCGAATCCATTGCCAGAGAAAGTGAACAGAACAAAGAAAATGGAATAGATATACGGATAAATAATAGGGGACTGTCTACAGAGTTAATTGCAATACATGTAGCACTAATTGGTGGGGATTGCTAAACTTTTTTATTTAAATCTCCTGTCTCCTGTTAATTTTCAGGCTTAAATCTCCTGCTTAGCACTGGATTGAAACTAAAGGCAGGGACAGACTATCTCATGCTGTCTACTACAGACTTAGGCTTCCTCTAAAGCATCTTTGGCTAGCCCTTATTGGCACAAGAAATTAGATCTAAATTTGAAATCTGATCAGTTTTTCTGATCTTGTAATCCTGCCTTAAACCTTTCCACTTTCAGCTAAGATATTTAAAACTATCTGAGGATGTGTCTCTCAGAAGCATAAAGTTAAGGAACAAAAGACTAAACAGCCCATGCACAAACTTTCCAAATATGATTGATTCTTATATAAGTCAACTAAAAATCTTATGAGTTTGCTTTTCATTGCAGAAAAAAAAGAAGGAATTTGAAGATTCTGTTTTATAAAACCCTCTGAAGAGCATCACAATTCTGTGCAATAATCTGTAACTGTATTTTCATTGTAGATATCTTTTATTTTATAGCAGCATTTTATATTCTCTTGAGTCATGAATCAAACACCATAGGCAAAATTCATCTGCTGAAGATGAAAAGAAGCAGACAACATCCCCCTGGAGTCTGTAGTTGATATTCTGCTTCAAACATAGATATTGAATAGTTAACTTTCCAGAATGAAAACAACTTATTTAGCACTATTATGAACAATTATTCTCTCTTTTAAAGTAAAACTGACAAACTAGTTTTTATGAGTTTGTGTGAGATGCAATTTTATATACGCACATGTGTGTGTGTATTTTGAATTACTTTTTGCCTAGAATAAGGACGATTGCAATAAAGTATTTATGTTGTTTTAAGTAAAGATGGTTTTATTTCCTCCTCATTATTTCACCAAATGCAGTTTAGGTTAATATATTCAAAATGAGAGGCTTCATAAATCACTATCAGATGTAGCATCAGTCAGATTTATTATAATTTCCAACTCTCTGTCAAAGAAATTAATGCTTCTGCTAATAGTTCAATGAATAGGTCTATCACCCCACAAGCACAGTTATTGGAGGTGCCTTGGTGCCTTCCAGTTCTCAAACCAGCTGGAAAAGAGGCCATCATACAGAAAATAGTCTGAGACTCTGGGAAAAACTAGATAGAGTGCACTGTGTCTCTGTGCTTCCCCCAGCAGCTGCTCACAGAGCGCTAATGCAATCTCGGAGGAGCCTGCCTGCCATTTCCCTTGTAGGGTGACTGCAACGACCGCAGCTGCTTCGTGTGAGATAAATGCAGAGGAAGAGGAGGGTACAAAATACCTTAACCCTTCAGTGGTATGGATGGAAAAAGTGTAGAAGCAGACATAGAAGATACAGAAGCAAAAAAAATTTAGAAGGCCTATGAATAGACTAGTTGCTGTAGGAAAGCAGTTTCTCTAAAATACGTGTGCTAAGTGTTGATGCGTGAAACATGACATGTTTTCAGTGCTTATTTATTCGGAGATATAAATTTTTCTGGATGTTTACTTATATGGTGGCTGGCAAGCCATGTTTCAGTGTGACAAGAAACCACCACAACCTGAAGAGTTCATTTCAGTATTCGCAAATTATTCAGGTATAAAATAAAAATCAATCTTGGAAAAAACCCCAAAACATTATCAAGCTTAAAAGATTCTTTTGAATTTATATACTTTTCTGTAGAAAAGATCATTGTCTATTCTAAATACTATGTCCTGTAAAAGATCAGGGCCTCAGTCTAGTGCTTAATTAATAGATTTATTTCTATGGTAAACAAGCTTTCAAATCTGTCATTACCTACTATGGAGAGATCTTCAGATTAAAAAATGAAAAAAAAAACCCACTCTTATAAATAATTCCATGTAGTTTGAAGAGGTGTCTGTTTGATTTTTAATAATGACCTTGCTGGAACAAAAAGCTTGGACTACTGTCTGTAACGTTTAGTTCTCCAACAAAGACTCTAATGTATGATACCAAAAATCAATTAGTACAAAAAAGCTGCTTGCATTTGCTAGGCAAGGATTGTGTCATTTAAACCATCTCAACATTTTGTGAATATCTTAGTTTTGGAAGGATCTAACCTTACTTCCCCTGCCCCCAACATAATTATAAATTGTCATATTACAAATATATAATGGTGATGCTTCTGAAGGCCAGTAATTATTTGAAGCATTTGCTTCACAGTACTGTTGTTCATCTGCTGTAGAAAGAAACCTCAGTACATGCCATCTGCAAAACTCTTCTTAATGTTTTAGTGTGCTGACCATAATTGTTTGCTTTTCCATCAAAGGAAAGGTGTTGTCACTATCTTTTTAAGACTCTCAAACCCATTGGAAGTACCTGTCAAGGAGTAACAAATAAGCAGAAATCCCAAATCGAGATAATTCCTTCAACAGACAAGTTTTCATAAGAGACTGGGGAGGGAAATTAAAGACCATTTTGAAGTATCTCTTTCCTTCTGGATCTGTTCTGTGTGTGGGATCCTCTGCATTTGACTTCTCCTAATTGACTTTTTCTTCTCCCTGCCCATAATAGCTGACATTCATTATTTGTAATCCAGAATCAATGCTTAAACATTTGTTTCTTCATGCTCAAGTGTGGTGGAGAGATTTCAGCCTCAGACTTACACAAATCTCTTGGAAATACTCAGAAGTAGCGACTACCCTGGAATTGTTGATAGCCAATTTAGATGAGGAGATATTACTGAAATTTCATGCTCCATTGTCCTGAAACACTGGGAATAAAAAAAAAAAAAATTAAAAAAAGAAAGAAGAAATTTCTATGCATCATTATTTTTTTATTAATTCTTTTTACCACCTAATAATTTAAGGGAAATAGAACAGCTTGATCATAGTAAGTATATTCTATTAAATGGGTAGGAAATGCTATTGACAGATGGTCCAGAATTCTTTCCCCCCAAAAAACCTATTACTGAAGGCAAAAGAATTTAAAGGTCATTTTGTTACCACACTCTCTTGTGCACCAGATGTCACACTACAAGCAGAGAAAGTTACTGCTCCTTTTCTCTAGGACATAGAAGAGACATTTTAAGGACATGGTAACAAAAAAACAGCAGGTAGACATGATTACAGCTGTACATCAGGCTAGAGAAGTTTTGCTTTTCCATCACAAAGATCCCCAATGAATAGCTCTTCAATAAGGACAGTTATGATTTTCCATTGTAACAATTACTTTGAGATCGACGAGTAGGAGTTGGACCAGGCCTTATAAGCATGGGTTGCTGCACTTAAGGAATAGGTAATTTCTGGACCCTAAAGATCCACAGATTTCCACTTTAATACAAGCAACTGAATTAAAAATCTGATTTGTGTCTAAAGTATTCAGAATATTCAGTGAAAAAAAGAAACATTACCATTTGTATTATTATTAAATATGTTTTATTACATGTATGCAAGGTAATGTATGCAACATGTGTGTTTCAAAATAAAAAGCCCATAAGAGTCTACATTCTTCAAATCAGTCAAATATTTTCAAAATAACATTGCCAGGCTATCTCAGTTGGATTCTTGGCTCATGTAAATTATCATCTCTTCACTGAAATCAACAGCTTTATGCTTACTTAAACCTGTTGGGGATTTGGTCCTATGCCATATTAATACAAATCACTTAAAGGATTAATTTGGGTTTAAAAGTGTCAAATGTAATTTTTGGTTCAAGAAGATAGTCAAGAGTTTGACAGGTTTTGACAATAAAAGTTAATTACATGATGAAACAGAAGCATGAACATCTGATTTCTGCAGACTCTAGAGGCTGTGCAGTTGTAAATGAAGCACAGTGAGAAATCACTCAGTCAAAATGCAAAAGAGAATATCTCAATTACAAAACTAACAACAAAATCTTGTCTATGCAGTTTTATTATTGAAACAAATTAAGAGATTTAACTAAGGCACAACTGACTGCTGTCTTTTAACCTGCAATAGATTGAAAAAGCACTATGTTCTCTGAAATATTTTTATTTATTTTCCTTGAGAACTTGAACATAAAAATGGGTTTTGTTGGTGCAGATGTTTTGGTCTCATGAAAGTTATCAATGGATAACTATTATCTTTTGTGAATAGAGAATAGAGATAGTCCTATTGTCCATTCCTTACTATTCCACAGAGCTGAAAAAGTATGTATCTAACCTGCCAGCTTATACTTTTGAAGAAAAGGCCTTAGTTGTACTTTTATAAATTAAATGTGTGTGTGTATGTGATTGTGTAAGTGTGCACGTGCCTGCATTTGGATATCTATGTTATCTACAGAACTTATAGTTTCATGGCACTACTTGTCCACGGCAGTCCTAAGCTGATTAAAACCATAGATTGGCCTTTTTGGGTTCCCTTTCACAAATTTTAATAGAAACTAATTTGAATACCACCGTAATGCAGTCTAAAATGTCTTTATCTCTGCCCCCCATAAAAGGCATTATGTCAATGCTGCTTCGAGGAAAATCAGCAAAGGAAATCCTAAAAATGACCTCAGTATTTGTTTTATTTGACCACAAAGCTGAGTCAGGGGAAGTTTAGGTTGGATATTAGGGAAAAAAATTCACCCAGAGGGTGGCTGGGCCCTGGAACAGGCTCCCCAAGGACGTGGTCCCAGCACCAAACCTGCAGAGCTCAAGAAGTGTTTGGACAATGTTCTGAGGTACATGGTGTGACTCTCAGGCTGACCTGCACAGGGCTGGGAGTTAGACCCAATGATCCTGATGGATCTGTTCCAACTCAATATACTCCATGATTCTATGAAATCTCAGGGCCCTGAGCACTTAAACAAGGCTCCATCAACCTGAGCAGCTTCAGTCGGGGTTTCCCAATAGTGGCTTCCAGCCTGTGAGCCCAGGGGCTTAAACAGTGTGATCCATGTGGCTGGCAGCCCTGCCTCCAGCAGTCCTGGCTTCATGGCTGCATGCCCCAGGGTGACCCTGGCCCTGACCGTTCCTCACCTCGTGTGATGGTCCCCAGGCCCAGTGCTGTTCCCACCCTGACTCTGGGTGGGTTCCTGGCCTGTTCCCTGTTTGATGGGGCAAAGCCCTGCCAGGGCTGTAGCCACAGCCTGGCTTCCATTGTGGAGCAGCCCCCTGCACCCTGACAGGAAGGCAAATAGAATGACTGACATTCAGTGAGTGCTCTGCGCAACACCCCCTTCTATGTCAGAGGAAATACCAAGCTTTATGCATATCTTTTAGCAGATCTTTAGGGGCAGTTCCTTAAGTATTCACACAAAATAGCCTGGATCGGAGGTCTAGGCAAAGATCTAAAAAACTAATTATTTCAATCTGGAGAAGACATTTCTTGGAATACCAGGCAAGAAAGACGAGAACAATATTTATGTTTTAGGCAGCACTAACTCTTCATGATTTCACCATGATTCTGGCTCTTGAAAAATTTATTTTTGTCAGCTTTCTAAATAGCAAATGTTTGGAATGGTGTCCTTACAGATGTCCAGCAGCTGATAAAATGTGATTTATAATTACAATGACATTGCACCTACTTCATCAGAATAGCAGCTAGGAAAGAAAGAAAGTTTCCTCCTGTGATTCAAGAGTTATCACTTATATCCCAAGGCATAAAGTTATCTTCCTCAGCTCTTATCATTTTATGGTAACTGCAGATGATTCACATTTATGACAATGTCATGCTTACCTATCAAATTTATGAGATTTTTAAAGGTAAACAACTCTGTCATTCTCTCTGCCATCTTATTTCTTTCAAAAAGAAGAGGTATTTTCTGTTCTTTCTTTGTTCAAATAGAAAATCTCTTACCAAATTGTGAACAAATTATTGAATTACTTCCCAAGTCTGTGGAATTTTCTGGTTTTTTCTCTCTACACTTGCTGAAAAGGAAAACTAACAGCAGAATATGGTGAGTTTGTAATAGAACCATGCTCTAGATCTGTTATTTCTTCATTTATGGTCCCATCCGTATCACTGATTTGGAGTTTAAAGGGTCTTGAGTAGAGGATAGATATCGAGTATCTGATAACCTTTCACTATTCCAAAGCACAGTATTTGATTCCAGGGGGTTTGTGTGTGTATATATATATATATATATATATATATATATATATATATATAACATTGTGTTCAAAACAATTTGGTTGCAAAATACAAAGCAATGTGTACTACTTGTAATGATATAAATAAAAACATTGTTAATGCATAAAGTTAGTAGGTGCAATTTTTTCCGTGGAGGGGTCCTCAGTGGGATAATTTTGACAATGGATAGTACAATAATTCATCCAAGAAACTCTCTAACTTTCTCTAAGGAATTATTTCTCAACCTATAAAAATTTTGAATTTTAAATTTAACTTTCATCTACACAGTTGATTATTTAGTCTACAGAAATCTGGCTGAATAAGGAAGACTAATGGAAAGAGTGGTGTTTTATGAAGTTAAAAATCGCAAAAAAGGATCACAGGGGTGTCTCAACAAATATTATTGAATTATCCATAAGCATTCACCATGTGATAGACTAATTTCATGTCTAAAAAAGAATAAAGATCTTAAATGGAATATCAGGAGGAAAAAAAGGCACATCCTGTAATTCAGCGACAGCTTCGCTAGAGTAACATCTCATAAAATGAGAAAAAAGAACAAAATAACCCAGAAAAGATTGATAGCTATAGATGAAGCCATATTCACTGAGTTACAGTGGCTACATAGGTTATAAATGGTAGAGCCATGAATGAATAAAGCAGTTATTGTAACTATAAAAACTACGCTACCATTACAAGACACTCATTTTATTTATTCGTTATGTATAAAGTGTAATTTTAAGGAGAGTTTTACTGTCTAACATTACTCAGCAGCATTAAAAAAGGAACTATCTGTGAATAGAAATGTGTCATGAATGCTTATTAGCTCATAAGTGCATTCCTAGAATGATGCACCTAAAATGTATTAAGTAAATGTTTTTCTGCATCTCTTTATTCTGACACACTAAGAATAGGCAGGAAAATTCTGTTGCAATACTACACTTCTTGTGCAACGTATTCCTTAAATATTAGATACAGTCAAGAAAGAAAATAAGACTAAATTTATTAAGCAAGTCCACCTTTTATAAAAAGTAAAATGTTTCTATTACAACTTACTTTATGTTGTTATTGAAGAATAAAGGTACCAGTCATACAGTCTCCCAGGCTTTTGAACAGCTTCTCCTCCTGTGTTATGAAAACTGTGTGACAGAAGTGTAGGAGAGAACCCAAGCTGGTTCAGGTATGTCCCAGCGGTGACACAGGGAATGCCACACAGCATTCACTTGCACGCTGAGGATATAAATTGCATCAGGTTACCTCTCTGCAGAACACTACCAGGCAACTAATGCTGGGATTAATTACGTGCAGTAGTGTACACCTGTTGAACCTTCTTTCTTTGTTGTAGGATGCTTTCAACTTCTCCTTCACTGTGTGGAGGGAAAAAGACACAGATTCGGACAAGCAGCTGATTGATGCTGCTATCACTAGGATGCTGACAGGGAAGTTCAGATGGGAAATTAGACTGACCACTATATTCCATATGAAATTTAATGTTTCAGTCTATGTTCTTTTAGTGTTTTGCTGAAACAAGGAATAGTTTTTTGTAGTGAATAACATTTTTATTCATTTTTTTAAAATATACTTTTATGACATAAGAAATAAAAGAAATACTGAATGTACAAAGTTCTTGCAACCTAAATACTTTTCAAGTTGAAGAGAAAAAAATCACTTGGAATTAATACCGGGCTTTAAGAGTTCAAAGCCAGTACCCACTTCACTATCAACCTTTTAACATGCTTCTTCATACTGTATGCATATGCTTGATTGACTGCACAGCCACAGATCTTTAAATACCTGACTAAAATGGGATCCTCAGAGGGAGGGCACAGCACTGAGGTTTTTCATTGTCTGAGCAATCATAGTCACTGCTCTAGTCAGACTGGAAATGCTTTATTTTATCAGATCATTCAACATTTCATAATATTTGTATTTTATATGATCACAGGAGTCTTTGTTGTTTGTTCAGTTGCCCCTTGAAGCATTTTTGTAATTTTAGTAATTAAATTACCATTGTCTCAAATTAGGTACTCAGTGCTTGATTGTGAAACTTTTGCTTATATGCCGAGAAATTCAGGAAGCAAATAATATGTTTTTCAGGTACATTAACTCAGGAATTTTACTTTTAAGTTTTTTTTCTTATTATTTTTATTTCTAGCCTAAAAGTAAGAGTAATAGCGCAATATAAGAGTGCACATACCCTTAGAAACTATGAATTGGTGTTCAGACAAGAAATAATTGGAAGAGGACATGAGAGCTAAGAGAATTTACTGTGGGAGAAAATTTTCATGATTGTTATGAATCTTCAAAGTTCATCTTAAAAGTTAACTATACCTGGTGGGTCTTCAGACTTGGCTTGAGAGTACATGTCAGTACTCAAGAGTTTAGTGCAGTGACTGAAAGTAATACTTCACAAGGGAAATCTCAGAGTTATATAACATTTGACTTCAGACTTCAAATCTGATGTTTTCTTGTACAGTACACTCAACATTTACATTAATGTGACAAGACTAAGTCTGAATTCTGCTTAAACCTGTTAAACATTTTGAGAAAGCATGCTGCCCAATTTTTGCTGGTAATATTTCCAACATACTTCATGTACATAAAATAAATTTTCACCTCATTGTGAATACACCAGCATCTTTCTATTCCATTTTACTCTGTCTGTTGGTGACCTTGTCTTCTTAGATAGGTAATATGATAGTATATTTTAGTTTATAGACATTTTTAGAATCTACAACCATTTCCATTTTCAACATATTTTGATTTTTTTTCAGATAACCAGATCCACACAAAACCAGGTATTTAAAAAAAAAAAAGTTAAAAAAAAAAGTGATAGTAGTCCTTATACAATCAGTGGCCACTGAGTAATACACTCCTTGAGGAGTTGGTTCTTGTCTTTGTAGACCCCACCACCATCACAAACCCCAGTGTCTCACTTACTCTGTAATACAGGGATTACAGATTTCTGAGGATGTGAAAATGTGCATAATTTCTGTTCTGGTGTAAGTTCCTCCTTATTGATGTAATTTTATTGTTGACAGCTAGTTCATAAATGCCATCAGCTGAAAATGGAGTTATTATTTCCTGCAAAACCTAAATCTTCTTTCCTGAACTTTCCACTCTGACAGAGTATTTCTTTACTACTGGATTTTTAATCAAACATTTACTGTTATTTTTTAATCTCAGTAAGATTCTTTCTAGACAGGTGGGATGCTTCTATTATGCCCACAGGAAGCAAATCCTAGAACATTAATCCATAGACTTCAGTGCAGTGTGAGTGTGCTAGGTTTAAGTAGGATTATTCTACATGAACATTCTTACAGTTGAACTTGTGGGAGTTTCTGCTTATGGCTCTGTGTGATCTGACTCAATATCCGTCTGTTATGCCAACAGAAAAAAAAGATTGTCATTGTTAGAAGTCAATGAACATTAGGTATGTAAGGAAAATGATAATTTAAAAAAGACCAACAAATTGATTTCTTTACTCCTGCACTGTTGTCATTAATATCCATGCTTTCCAAATAATCACCTTAGATGCAGTTTTGTACTGGTATGCAATAAAGTCTGCAATTTAAATAAATAGATATCCAGATGATAGATACAATTTGTGCAAGTATATATTCTTGGCTTTAACTGTGGGCACAAAATTATACCTGAAAAGTTGAAACCTGGGTTGACAATTTAAAATAGTCTGTAGAAATTAAATCATTGCACCTAACTTAATAACTCAAGAACATAGGTGTGTTCAGGTCACAAGGTGAGCAGAGTTGGAGAAAAGAAGGATAATCTCCTCTTCTAAATACAGAGACAGCTGCCACAGGAAATTGCAAGTGTAATGATAAGGATTTTTAATAAGTCTTTGCAATCACACATTTTCTAAGCTGTCAATCCCATCTTTTCTATTTTCTAATGGCATAAAAACCTGTGTACCTAAGATGTGTAGAACTTTAGGATCAATTTTGAGGAAGTGATCAAGAAAACATGTAATCACATGGATAGTTAAAGGAATACATGCAAAAATGGATCCTGCAACCTCATGAATTTCTTTCATATAAACAAGGAAAAAAATAGGAGGTAATTCTTTCTGTTTCAGTTTAATGTTTGACATAATATTATGCAAGAGCAGTATTAACAAAATTAGTGTAATGCAAATCTAGAAATAAAGACTTCCAAAGATGGTTAAAAAGTGATTAAAAAGTGGTTCTAGAGAAGTTAAGCAATAGGACTGAAGGAATGTCTTTGATGAGCTTGTCAAGAATGGAGGTTTGGTGTATTTAATATTCAAAGTGATGAATACAAATAGTAGAAGCTTGCTGTGCAAAAATATAAACAATAACTCTGGTGGGGAGTAGAACAACAGCAGAGGATCAGATTACTATGTACAAAGGGATGGATCAGTTTATATTAGGAAGTGGAAGATAATTTATAGTGTAAGGTCAGTTTATAGCATCAGGTTATGTAATTAGAGTCTAAAATCACTTTTCTCAACTGTTCTCATTTTCAGACCAAGAGAAAATTATGTCTCAAGTATAAATAAGAAAGGATGACAAAAACCTGAATATTATTAGCCTTTTATGAGGTGGTCGCTGTTGAAATTAAACTTCAATAGAAGGGGTTTATCAGATAAATGAATTGCTGTACAGAAATTCTCTTTGACAAAATTGTTCTGGCTATGTGCATTGAGTGGATTGATTCACACTGTAATATGTGTTACTTTGTATGGACTGAAAGTGATTTCTCTGTAGAGTTTGTTTTCTGGAATGGTTTCAGACTGAATTAAAATAAATTTCTTTATTTTTTCTTACTATTTTATTCTGTTGGTTAGTTACATAATTCACTGTTTAGGAATGGTGCTTCAAACACATAATGTATTCTCCTGCATGAGATTTATCAATTTCATATACTGATAAACCTCAATAGTAGCTTGTTTTCTAGATAATTCCTGAACAAAATCCTCATGATATTTTATCTTCCAAATTTTTTTTCAGCTGACAAAAATATAAGTATTAATAATTTTTTAAAATTTTATTAATTTAACTATTATTGAGAAGGACTCAGTAAAATACAATCTGAAGCTGAAAAAAACTTAAATTTTAAGACTTCCTGGGCAACAAAGAAAAAAAATTGTAAGCCAAGAGTTAGTATTGCCCTCAGAAAACGTTACTATTGAAATGCCATCTGATAGGCTCATTGCATTATTTAATTACACTTCAGTGTTCAATCATTGGGTAGCATAAACAGACATGCTGGTTCTTCAAGTTCCATCCTAAATGAAGTGGATGGCCCTATAATTTATTCCAGGAATACTTTTAAATTGTTGCACTGCACTCTGTAGTTCCCACCATTTCTGTTGCAATCTCTTCCAGAAATGTCATCATTCAAGAGACCTAATTTTTTTTTTCGCAAGTCCAGACTAAATTATTAATGGCCAGGTTGTGCTTATTTGCTGACATAGTCTTTTTTGCTTGAACTACTCTCATTCTGTTTTTTACTTCTTCTGATGTGACAGTGTGGGTTTTGTTTGTTTTCTTGGTTTGGTTTTGGGTGTGGTTTTGCTCTACAAGGCAACTCTCAAATCTCTTCTGCTAAAAACCCTGCCATCTCCTCTCGCCAGATGCATTACAATATATTCTCTATCTCTTCAACAGAATAAAATATGACTTTTCTCACCAAGCTGAAATAATTTCAGTATCAGAGGGCATGTAGAAAGGAGACATATTTAAAACACTGAACCTCAAGAAATGTTAACCAGTATTTATTCATATTCTTGTCCTGTAGGAAATATAATGCTTTTGCTTACAACATGAAAAAAAAATCACACTTCAGATGGGAACACTGACCCTTTATTTTGATGTATAAGCTGGAAAAAACAGTTTTTTATTTACCACACTTACACTATATTTGTATATGTCAAGATAGTAACCTTACCTTGTGTTACCTTACCTTACTCAGCCTGTTGCTGAGGCCATATTTATGCTTATCCCAAGGCCATGTTTTATTTTGTAAAACTGATCTTTAAGCTGCAAATATAAATGCAAAGGGGCCCCAAATGGGAGCGCTCCCTCCTCAACACAGGCATACAGGAAAAATCTCAGTGTTTTGTCTGAGTCCTGCATAATACTGTGAAGCTCCTGTGCATGTAACTTGTCCCAGGACACTGCAAGCAACTCTCCACGACTGTCACATCTGGGCTTTGGACATTCTGTGTCATTGCAATGCTGGCCTTTTGTCCCTTTGGATTCTTTGGCCAGCAATGCATTTCAGCCTGACCAATACTAATGACCAGAGAGATTACAAAATGGCTGGAAGGAACAGAAGGGATTTTCAGACAAGTAGGAAAAGGGATCACCTGGGTAGAAGCACCTTGTTCCCAAAACCTAGCTACTGTCTTTTTTCTCACAGATCCTCATCACATGAAAGATGGCGAAACCACTGCTACCACCTCACTCAGCTCATCCACTCCCCCTTCTTCTTTTTTCTTTCATCAAACAACAGTCCCAGAGGACTGGCTGACTGCAGTGACACCATTCTAGACAGTGGGACCACAGGTCTGTTTATTTTAAAGCAGGAAACTCTGTAATAATTCAAAGATAGGGGCTGTTTAACATAACCATTTACAGAGTGAGGAGCTCTGAGTGTGGAACCCCAGGACTTCCTGTGTCATACACGTGTAATCTCAGGGTGTTTGAAATACTTCAGTTCTTTGCTTTTACATATCAGTTCAACTGGATGCCTTCAAGTTCAGAAGTTCAGATATAGATGTATTTATACAAGGGACGGAATGGGATTCAATTCCAAAGACTGTGTAGGCAAAATTCGAAAGTCTTGCAGTCACTAATTTAAAGCAGAGGCAGTGGAAGTACAGAGAGAGAATTTCAAAATAGAAAACTAAATACATGTGACTTGTGGCCTATGCTAATGAAGTAGACATTGATCATACTTGTCTCCTTAATTGTCTTCAGAAGATCAGTCTCTACCCACTTAAAAAGAAACACAACTACTATTAAAGCAAAAACAACATCAACAATCATTTCATTTCAGATTATCTCCAATAACTTTCTCTAGTGCAAAACAAATACGCGAGAGCTACATCTTAGTATTAGAGAGAATCCCTAGGGCTCTGTGGTCATGAAGTTCTGTCTGTAGTAGATGCAGTGTGGTTTCCCTTTTAGGTAATGCTGGGACAACAGTTATGAGATTAATGAGATTAGTGAGAAAAAAAATGTATGGAATTGTGTCACTAAGTTTAAATTCCTGAAAATTGTTACTGACAGTACAACTGAGTACAAGGAAATAATAAAGTTGCTTATGACACTAACTACTGTTGTACTAGAATTTTTATTTCATAAGTTTCTTTCCCAGGAAGAAAGGTTTATTTAATAAATAATAACATACTGCCTGTCATGTCTTGTTATGGGCATTAGCATATAACACATATCTGCAAAATTAAAAATCCTATAACTAAGAATGTGCAGACTGAATCCACAGCTAATAGTCTATATTTTTTGATACTTAAAATACTGAATTACAAATTATATCGTGGGTAAAAAGTGATGCTTCATTTTAATTTACTAGATTCCTCCAGCAGTCATGAGATTAATAAGAAATTAGATGGTACCCAAAAAGCTAGGATTTGTAATAATGGCCAAGATATTATGAGGATTAGAAGAACTTGAATGAACAATCCCTTAGCTCATAAATGAAAATGATAAAGGATAAAAGGCAACATTAACTATTCAGGGGCCTTGGCTATGTATTCTACTGCAGCTACACCACATAAAGAGCCATTCTTTTGATCACTTAAATAAATAAAAAAAAAAACCAAAATAGACAACAGCATAAAACTAAGAACTTTAAGATCCAACAACCAGGATGTTATTTGAAATGAAGAAATTAATTGTGCATTTAATTTTTTTCATTGCATTGGCCTGTGTAGACATTGTTCTGTAACAATTTTACTTCTATGCATTTCCAGAGCGTTTTAAGATTTAAGACTTATGTAATATTTGGAAAAATGCATTGGTCACAAAGCTAATTCACACAAAGGATAAGTTAAATCATTGAAAAGCATAGTTAAGCTATGCTGCCAAGTTTTACACCAACCACAACTTCATCCCACTTCACTAAAAGTAGTATTAGTGGCACTTCAAATTAGTTGAAGCATGGAATAATGACTGAAATGCAGTGCTCTGCTATCAAAAATTGAAATATATTGCAGCATACTGCAATTAAACTTATATTGCCTTTAATCAGAAGAGATCCAGGGACTTCTTGTCTCTCTGGCTGAGAGTGATTCAGAGGGCAGCAGAACCCAGGACTTTGTGACTTCTGCAAAAAATGGAGCTTAAAAAAGTAAATTAATGATGAAAAAAAAAATCTTTCTAGAGGTCTGTGGAGAACCTTTAGACCAGGACTTCAGCTGGAGCCTGGCAGGCTAGTACAGAAATAGCTATTATTTGATTGTAATAAATTTTTTTCAGATATTTTAATAGTCCTGTTTCCCATGGTCTGTCTATAAAGATATCAGCAGACTGAAGTTCATAAGAATTTTTCTTTTAAAAATTATGGCATAATATTACAAAAATAATCAAAGCTTGATATTATATTGAAATATTTGATATTATATTAGCATATTAACAAAATGCCTATACCACTTTTTATTCCCAAACAGACACTTGGGAAAGAAAAAAAAAACCAACAAAAACAAAGGAAAAAAAAAAAAAAAAAAACAAACCAAAAAACAAAAAAACAAAAAAAAAAAAAAAAAAAAAAAAAAAAAAAAAAAAAAAAAAAAAAAAAAAAAAACCCACCAAAATAAACCCCACCAAAAAACAAACCCAAACCTTTTTCATAAGTAAAATTTTCTGTTGAGTCTGGAACCATTACCTGCTACAACAGCTCTGAATTGTCTAGTATATCATGGAGCTGAAAAGGTCATATATCCCCAAAGAGCAAGCACATAAATTCTGGATAAGGAACCAGACAAATCCTTAACAACAACAACAAAGTAGGATTACAAAAAGGAAATAACAGGTTTTGTTTGGACAGGACTTCTTCAAAAACTTAAATACATAGATTATTAACAACAATTATTTATTAACTTCTATTTACTGATGGAAAGAAAAATCAAAATACCAGACACATGACATAATATGCTAAATGCATTTTGGATGGATGGATGGATAGATGGATGGATGGATGGATGGATGGATGGATGGATGGATGGATGGATAGATGGATGGATGGATGGATGATGGACAAACCAATGGAGCTGAGAGACACAGAGAAAGATGGGCAGCACTTATACCTTCTACATGCAGTGGTTATAGATTTCATGTGATATACTGTCATCATTATTTGTCACTTTAAACAAATTTCAAACGTTTACATGCCTTTTTGTTTGAATATTATCACTCAATAGGACCTTGTTCCCACGGGTTTTCCATGTCAAGAAAAACATTCAAGCATGAAGTCCAATATGCAAAGAAAAGGCAATGAACAAAAGAACAAACTCCAACAGCCAGTCTTTTGGGCTCCTTTCTGGAAATTTTGATGGGGTTTTTTATGTCATTAACTGAACTGAAGTGGCTGATTGAAAACTACTGCCCTGTGGTGTTTGCTGTCTTTCTCCTAAGTGACAAGTAGGGACTGGTGAACCAATGAAGTGTTGTGTAGAATAAAACACAAAACCTTTCCAAACTGTCAAAATGATAAAAGCAAGTATTTAATTGAAAGCCTTCAAGTGCACAACATGGCTAAATGCACATGTGATAAGGTGATAAGATTATAAGATTACTTAATTTATAAATCTAACAAATATAATCCAATTGGTTGGGTAGGTAACTTCCTCCGGGTTTTGCTCCATTGGAGCTATTCCAGGGACTTTGTACCACTTCTTGTTATGTCTTCTAAGTTTTAGTGGAAAACAAAATGTCCTTGTCAGGCTTATTCTTCTTAAGAATAAGACCAAACAGAATTACAAGTATGCATTAGAAGGGTTATTTTGTTGTTCTAAAATCTAAGAGGAAGGGTAGGAAAAATATCAGGAGCTTTATAACCATGCATTAACGGTCTACCCAACTACAAATATATGAAAAATATCTAAAAAGATAAAAAACCTTTAGGCATCAGAAGAACCCTGGGAGAACGACATAATTTTAGTGCTGTCTGGCAAAACAGGAAAACATTATATGGTATTTCTTTCAGCAACTTTGCTCTAATTGTTGAAAACACAGCTGATGTGTAGATATAACTTTGTTGTGAGTGAGCCCTGGTAAACTTAGCTGTTGGCTCACTTCCCCTGAAGTGGAGTGGGGTAAAGAGCAATGTATTAATATTCTAATAGAAAATATAAAAATAATAAAATTCAGGGTAAATGTGAGAAAATTTGTGCAGTGAGATAAAGACAGTTTAATAGGTAAATCAAAAGTTGCACACACAGGAGTTAATTCACTGATTCCCATGGGCAAGTACATGTTTAGCCATTTCCAGGAAAGCTGGACCTCATCACACATAACAGATACATGTGAGGACAAACGCTGTAGCTCTGAAAAACCCCTCTTCCTCCTTATTCCCCATAGCTCTGCTTGCTGAGCACTATGTCATAGGGTATAGAATATCTCTCTGGTCAGTTTGGGTCAGCTGTCCCAGCTGTGTCCCTCCCCAGATTCCTGTGCATCCTCAGTCTACTCCCTGAAGGTGTGCAGCATGAAACATAAAGACCTTGAGTCTACATAACCACCACTCAGCAACATGCTATCAGCACTGTTTTTGCCACAGATCCAAAACACAGCAATGTATGAGCTGCTATGAGGAAAATTACTAGCTCTCATCGAAAACAAGTATATAATTGTATATATACATACAGAGAGAAGAAGGGAGAGTTATGCAGACACTTTTTTTCCAGTTCAACTTTTCTTGCACTTAGGCTAAACTGAAATGGATAGGAAGACTATTTAAAAGGCAAAGTGCCTATACCTACAGAGAATGATATAATATTTCTATGGAATAAGGTTTCATAAAAGAAAGTTCAGGAGGAAAAAACAATAACGTGACAATGAGGGATTTCTACAATGCAGGACTAAAGTAATCTTGCTTATAACTCTTAAAACCCTTAAAAGTCTGTTTTACCTTGAGTCTGCTAAGATACACACCTTCAACAGAGAGAACTGCATATGGTATTTTTGGCAGTAACAGCCTGGTGTTCAGTATATGCTCCAACAGAAATCCACATCCATATGCTGCTCACAGAGATTCTTAAATAAATACTTAGAAATTACCGAGATGGGTATAATAACAGAACATTAAATGTTCAAGTATTTTAAAATTTGATTGCTCAAATGTCATTTATGGCAACGACATCTGTCAGTTTCTGTCTGGTGTTGTAGACCCATATCTTACTCATGTGAAGGATCAGTGTGTTTTATGACTGGAGAATGTCTTTCATACGAGGTCACAGATGGCAATATATAACTCACAGACAAAAGTCTCCCAATGAGCACAAAAGGAAGGACAAAACCAGAGCCCAGCTGACAGATAAGCCCCTCAAAACTGTAGATAGTCTACATGATCTCAGACCACAAAGGCTGGAAAAACAGTTTATTGATCTCAGAGAACATATATTGAAAAAGGGTGGAAAAACTCCAATCCATTTAATCCAAGAGTGTTCAGGGAAGGGTTTGGAGAATTTATTTAAAAAGAACCTGAGAGGAAGAATATTCACTGAACCTGAGTACAACTTAGCTAAAACAACATATGTGATTGCACACAGGATAGGATTTAGGGAGTTCATATGAAAAAAATTAGTTTTTCAACAAGTGCTAATGGTATTCTACACAGAGGAATATATTCAGAATATTTCACTAGATGGTCATTCATAGATATGTGCATCTCAAGTAGTAAGAAGAGATACAGACTTTTGCTGATAAACTCTTCAAGAAAGTAAAGGAGAGCAAGGATGCTTAATTTCTAACACATACACATTATATATTATAACCAGTAAGAATTTTAAGGAAAATGCTAGGCAGGGTAGAAGGTGAGCAGTGAAAGAAGTAGAAATAGCTGGTGAAGGCAAGCAAGGAGGAAAGCAATGATAGATCTGTAGAACACAAGAAGCTTGGCTTATATTAGGCTCTCATCAGTGGGACACAAAAGTATTCTGCACTGCAGCTGTAAACCCATTCAATGTTAGCTAGAAACTGTCCAAATAAATTTATTTCAAAAAAAGACTATGTTGATTTTCAAAATGCCTTTTGTCTTCTTTATTCTACTTTAAAAAATAAATATGCTCCATGTTCTTAGGCAAAACACCTCTGTAATTTCAACCTGAATTTGGGAACAATTTTATTTCATTAAAGCTTGACTTTTTTATTTTAAGTTTTTTTGTTTATTTGGGGTTTTTTGACCTTTTTTTTTTTGGGGGGGGAGGTTGTTTGGGGTTTTTTGGGGTTGGTTTGTTTGGGTTTTTTTGGGTTTTGGGGTTTTTTTTGTTTGTTTTGGTTTTTGTTCAATATGTGGCTTTTGTAGTGGAGGTTGGGAAGAAATGTTCATCTGTAATAATCTCTAACCCTGTTCTATATTACCTGCCTGTAGCCAGTACAAAGATTATTACAGCTGACTTCAATGTACTTTTTGATCAGATCCTGAATTAAGAAAGATTCCTGAATCACTCTGTTAAAGCAATATTGTACGAGGTAGAAAACAAATTGTGAAGGTGGAAAACACAAAGCCAACTGAGGAAAATGGTGGCTAGGTTGGGAAAAAAAAGGTCAAATTAAAAGATCTAGGAAGTTCAAACATGAAAGAAAATCAGGGAGATGGGAGATTTGCATCTAATAGCAAGATGAATAATTTACTTATTCGGTTTATTCAATATTTATAAAACATAAGCATGGATTTTGTGATTCTTGTGTGCAAGAAATCCTTTTCAACAATTCACAATTATAATTTTTCTCATATTTTGAAACAGACTCTTTTGCATTTATAATATACTGCTTCTGAGGCAGGGAGCAGTGTTTGCAAATTTCCTCTCCTGTAGAAACTCTCTTACTCAGATTCAGGAAAATACAAATATATAATCTAAGACAGGAAGTGCCTCCGAACACAACAAGTCTGTGAGATAGTGTTACCTGAATTTGTAGGATTATTCTAGGGCTGATCCAAATTGTATTAAAGCATATTCTGCCCAATAGCACAGAATTTGTCTTAAGATCCAGTAGCATCACATATAATGTAATAGGAGCAGATGATTAATTGCATAGGTACTTCTCCAGCTCTTAGGAAATGTTAAGTATAGCAGAAAAGATTCTTTGCAATTAAGATGGAAGAAAAGTAGCACCTGAGTTTATCATTAAACCCTGCATGCAGGTTAAGAAGCTACAGGTTTCAAATTGTGAAATATTAATAAGAAAGTTAAGTAAATACAGTTGTGTTTCACAAAAAGATGGTTTTCAGTGAAGCCTGGGGTTTTAGAAGGTCATCACACTAGGGTAGGTATGCTATTTTTCTAGGAGAAACTATAGAAGATACGAATAAGAGTACAAAGAAAACTAAAGTGTTATGAATAGTTTATTATTTGGAGTATAACAGAAAATTTTTGCTTAGAGAATCCATTGATTTTAAGTGTAGCAAAAGACATTTTTGTATCAAGACATTTCTCTTTGGTTTATTTAATTAGTTTTCTTACTAACCACCGGAAAGGTGGTTAGGTGATAAGGTAAAAATCTAATTAGTTTACAGATAGAATTATATGATCAGAGAACCATTTAGGTTGCAAAAAGGCCTATAAGATGATTGAGACTAACTGTAAATCTGACACTACCAAGCCTGGCTCACCCTTCCTTCCCCAAATATGGATCCTACAGGATACCCTCACAGACTAATATTTAATAATACTCTCAAACACCTGCTGGGGTCTCATCCTAACACGGCTTTCATCCCACAGCTGTCTCCAATTTTCCCCACAACAAAAGACATATGAGAAAGAGCAGCACTAGTGAGAAACTAGTGACACTTGAAATGTATGTTATCTCTGAAATTACTGCTCTTCCTCATTATAATATGGTGCTATTACTGTAATATGGGCAAGCCACATCACTTTTTTGTCAGTTTTTGAGGAAAAAGTACCTCACTGTGTGTCCATCCATAGATGTTCTGCCAGCAACCACCCTTTGGAATTGTCTATTTTCTCTTTCAGTGAAATTTCATTATCTATGAAGTTACCTGTTTTTTCTAACTATAAGAAAAAAAAAATTCTAAGGTTCTTCCTTGATGTAAGTAGTTTTCAGTACTGAATGATATAATATTACATGATTCTATGAATCCTCAGAAGAATTAAATCAAAGTCTTTAAGTCTTGAAATTTTTATTTATTTCTTTATTTCTTTTGTTTTTCTCCTGTCTCAACCAACCACTGCCAAAGAAGTTGGGATAGTAGAATTTTACTTTTCGTTTACTCTTAACAGTAGGCAATATAAAGCAATATATACCTGAAACCCTTCTTCTGCCTAAGTACACAATGTTCTTTTGCATTTACATTTACTTTATTTATGTACAGTTCATGTTTCAGAGCAGCCTGTATACTGCTAATTGATATATTTTTCTCTGATTCTGGAAAACATGTAATCTTGACTCAAATGCTAAACTAATTTTAGACTCCTTTAAGTGCATTCTTACTTGAGAGTAAGAATTCTCAAAAGGTAAATTGCATGTTTGAGTACACACATATGCAAAACCAAACAGTGGCTGCCAATGAAGATCTCCAAATCAGGATCTTAGATAAAATACTTTGAATCATCTCATCTTTTCATGCTTATAAATTGTTTTATTCAGCAGATTCAATTGAAAACAATAGGAGTATTTACAATGTTCCAGATTTTTTCCTAGATTTCCTCTATATAGAATAAAGAGAGGAAACATTGATGCTGTTGCTTTTACAGGTTAGAAAGCAGGCTGTGCTACTGTTCACTGAACTTGTTCTCGTCTTTATGTAACCAAGGCAATTCCAGATCAATATGCAAATTACCACTCACATAATAAGAAAGCAAAAGCACACATTTGGTGTTCCAGATAGGTGAATTTTAGCAAACTCTGAAGAAGATAGACAAAGGATTCTGCTGAACAGTGTTGTCTTGAATGTTTATCCAGTTCTCTGGTTTTATGATAAATATATTCAGAAAACATCCACTGTCACAACACAGATATTTTTTTTCTCTGCAGTAATCATCAATTCAATATCACAAGCTTAGCCTTTATAAAGATTTATGAGAAATATTTTTAAAAAAATTTTATGCTAAAAATATGATTTAGGTGGGATATATTTATATATATTTTTCTGGGAGGGAAAAAGATTAAGAATAAATGAAATATGATCATTATGCAGTTTCTTAAAACTGGGAAATACAATGTCATTTATTTATCTAATCTCTGGATTATCCAGATATCATTTCAAAGTTTTGGTTCTTTTTTTTGTTTTTATTTGGTGCCCTTTTCTTTGCGGGAGTGGGGTGGGAGGGGAAGGAAACTAGGGAACAAGGCATAGAATAGCTAAAAGGGGACTTCCGCATCTTTATTTTCACTCCAAAACTATTTCTCCTTCTTTGTGTGTTTTTTTTGTTTGTTAGTTTGTTTGTTTGTTTTTGTTTTTGTTTTTCCAGCATATGTAATTTTAACAATTCACATGATTCAATGGAATGATTATTTATTTGAAAAATTGGAATCAGAGACTTAAAATATAATAGAAAATTACTTGGAGCAAGCCAAATAATAAACTGAGCTGTGGAGGACACAGGCAGTAGCACCCTATATTCCAGGGAGCTTGGGCATGCAGCTTTACATAGAGTTACAGTGATCCAGGCCAGTGAGGACAGAATATTGGCAGTGCCCCTTTTCCTTTGTGTGAATGTTCATAGTAAACTGAAATTGAAATAAGATCATTCTGCAGAACAGTGCTATCTAGGCTTATGAACCTAGTGAGGAATGCAAGCACAATGTCCAACAGAACTATCAGGGTGAGGAAATAATACCTGGCCTGGGAGACAGAGACAGAAATTGGCCAGCACTGTAAAAACGTCCCTTTTTTTAAGTGGCATTTAATAAGCCCTGTTTCAACACTGTGCATGAGGGAGTTGATCTATCTGGAACAAATTTCATTTTAGGGTTGCATTAGATGAAACTGAAACACATGGTAGAATATTGTTCTATATGTTCCTAATATACCAGTCCAGTATTCATACTTTGATAAAAATTAACATAAATTTTGCATATTGCATACTTTCATGTGAGACCAAATTATATACGATTAATACAGTCATGCCATAAATTTAGGGTTTTGAACAAAAGCAGTATGATTTGACAAAACAGTCTTACCTGCACAAGCTTATGTTGTACCATAAATCTCTGTGAAATGACTTGGAAAAAAACAAACCACCAAAAAACCTCCAAATGAAAACAATCAAGAGTATGAGGATTATCTGTGTCTTTCTGAAGACAAATGAGGCGTGATTGAAATTCCACTTTTACAGAGTATTTTGATAATGAAAGCAATCAATTGGGTTTGGTCCCCTGAATATAAAACTTGTTGAATCCAAATCTATTTGATAAACACAGAGTATGCGTAAACTCCAACATAAACCTTTTCTCTCAAAATAAAGTCCCAGTACAATTAAGGATTTTTGAATAATCTAGTATGTTTTATGAAAAAATAGAGGTTATAAAAGCACGCTCCTTTTGTTCCTAGTGGAGAGAAGAAGGAATTTGCCTTGATGTCATAGTAAAATGAATAAATATTTAGAACTTGCCACGACCTTTTATGTATCTCTACTGTATTACAGCCTACTGTTCAGCAGAAAAATATGCTTTTCAACTCTCAGCACAGATTTATTAGGTGCTATAAGATGTGTTCCTCCATCAAAAAGCCAAAAATAGCACATTTATAATATCACATACTCAAGTGCTTCTGCAGTCTCAGAGGGTCTTTCTTATTGCATCTTGGTGAGTAAAAGATTTACAAGCACAACAGAAATGGCCTTTAAAGAATCTCAGGTATTAATGGCAGTTTCCTGATAATAGTTTTATTGCCTTCTATTAAGAGCCTTATTGCATCAGTCTAATACAATACTACTGTATTACTGCTACAATACGATATGATGAATGAGCGCTACCTCTTCCATATTGCATTAACACCATATTAAGTTAATTGAATGCAGTCATAGCTTACTATGATGGATGACATGCACACTATTTTCAGCAATTATGTATGGAAAAGGGAAGTCCATAATTCTTATATTTTCTCACGTTTGCTTTATTGAAGATAGTTATATGTAGTTCTAAAAAAAATCCCAACATCAGTTGTTTTTGACACTACTTTGCATTTATTAAAGAGCTCTAAAAACAAACAAGCAAACAAACAAAAAGCAAACACCCGCCCCCCTCCCCCCAAGCTTTCCATATAGAAATACACAACTGAGCTGATAGGATTTTCTTCATGTTGTTGGTCAATTTGATCATCATGTTGTGAGCAGAACTTTCTATTTCTGATGTCAGTGGCCACCAACATAGGTATTAGTGTTATTGGCTGAAAAAAAATTTCTTTTCTTAGCATTGTCCTCCTTCATGGTTTTTCCACCTCATGAGGGGAGACAACATCATACAAAGATACTTCAAGTAAATCAGGAAGACTAATTCATATCTAGAGAAACTAGCAATGCATTTTTCCCAAGTTGTAAGGGCATTATGCCATGCCCTATGATGTACTATTATGCTTTGTAGGTTTGTTTGTTTCCTGACATCTGAAAGTCATGAACATTCTTCAGTCCTGGCACTTACATAAAGGACATGGAGGCCACTTGTGCAGTGTGATAATGATAAACATGTGACAGTGATAAGCTTCAAGTCTAAAGACTAAGGTATTTCTGGTTAAAAATATATATTCAGGTGGATGAAGAAGTTGCATTTCAGGGCTCACAGTAATTCATTCAAATCACTATGTTGAGTGAACTTCTGCATATTATGGATTGTAAAGCTGTACTGGAACAATCAGCACTTACTAATGTCGGTGCTTAAAGGCACACCTTCAACACGAGCATTCATATACTTAGTAGTATAGTAATATAGTAGTATAGTACAAGATAGTATCCCTTTCACACAGTCTACTGACATTAGGGGCACAGTAAAAGAAATTGCATAAAACACAGACAATGATTCACATTAAGGTGCAATTTAGTAATTAATTTGGTTTTGTTTGCACTGGAATTAAGAATTTGCTCAAGAAGCAGATTTCAAAACCACACAACACATCACATGTAGAATCTAGACCTGAATAAGTTTATATCCTCAAGAATGTAGAACCATTCTGTAAAAGTTATATAAGAAATCATCTTATCAATCATCTGGTCAAAAGTAGCAGATTAATAAATAACAATAGGAATAAGTATTTATATATTGATAAAAAGCAAGCCTGTCAAACGCATTGATGCCATTCAGCCAAAAATTTGGCATTTGCTCAGGTTTCAGCATCAGCTACAAATATTTTCAACACTACAAAGATTTAAGACCGAACTTACTTATTTTGTTCAATAAAAATATGCGTTCAATTATTTGATATAAAGGATTTCAGTACTCAATTAGGAATCATTCAAAAAAGTAAGAATGACTGGCTATTCATGCATAATGAATAACTTCACATATGTTATATATATTCTAAATGAGGAAAAACTTCCAAGTGTACTAACTAAATGACTCATTATGGAGTGTGCTTTCCACTGTTATGTGGAGGAAGAAAAGGAACCTTTCAAAAGTGCATAGTATATTGTTTTTACTACTAAAATAACTTTGAGATTTTATACTTAAACCGAACACAACAATGTCTAGATTATATTCAAGCCAGGAACTGCTAAGCATTCAAAGTGAAGCCTCTCAGAGAATAATACACATTCATTTTACAAAATGTTATTTTTTTATCCTGATACATTCCCCCATCATGAAGCATATTCTCCCCCTAATTTTGTGTAGCTAGTATTTAATCTTATATGACTATGAATGTAGAATTATTAAAAATCATAAAGTTGTTTAACCATGATGATTTAGTGAGAGGAATGAGTGGATAGCAAATACCAAAATATAGAAGTTATTTTTGTGAAGATTAGACCTTTCTTGGGAGGCAATATGAGCTGGAGGCACAGCTCTAATCCCAGCACTGCATTCGATTGCCGGGTTGTTTTTCTGAAAATTGCATTGAAAGACACATTGAAAAAAACCCAAACAATGCAACAAAGAGATTCCTACCAGAATAAAACACTTATCTCTTTAGGGAGAGATAAGAATGCATTGAAAATTTGAAAAATATCAGGTATTTCACTAAATGCACTTGTGACAATTACATGGAAGATTTAAGAATATGTATAGTGAACCAAGGTAGAACTGCAGCCATGACATTATATTTCAGGCTGTACCAGTTCACTGAAACCTGTAGACCTTCATCTCCAGCTACACTTATCTTCATAAGACATCTTGTGCTCTTTTTAATCTCAAATTGTCATTTTTTCTGTCAGTGACAAGATAAACATAGTCAAGTAAGCAATATGGGAAATAAATGTCATCTAAATTTATAATATTAGAATTTAAAGACTTAAGGTCAGTACCACAAAAAAACTGTCAGAAACAACCTGTGACCAGATTTCCTACCAATAAGCTTAGCCTTGGGGTGGCCTATCACATTTCTAGACACTTTTTGACAGCAGGTTAAAAGGCAATAAATGTATTCTAACAACTATAAGCAGATTTTTTAAAATCATTATTTTATGTAGAAATAATGTAGACTGGAAGGATGAGAGAAGGATGAACAGTTTCAGCCACACAGATAGTCTGTGAGCATTTTTTGAAACCACAGTAAAATCATTTCTTGCCTGGATCTCATGAACTGTGTCTAATTATTAGCCTAATTCTGTTCAGTGTAGATTCACAGCATATGCTTTGGAGATTAGCACTTTTAATATTCGTAACTGATGCAAAAAAACTTGCCTTACACATTTTGGTTTGGTAGAAATGATATTGCAGGGAGATAATACCAACTAGACCATAGCACAATTTATTGTTATTCTTAAACGTAGTCATATTAGGTTTAACTAGCATTTCTGTTTTAAATCAGCAAAAAATTCAAGTCAGAACATGATTTAAGTCCTTTCCCGTATTCACAAAGAATCTTATTTCCCATTTGGAAATGTTTAACAAAGTTATCTGAGCAATGACTCTGACAGACCATGACATGTTACAAACAAGACTGAAGTCATTTTACCTTACTTATTTTATCAAGATGTTAATACTTAACTAGCATATTAATTTTTTGAAGGCCTGATTAAATAGACAGTAGACATTTAAAAATTTTGGGAAAAGGGCACTCAAATTTCTCAGGGAGTCAGCCCTCTGACAATATTGAGGGCTTCAATAATAACATATTTTTGGAAAAATAGCTTTCTTTATTATATAAAGTCTCAAAAAGATGCCTACGCTGGAGAATGCTGGTGTGTTCAGAGACAAACTTTAAAAAATATGCTTCACATCTTCCTTAACTCTAGTCATATTAGTGATGTACAGTACTGTATGAATCTTTCACAACAGTTCCACACATCAATAATGGGAATGCTTGAAAACTAAGGTAGAGCCCAGAGCCATTTAAATTTAGTAGCACTAAGCTGTAAAGTGATGCTATGCATTGCAAATCTACAGAGAGAGAGTGAACAGACATACTATGAGAATATTGCTACAGCTGAAACAGGAGCATTCTAACTCCCAAAGGGATGCAGGAAACTAGTAGGTCAGAAAAGAAGTGGCTCCAGTTAGCTCATCTATATTAGTTTCCAGTTTCAGATGGAGACTGACATAAGTAGCCTTATAAGACAAGTATGGATTTGTCATCCATTTTATGGCCTCCCAGTGAGAAAATGAAGTGTAAAACTGGCTTGGACATAATCTGGTATGGATAGTAACCATCCTGTCACTTCTATTAGTATAAGGACACATGCTTTGTAAACATATCTTGCTCACTTCAGCTGTGTTAAAATTCAGAGAGTATTTCACTTCCTATCACGCACAAATTATTGTCATCTTTCAGAACTGGTAATGGAAGAGTCATACAATGTTTTCAAATGCAGTGTGGCTGAAGAGAATTCAGAACCTTAGACCTTATTATAAAGACTATTTAAGGCCCAACATTATTGATCAAAATTTTGGGCAGGGCACTGAAAGAAAATATGCCTTTTTTGTTCCTTTACTTCTGTTGGTGAAAAAAACTTAAGGAATTCTGTCTGAACAGTCCAAAGCCTTTTTTCTTTTTTTCATTTTATACTTATCTGCACCAAAATTTCTATACCACCCTTGCCAATGCTGAGTTAATTTTTTTTAAAAGTGCTTGTATCCATAAGTTTTAAAATTTTGTTTCATTTAAAATAAAGAACATGAAGGCTGAGATGTATGTCAACATTCTGAGCAGATACTTAGGAGTGCAGGAAAATATTAAAAGCACATCCATCAGCCACACAGCTTTCATAAGAATGGTATTCTAAAATATTATATTATGGTGTCTACAACTTATAGAAGATTTATTTGTTCTAAGAAATATGCTAATTTTCCTTCTGGCAGAGTATGCCAAATTAAATGAAGGAAGTTTAAAGATAAATAGATAAATAAAAAGATAAATAAGTTTTAGTCCTTTACACCAATTTTGCATCTTGCATTAAGGGCAGCTCACCCTGAAAATGAGCAAGTGGTTTGCTGTGCCTTTTGCATCCAGAGACTTGATGTAATGGTACAGCTGTAAAATTTGCTAAGTGTTTTCCAGAAGCTGCGTCTGTAGAAATGTGAAGGGACATTTGAGATCCCCCGAATACCATAGTATGAGCTCTTTTCCAGAGAGCACCTCCCTCTTTGAGGGCTGTGTGAGTTACACTCTGAAAAGCAGTCCTCCTCTTCCCTCCTCTTGGAATATAGCTGGAACTCAACTTAGATAAAGCTTTTGCTGCATTCAGCTTTACTGATTTAATCAGGATAATTCAATTTGTGATTAGGACATGACAATTTTGATTTGAAAATGCAGGAAAAATATCCTTTAAATCTTTTTAATTGAATACATGTCTCTTTTGAATATTGTCATTATTAATATGTATTTTAAAGTATTCTATGGCATTTAAATCCATTTTTAATTGGACTTACCCCTATTCTTCTGGCGAAGTTCTTTCCAATCTGAAACATACTCAACGAGGTCTCTTTTTCAGTGAAATCTTGTACACAGAGTTAATTGCCAATAACAGGTATTTTTAAAGACTACAGATGACACATGGAAAACTTCAAAAATAATTTTGAGTAGAGTTATTTAAAATATATACAGTGCACTTTGTGCAATTCTCCTCCCTTCTTTATTATGAAGACCATTTGCATGTAAACAAAGTCTATGTTCATCTGCTTCTGTTGCTTATTTCTCACTTTAGGATGTAATCTACAGTTTGAAGCCTTATGATTATAGTGTCTTAGACGTGCTTATTATGGCATAAAGGTAGGTTTATATCTTCAAGCTGAGAATAAGAAAAAAGAACAGATGAACTCATAAACATCACAGATTCTGTTGATAGGTGGATATGCTTAGTGGAAAAGGACAAGAGAGAAGAAACACAGAAACTGACACAAAAAGAAAATAATTTTGGGCCATCCTTATTTTCCAGTATTTTCAAGGAAAAGCCCACAAATTATCAAAATTCACAACATATATGATACATGTGAATGATCAATATATAATTGTATGTAAATTATATAAATGTATCATTGATTTTAAAATTATTTTCAAATTATCTTTAAAATGTATTTTTTTTAGAAAATATTTTTCTACCTAAAATTTAAAGTCATTGTTTTAAACTGACTCTCTACAAGTACCCTCCAGCATACTTAAGATAAGCAAGATGAAACAAAACGAGAAACAGACAGAAAACTCTTCTGAGAGATAAATAGAACTCAACATGGAATTTCATCAAGAAATCTTGACTGGCATTGTTTACTTAAAAGGACTAAATCTCAATTCATAGGCTTAAAAAATTAATTATACTGCTTCATTATAAGAAGAAAACCACATAAGAGTACTCAAACCCATGACATTTGATCATATTCTTTGTTCTGCTTTTGGGAAACAGTCATCACTTTAGGCTTCATGTTAAACTGTTCCCTCTAGAAAGGGACATTATATGGACTGTAACACGGAAGTTTTCTTTTCCACCATAGACTGATTTTTTTCATTCTGATTATTATATTGATTTTTCCTTCTTTTCAAAGTGAGTCTAAATTAGTCACTGTTACTAGACAAAAAAAAGTTTTGTCATCCATCTGTAATCCTTACACTGTACATTTTTTCCTGTAAAAAGTTCTTGTAAGAATATAACCAGAATAATAATAAGCAGAAAGCATGTTCTTTCTGCTGTACGCATTTGGAATCTCTGGAAAAAGGAAAAATACACTTTTTGTTTTGTTTTTATCCTCATAAGAAAATGGATACAAAGATGCAGATGAATTGGGATACTCAAGTGCCATTCATAGTACTGAGGAAAAGGTCTTGATGCTTTTCACACTGGTGTTCTTAAGTCCTGTACACAAGCTGCTGGGACACTGTTTTACTTGGTGATGTCTCTTTCTGTTGTCATTTAGTACAGGGATGGAGAATGAGACCTCTGAACTTCAAGAAAACTTTTTTTTTCCTATTTTATATTGTATAGAGCATCATCTTTTTTATTTGCTGGATTTATTCTAGATCAAAATGTAAGACTACTTATATGTTAACTCATTGAAAGAAATAATAATATGTCCATAATATAGGCCTTAGGGCCTTATATTTCTGACACTAAATATTTAGTCAACTTTGAAAAAGATTATGTACTTCTATTAAAAAAAAAAAAAGTAAGGAACCTGCTGCTACATTCAATAGAATAAGGTCATGGATTTATTAGCCATCTACTGGGACACATAGAAAGAAACACTTTCCTGATTCCCTGGACTCGCAAATTTTTTTCCTAATTCTAACATTTTTCTTTTTTTTTTAGAAAAAAACCCTGTTATTGTGGTATTAAAAACAAGTTTTAATAATAATAGTAATTATCTCATGCTGCTGAAACAGTAATTTGATGTAATATGACTGAACTCAAGTATCTTTATATCAAAGGGAGTGAAAGGTTTATGATCTAATCCTTAATGAGTCTTTTGAAGTAAATTTGTTGTAAAATTATTTATTTCATAGTCTTGTTCTTGAGAGAATCTAATGGAACAACTTATCAAGAACTACTACAGACCTTGGAGCCTTATCCATAAGCAGATCTGCACTGTTAAATTTTAACGCTGAGAAAGAAAACTGCATCTGTATTATGTATTTTATACAAGCAGAAATAAAAACGAAATGTTCCTCTGGAACATTATTCAATGTAATACATTTTTATGAAAACTAGTTACAATTTTAATTAGGTCATAGTCCCTTGAGATCTGAAAGATCAAGAGAACAGAGAATCAAACTCAGAAAAAGATGTTTTGGTTTTCATTAAAATATTATGATACCCTTAACACGTCTTCATTTTTTTCATAGTCAAAGATTAACAAAATCAGATTAGGAAATAGTAAAGGTGGGGGTTTTTTGTTGTTTTGTTTTTTGTGGCTTCTTCGGGTTTTTTGTTTTGTTTTGTGTTGGTTTAGTTTGTTCTGGGTTTTTTTTTTTGTTTTGTTTTGTTTTGGTGGTTTTTTTTGTCCTGAATGTAGTTTTAGAAACAGGAAACCGTTTTGAAAGGTAAGCTCTATGCCTCATTGACAATGCAAACATTTTAAACCTTTCTGGCAAAATAGAATTAAGCCTTCTGTACATTTAAAAAAAAAAATCCAACTCCCTCTGCAGAAAAGAGGAAAATTTCAAAAGGTAAGGAAGTGGACGTTTTCTTCAAAAGTAGGTGGGTTATTTCATACCTTTTCAAAGCAGTATCTTTACCAGTGGAGGAACAGTTTGACTGCTTTTTATGGATGGAGGGTGAAATTCAGTGGACCCAGGTTGATTCACTGGAACTTCTAGGCACTGCTGAAGTTAAATAAACAGACAAACAATCCTCCAGTAAATAAACCTACTGTCAACTGTGTTTCTAAGAATGACATTTAAATTTCTGCCATCAAGAGAATTCATATTCTCTGGAAGTATCTACAGACTCAGACAAGTCTACAAAGAGTTCTGCTTCTGTCTAGGTCTTTTGCAGGTAGTGGCAAGTCAAGTTTCATTTAAATGTGGAGCAATTGTTCTAAAGTCCAGGGTTCTGTATATCTCTCTTGGAGTGAGAGTGTTCCACAGTCTCTGTGCTGAGCTAAGCAACCAGCCTCCACCAGGGAAGTAAACACACTTACTAATTCCTGTGTTAAAATGATGCAGGTATCATGCAATTCTAAACTCTATGACAAGCTGAAGACCATTACAGATGTTATCTCTTTTATTTTTAGTTTATGAACTGTGTATTATTTTTTTTTTTAACATGATGTGATTCAGGCATCAGAAAGTAAGAAGCAAAACCTCTATGCTGGCCTTGTCCTTGTTAGTCTCTGAGTTGCCCTTTTATTTCTGTTCTATAGGTTTTAGTTACTTTGTTTTCGCCATTTTTAAAAGACTTTGCTCTAGTTTTTGCTCAGATCCAAACTAGCTTTGGTGTTTAAGAGCCCTGTTGATTTATATTCACTAAAATGAAAATATCTATCCAGTCAGGTCACAAAGCTCTAAAAGATTTTGGAGCACAGACAGTGTATGCTGAGACACAATTTCCTAATCTGTGTATCTATCCTTCCAGCTTTGAGTGGAAGGATATGGTGATGCTGATTAATTTTTTTTTGTAAACTGATGTCATGGTTTGACACTGGCCCAATGCCAGGCACCCATGAGAGCCCCTCAATCATCCTCCCCTACTACAGCTGGGCGGCAGAGAGGGAAAAAAATTAACAAAGGGTTCATGGGTGAGATGAGGACCAGGAGAAGCACTTCAAGGGCAAAACAGGCTCAACTTAAGTTGGAAAGGGGATTTATTACTAACAGAATCAGATGAGGATAATGGGAAGTAAAATAAGCCCTTAAAACAGCATTTCCTCCCCAGACCCTCCCTCCCTCCTACCAACAGCGCAGGGAGACCAGGCAGCGAGGTTTGGTCAGTTCATCACTGTGATTTCCTCATGCTGCTCTGGGAGAGGAGTCCTTCCCCTCTGAGGCCATGGGGTCTTTCCCACGGGAGACAGCTCTCCATTAACTTCTCCACTGTGGGTCCCCTCTCGCAAGCAGCAGCCCTACCGCACATGCTGTAACATGAATTCCCCCCATGGGCACACAATCCTCCCAAAACTGCCATGACATGGGTCTCTCTTTCCACGGGGTGCAGTCCTCCAAGGACAGCCTGCTCCAGCCTGGAAGCAGGACCCTTCTCTCCACCAGGTCTCCCACTGGATCACAGCCTCCTCCAGGCATCCATCTGCTCCCACAGGCTGTGCATGGATCTCTGCACCCCTGTGGATCCCCACGGGCTGTGGGTGGATCTCTGCATCCCCCGTGGATCCCCATGGGCTGCAGGGGCACAGCTGCTTCCCCACAGTCTCACCACGGCCTGCAGAGGAATCTCGGCTCTGGTGCCTGGAGCAGCTCCTGCCCCTCCTTCTCCACTGACCCTGGTGCCACCATGTTGCTTTCCCTCACATGTTCTCACCTCCTCCTCTTCTCTGGCTAGAAGCAAAAACTGAGTGATTTTGTGTGGATTTTCTTCATAAATATGCAATCACTAAGGCATTACCAACGTCTCTCACTGGCCCAAGCTTGGCCAGCAGCATGTCCATCTTCAGAGCCATCAGAGATTGCCTCTGCTGGACATGATGGAAGCTTCCTGGAGCTTTTCACAGGAGCCATCTTTGTGGCCCACCTGCTTTCAAAAACCAGGCTGTTTGTTCAAAAACTGATAGATAGAATATTTAACATTTGCTTACTAAATTACTAGAAGAAAATGACCAAATATTAAAAACAACAACAAAATTAAATGAAAAGAGAGAGGAAAAAAAGCCCTGCCATATATGAAACATTCTTTTTTCTAAAGAAATGAAGGGTAAGAATCATAGTACTACACTATCCAGGGGAAAGAATAGTGAAAAATAAGGTTGTAGAAAATGTGGAATACATGGGAAAAACAATAATACTTCAGACTGGCAAACTATTGTCTTGCATAAAAAGTACAACTAGATTTTTCTCATCTAATAGAGTACAGTTTTCCCACCATTTTCAAAACAATTTCCTTTGTATAGGCTATAGTTCAGTACAGGATAGATGCCTTTATATATCTAATCCATCTGTTCTAGCATTCCACAATTCAATTGATTTCTAAGATAATGAACATGTCTCCAAATTGTGTTGGCACTCATCTCACAAAGTTGCCATCTTAGTGCTAGCTAAGCCACTGGCTTTGGAGATCTTACTTAGAAAACCTTATTTTTTTGCCAGTTTTATGGACTATCTTGATAGCCTCACTTATTTGGTGAGTTTCACCAGAAGAACATCCTTTACTGTATGCTCTAAACTGGAAGAAGATTTACAAACAAAAGACTATAGGGTGAAGAACAGACGTAGATATATGTCTGTATTAAAAAATATCAGGAAAAAAAATCAGTGTAAGAGTTTAATACTATAAAAATTAATAACATAATGTTATTATTTAAAATATTACATGGTAATGTGTCTGTATGCATTATCTCTGACTGTTTCAAATTTATATTGTATTTCCCCCCCTCCTTTTCTATAAATTAAACCATAATATGGGACAAAAACATTTGCCAAGTGGATATAAAAGATTATATTTACAAGTCATTCTTAGATTAAGATTTTGGTTCTAAATTATAACACACTATGAGGTGTTGAAAGTCTAAGGTGGAACTATTTCCCGGAGTAACACAACAGATCCTGTAGTAACACAACAGATCCTGTCTATCCACCCAGATAGACATCAACACAGAGGGTTTTCAGCCAAGGCTTGTAAATACAGAACATATTTTTCATTACTGAATTGCATCTGACCGAGCCAAAATCCAATATCTTCCAGATATTCAGTAATTCCTTTCCAAATAATGTGGGTTTTTTCTTCTCTTTTTTTAATAGTCACACTGTAAAAGAGTCAACCAAGTCTTGTGACTTTTAGTGCAGAAGAATCTCTTGCACATAAATAAGGTATGTAGATGTTATAGTGTTTAATTAATCATTACAGGTTTTTTGTTGTTCACAGATAAAAGGAAGTCTAGAATCTGTTTTTGGTTGGGCCTTGATATCTCCTCTGAGACATAGCAGTAGGTACTGTGTCTACCATTTCTGAGAGATGCATTTTATTACGTATACATCATGAAATTCTGTAGTTTTCTTTCTAAAAGTCCTTCCCTCTTAATTGTCTTACTTCATATGCATTGCTGATTTTTTAAAATTAAAAATCCATTTCACTGATTAGTAATCAACAATGCTTTTTTTTCAAAGAACACTGCTACTGAAAATTACATAATTTTCCAAAATACTCTTGATAAACTTTTGAGCTTTGCAGAGACATTTGTACACGTATTTTTATCATTATTCTTCAGAATGTATATGAATGCAAGATATATTTGTAGATCTGTAGCCCAGTATGTAATATTACAGACCTCAGTGCATTCCCTTAATACTGGACTCTGTGTGCTCTCAATGAAAAGAACTAATGAACTAAACAAGCAAGTAAACAAACAAATCATATTGACTAAAAGATACTTATGATTGTATATATGTATATATAAGAGGCACACAGTTTACTTTTTCTTTGAAAATATGAGATAGAAAATACTTTTTAAATCTAGAAATGGCATTCTTGTTTTTAATGGAAAAATTATGCAATTTATTTAATGTTAAAAACACCAGAGTCCTCAAAAAGATATTTGGTAGTATATTTGTGAATGCTATCCTATAGGAGACACTTTGAGGTACCAGTTGAACCTTGGATGGTGAAAACTCTTTTATTAAATCTTCATATATGTACATATACTTATTTTCAGTAGAAAAGAGAAATTTAATCAGAGAAATTTAATCAGAGAAATTGTCTATTGAGGTGCTTTGGTAAAGAAATACAAACCTGAAACTAGTTGCATATCATTAATAAATAAAGACTGCTAAGATGTGGAAAGTAAAAACTAAAGCCCAAGCGCAGTTCTGTAATAATATATCTATTTTAAGAATAGATAAGCCACCTTTAAGAAGTAATATTTTATTCATCAGTTCTTAATGGTAAGTCATATATTCCTTATTCAGAGCTGAAAATATTTCGAAGATTCTTGATATTATATGAATTACACTCATAAATGGAATTCAAGTTTTCATTATTACTCTGTGTACTATTAAAAAAAAATCAAAATGCTTATTTTCCAAGTAGTTTAACTTAAATCAGGGGATTATATTATATACAGCATTCTTTTCCACTTTGGTTAATACAGTGCTATTAAACAATTCATTTCATTCTGCCTCTTAATTCAGATAAAATATTATTCTTCAGACTGCCTGTTTCACTGCCTGCCTTTTAAAAGAGGAAGCAAGTGGAGTTTTTCACAACATAAAAGAATCAGGGTCTGCTGACTTATTGGGAAACAACAGGGAAACACCTGTGATACTCCACAAAGGAATCAGAGCATATTTCTCTAGCAAGTTATCATGCCCAGCTGGGCAGCCAGAAAGTCACAATCTTATTGTCTACACTGAAAAATGTTGGGACAAATCTGGTGAATTGACTTGGGCTGGCCAACAGGTGCCCAAGTCACTCTATTATTCCCTCACCACCAACAGGACAGAAAGAGTAAAGTTCATGGGCTGAGATAAGGACAGAGAGGTCACTCAACAGTTATCAACACAAGCAAGATAACTGAGCTTTGGGAAACTGATTTCATTTATTGCCAATGAAACAGGCAAAATAATGAAAAATACAAACTAATTTAAAACCCTCTTCTAACCAAACCTTCCTTCTTTCTGCACTTAATTTTATTCCTGAATTCTCTACCTCCTCCTCCTCCACAGTGGAGCAAGGGAATGGGCGCTGTGGTTAATTTGTCACAGGTCTCTGCTGCTATATCCTCATCAGGGGGAGGACATCTCAAATTCTTCCCTTGCTTCAGTGTGGGTCCCTTTCATAGGGTGCTCTTCTTGAGGAAAAGACAGCTCCAGTGTGGTTTCCCTCAGAGTCACAAATCCTGCCAGTAAACCTCCTCCAGCATTGACTTCTTTCTCCACAGGGTCACAGGTTGACCAGAGCTGATGAGGATGCCTCGTTATTGGAGGGCTCAAGACCAGGTTGGATATGGCTTTGAGAAACATGGTCTAGGGGAAGGTGTATCTACCCATGTCAGGGGGTTTAAAACCAGAGACTCTTTAAAGGTTCGTTTAAATCCAAACTACTCTATGATTCTGTGATACAGCTATTCCGTGTCACTTTGAAAAAGAAAAAAGAAACAACCAAAGCAAAACCCCAGCAATAAGCAAGTGACTTTTCATTTTCTCTGGTAAAAAGAAGACACTTCCTGCTGCAAAGGAATATCACAAATAAAATAATTGACCCGATAAAAAATACCAAAAGTACTGTAAATACATTGCACTTTTTGACAGCTTAAATTGATATCTATATGCAGCAGAAAAATTTTTACTGAATTACTTCAGTTAAGTTTAAAATAATCCACCAGGTAATACCTTTTCCAAGAAGGCTTAATCTTCTAATAGCAAAATTAAAAACAGATTGTGAATTCTTCACTGCTTGTCTACGCTACCTTAATTGTGTTCATGTTTGGGCATTTATTTATGATTTTTGTCAATTTATGTTGTCCATGTAAGAGTGTTTTGAACTGTAAGTGATAAATCTGCCTTAAATGGGAGTAAAGGAGTAAGTTACTTTGAGAATGGCATCCTTCTGTTCAGAGAGGTAAGGCTGCATTAAAAATGCAAACTTTCTTTTGAAACTCACTCTCTGAAAATGCACATGAACCAAAGCTTTTCTCCCTTTCTATTCTTTACTTGAGAACAGTAAATACTGCAACTGGTTCTTAGTACAGTTGACTGCTTCTAAGTTGTGTAATAACATTCATTCATTTCCCTCATGTAAATTTGGATGGGACTGCAGGGAGATGAGTGAACAGTGCTAACGTGGGAGCATAGGGCTTTTCCCTTAGGGCTTTATTAGAGTCTAATACATTCTGACCAAGGTTTTTCAAATGATCTACATGTGGAAAGTGTGATGCTTAATATTGAATTGTAACTTTTTATTCTATACTTAATTTTAATTTGGTGAGGGATACAGCTGTATAGGAAAATCGCAGGAGAGATTCAAATTACACTTGTGAGAACACAACAGTTGTAATTTACAGCAGAATCACAATACAAATCCAATGATCACTAATGCTCTGTAGTCTGAAAGATTATTTCACTGTAGAGGTAAAGTCAGTTGTTCCACTTGACTGATGAAGTTTGTTGCCAAATGCACTCATTGATTGGGCTGATGGGGCTGGCTGGTTCACATATAGCCATTTATTCAGGACAAGGGCCACCCTTCAGTCCCCTTTGTGCTGAGATAAATTCCGTATTCTCTGCAAAAGCCACAGTCAATCACTGCATATATTTTTCCCTGAGCCTCATGAATGAGCCTTCAGTGTCAGTCTTCTCAGAGTCTTCTTCCATTTTAGAGTTTCAATACAGACTGAAAGTAAATTGCTGACTGAAAAGATTTGGATGCAATAGATCTACATGATTGTCATTCATTTGGATTTCAGATTTCCACTTAATTAAACATATATAATCATAAGCATAAATAAATAAAAACTAGCATTTAAAATGTCCAGACACATCTATCTGAAAATCTTATATACAAGAAATCAGGAGAAATATTTTTAAAGTAAAATGCTACTTTTGTCATCTTTCTGTTTAAACTGGTTTTTGACATGAATTTTGAATATCTATTTAACAAATAAAGTTAATCAGAAATGTTTCTCCAGAGATGTGACACAGAACCGTGTCAGTAGAGAAGCTAATGTTCTCACCTTCTTCTAGGTATGACGGAGGTTTGAATTCAATGGAAAGAGCTAACGATGAAAAATTACTTTGGCATTTCAAATGCTTAGATTGAATTTATATTTTTGAGCACTCTTTTGCATTTCCAAATTGTACTGTGAAATAATAATTACACAAATGGCAGATCATGTACTATGCTAGATGAGAAAAATGACAAATTTGTGTTTTCTAAAAAATGAGTAATTTTATTCCCATATATTTTCAAAAGGGCAAAGCCCATATAGAAGAAAAAAGAAAAAATATTTTCTTTATAATTTTGGAACTAAGGTTTATACAGTAGCAGTGAGCCTGTATTGTCAAGGCTAAATGTAAAGCATAGAAAATAAATGATTTCAAAGAGAAAATATGGTACCTTTCCAAAAATGCAGTGAAGTAGTTGTTCATAATGGAATTCAGTTTTGGAGAAAAAAAAAGGCAGGAAAAAAAAAGCGAGGCTTTAGAAAACTCATCTCTCAGCAGATTCTATCAAAAAAGTTATTAAACAAGATAAATAGAAATATTGGTTTTAGCATGACAGGGGCTAAATGATACCACTTGAAGAGAAAATGATAATGAAAACTCAGTTTTGGAAGCTACATCCAAACAAAATGAAATTTAAAATTCTGAAACTGTTTTTGGAGGTGCTTGATAGAGCAGTCCAAGAGAGATGTGTTTCATCCAAACAAAAAACAAAAAATCCCCAAATTAAATTAAATTAGTTTCTTTTAGGAAAATATATTAAAATTAAATGTAAGTTCTTAGCTCAAATATATTTCTGAACATTTGAAATTATGCCCCTGTAGTCATACTGAGTGAGAATAATGGTAATCAAAAAGTGACAGATTTCAAACTGTTTTTAAAAATTCACATTTAATTGTAAGGCTGATGGAATTAGTCAAATTAAAGGTTTTCCTATTCTTGCATCCTATTTAAGACAGCAACAAATACTGTATGTTCAGGAATATGAATGCGGAATAAACGTCATAACTCCTCCCTAGAATAACTTCCTAAACTTCAAAAATTTTTTGCTCAGTCACTTCTGTTCTTAGTAGCCTTGAACAGACTTTTCTTCAGGTCATGTGTGCAGTTAGACATACTTTGTAGTAGAAAATGAGCTGCATAATGTAACAAATAAAAGGGTCTATACAAATATTGGCACTGCATAAGCAATATTTTAGGCCTGAAACTTTCAATAATTTGCTTTAAATGGAAATTATAATGTCATCTTGCCCATTATTGTCTTAGCTTTTATTTGCCTCAGGTCCAAATGCTTGTAATTCCAATAGACAGAAGTATCATTACTATTGATGCATAACGGAATTAAAATAGTTCCTTCAAAAAGTCTTGAATTTTTTGCGTGCAACATGGACAAAAAAAAAAATCAAAGCCTATTGGACTTGTGACTTTTGGCATTTCCCTCTTTTCAGGACTCCACATTAAAGGCAATGGTCTTCTGCATTACCCCCATATTTTATAATATCTGTTTAAGAATTTCTTACCTTTTTTCTTTCCCCCTGAATGAAAGTGGCTCAGAATTGGCTATTGTCATAGTCATCATGAATGCATCAGGAATTTCTAACAGCCACTCTTCCCAGTGTAATTACCCTTGCTACCACAGGTGACAAGGAAACCAAGGGAGAATTTGTCCAGGTCTTGCTGGAAGGATGCAGTAGCAAAGAAGACCAAAACACTGAAATAGCACTCATATTCTCAAATGAGCTCAATATATATTCCTATTCTTTTATAACCTTACAGCTATAGGAAAGATTGCAAAAGTTTTATCAGAGTTTCATTTAGACATCTTGAACAATATGTGTCTGGGAGACAACGGTTCCCAAAAGAAATCATGAATTTGTTGCCTCAATACTAAACCAAAATGCAATTAACAGTCAACTAAGCAAAAAAAAGGGGGAAAAAAAGAACATAAAAGTACCATAAGTGTGAATTTGATAGCTCTACATGAAAGATGTCCTGCTATAGTTGTTGTTTTTTTTTTTTGAAAATCAATAATCTATTAAGTAGGTACAGTACTCTGAACTACCCTTGTGACTTTCAATTCCTCAGAAGAGGTAAAACTTGATTTAATGCATAGTTTCTAATTGCAGCTATAGATTGCTTTTGAAATCTATATAGTTCACCTTCTTTTCATCTGTGTTTTCAATTTTACTTGCCATTTGTTGTGTTTTATTCTCCTTTGTTCTAGCAAGATGAACACTTTTCAATTTTCTATGCATAAGTCATTACCCCTTATTGTTGCTTAGTGGGTCCTTTGGCATCTCTAGCTTAGACCGAGTAATTAAAAGAGCTCAGAAAATCCTTAGCCTGAGCTTTCCACAAAGCAGAAGAGTGAATTGTTCCCCCAGTGGCTGCTGTTGAAAGGAAAGGAAATTGAGGAAACAGGATGATTAAACTTTACACCACTACCTCATATTTTATTCAGTGTGATCATAGAATACTTAGCTAGTTCACCACCATGGGGAATTTTTTTCATGTTGATTGATAGCAGTAGCTCCTACTTTTAACACGAGGAATTAAGATTTTAAAATACGTAATGATTTTAAAGTACTTCAATGTAAAAAACTGTTCAATTAACCAGCTTTCATCTCAATGCAATACATTTAAATTGATGTGCTGAAGGAGAAAGTGATTGACCACTATTTAAATGAACAGCGACCCCCAAAAGCTAAATATTAGGTAGTCCAACAGCTGCTGTTCTTCTAAGATATAGAATTCTTCTTTAAATCCCTTCCTGTTCAAAGGAGTGAATCATCCTATTTTCTTGTACATCATTCTATTTAATAATAATAAAAAAATCCATACAACATAACCCAGACAACCAGGGAAGAAGAGGCTATGTTTATCTGTCTTTCGTATCTATTATAAGAACTAAGTAATACTACTGTGACAAACTATATTTCTTGTTAATTTATGCTCTGAATGGCAGAGAGAGGACAGAGATTTTCATCAGATCCCTTGGACATGATTTTTATCTGTTTAGACTGTAAATTTAAAAAACAGGTTAATTCTGGACTCAGGTCACTGGGACTGCATTTTCCCACATAGTTAGTGACTCTATATGTTCCATGAATGTGCAACAAATTTCACACTATGGAATATTTCATGGTGTTAAACAGCACAAATCAGATCCCTAAATAATTCACTGAGTTTTAGGAAGAATTATATATATATATATATATATATATATATATATATATATATATATAATTTTAGATTACTCAATTTCTGGTATACTCTGAATTTTATCATATACACTTCTTTAGTAGCTAACTTAAATTATTCTTCAGCTTTGTCTTGTAAGATGGTTTTATTGTGTGATATTTATATATGCTGTTCCTCAGCTGTTTGGAGGGCTATACTACTAGTGAAACTTTTCACTAACCTTAATAAAATATCAAGATATATTAGTTATTTAAACCTGAAAGATTATTTTATTGCAGGAATTATAAGCTAGTATAGGAAATTTTTTTTACTCTACAGGGTGGGATGCTGTATATTTTTGTCCTGATTCCTATCAATGACAAATTATGAAATTTAATTGATATTTCATAGAAAAATTCCTATATGAGAATAAAAAATTCCATTTTGTATGCTCAGTTTAACAGAGGATTTTTTTTTTAATACTCCTCAAGATCAATCTAAAACTAATGAAAATTTCAAATCTCTGGATATTGGTAATACTTATATTATCTTGCCTCTGAATTGTGTTGAGTTTCTATCTATTACAGGGTAATTTGCATCTCTAGGCTTTATATTGTGGTATTAATATATGTACAGGGTTATTTTTATTGTAGAATACAAACTACTTAAGTTGGGAGGAGCTGGTAAAAATATTAGTTCGGAAGGAATTAAATTTTCAAGGAATCCTGAAAGACTTAACACTCAGACTTGCTGAAGTTCAGCAAGAGTTGAAAATCCACCACCCCTCATTATCTTATCTGTTTGTATCTGTGCTATTTGAAACACCTTATTTCCAGGCTACCACATCCAGACATGGGTCAAAACTCAGATGGCTCAACTCCACTCTACAGCAAGACACAAAGATGGACTAGTCCTCTACCTGCCCTTACTGACCAGCACCCATACTTTTGTTTTCAAAAAAATAGTCACACTCAAACATTTTGAAAAGGTAACAGATTGTCTAATTGTCAGGAGTCATCTCAGAAACACATAATGTTCCAACAGATATATCTGGCTGCACACTGTGAAAGTATCTGCTTCAAAGGAACTTCATAGTTTCCCCCTTTTTCTGTGAGAGGTAAAGTGAAACTGAGGCATCTTGTCTTCCTTGTTTATCAGTTAGGAGCAAAAGTTGATGCTGTGCCTAATATAATTTAAAGAATTTTCTTTATTTACAAAAAAATGAGTACATACCTTTTCATATCTGAGTGCAGACTGCATTCTTCAATTAAGAAAAGCAATTGTTACCAAACCCCTCACATCTCATGTTCTTGCAGGAAGGTTGATCAGGCTTTATGAGGTGCTTTGTCTCCTTATTTTCACTCGCACCCACCTCTTCTACAGACATATCTCGTTGAATATGCTCTGGATAGAGAGTTCAAGTTCCTAAACAGTCTTATATTTGTTTTAATTTTGAATGAAAATATGAGTACTACCTATTTCTTAAACAATAGAAGAATAAACTTCCAAAAGAACTTCAATCTAGGGACCATGGGAAAGTTATTTACTGCTATCAAACAGTCTACAGCATATCTACTGGAAGTGAGATAATAAGTAAATAATAAAATAGTGTAACCCAGCATATATAATCCCCAGACTATGTCTATTTACATGCAACAACCCAGTCTCTGTGGTACATAGCATGCATTATTAAACCCTAAACAAATATATATTATATTAATATCTGAAATTAGTTGCATCTATTAAGGTAATGTTTTGCCATATTTCATTTTCTCTGTAATTTATTGTACAAACTGTTTAAATTCTAGAGTGAGAAACGATAAAACTAAAAATTGTATTAAATATATATTTCATTGCATATGAAGTTAAACTATATTTTAATTTAATGCAAGAATCCTAAATGCATTAATGCTATATGCTTTAAAACTTGGAATGGCAAACTTATAAACTCTATTAACGAAAAAACACAAGAGAGATATTTCAAAAAGTAATTATATGGTATTTTTTGACTGTTCAATATGGAATATGATGGGCTGAATGTAATTATCCTGTAATCAGTGCACTTGACAGTCACATTCTGAACCAAACTTTGATTTTACAAACAAGGCTTCTGTGTCAGTTTTTCTTTCACTAGTCCAGGCACAATTAATCAGTGTTTTGATATCCAATGAAACTGACCATTTTTCTGGTTAAAATTAAGTCACAATTTAGCTGTTCAATATTTCACTAATCATGCTGGAATGTTTTTTACATTCAAACGAATAGCAGTGTCAGGCCAAAATTGCAATACCTTCAGGCAAAGATGGTTTAAAGTAGCTAGAGCAAATTTCTTTTCCCAAGTGAGAATTACTGAGTGACTTTCCAGGTTGTGCTGTCACTATAATTCTCTATTTTCAAGGGGGAAGAGGGCAGGGGAAGAAGAAGGAGAAAAAATAATTTCAAACTCAGTTTCTGATACATTTTGTCCTGATTTACAGTCCAGAATAAACAACAGTAAAAAAAATACTAATGAAAATAAAAATCCTGACTCTGTGAGCCCTGTCTGAAAAAAATATCTGTGTGGAATAATTTAAATTTTTGAGTACTTAAAGTTTGCTGAAGTGATACTTCAAGGATGAAGGATGTCACCAGGACAAGAAACACCTTGAAGGCTGTCTGAGCTCAAGCACACTGATTCAGCAAGAAAAGCCTGACACTTTGGGATACAGTCACTTCAGAAACACAAAGCTGCTTATTTAAAATGAAATTCAATCTATTGAATTATTCAACAATAATTGATTACATTGGGTAGAAAACCCCTCACTAGCACTTGCTCACATTAATGAATTAGAAATAGAAAACACTGTCAGAATAAAAGTATAAATACAGCTAAATTTGCAGTCAGAAGCACTTTGCAGTAGACAGCAAAGACTGAATAATTGGATAGTGCAATCTGGCAGATTGTGAAGTGTAGTGAACATGGAAGATCCATCTAGTGTTAATTTTGCCTAGGAAAGTAATTCTAATGAATAGCCTTTCAAGTCCAGGTATTTTTATTTAAAAAAAAGAAAATAAAAAAAAATTGATCACGGCATTTACATTCTCACCTATTGGCATTATGTCATAAAGAAGCAAGTTGATTTGAAAGATGAATCATATGCAGTTTTTCTGTCATGATTATTGATTATCTTTCAACCTATAAAGACTGCATAAGGTTATGAAGCACTTAAAGATTTATTACCTTTATAGATCTATCTTTTCTGTGGTGATGAAAGTAAACATAAATCTGTTTCACCAAATGATACAGTAAACATGATTGCTTTAAATAATTAAAAACATATTAAACATAAAGAAACAACACTCACTGCAATTTTTTCAGGTTAAGAAAAGAATTGAATAAACATTTTTAAATATGCTGTTCTGCTTTGAAAAGTTTGACAATTATTTTTGTTCTGCACTTTGTCAGAAGGCGTAGAAACACCACCCAAATACCAATTACATTTAGAGGCCTAAGAAAAGTACTGGGTTTTCTTCTGCATTGCAAGTGGGGCTGGGAAAGATAAGTAGGAAGGAAGGGAAGCAACAGTAAAAAAAAGTGATGACAAAGAAGCAGAGACCAGCAGAGCTGAGTTTGCTGAGCATTCATGTTGCTCACTGCTCATAGACATTGGCCAAACAATGCATCCAGAGGCATATACGAACCCTGCAACTGCACTAAAGTACAATGACCCATTTTAAGTTGATGCTGAAGTTTCCCTTCCCTCCATACCTTGGTATGGCTCTAAAACAGCTTATGTGACTGCTCTGTAGCCACTTGCAGTCAAATGGAATCATGTCAACATGGATTTTAATTTTTAAAGCTGTTTAAGATGATTGAGGTCATTCTGATTAAAATTAATTAGGTGTTTATGGCAGCTATTCATAGATTGTTGAGAATGAGGGACAGACAGACAGGAGAACAGATGGGTTTACAGCAGTAATTCCAACTCCCTCAGTCATCCCCAGAAAGCTATGCCTGCACACAAACTCAGAAGTCATTCTTAAAAGGCAAACTTAATCCCAGCCTTTTTGCTCAGTAATCCTTTTCTAGAGTCAATAATGTACAATCAGCATAATTGCATCATTTAGTGCTAAATCCTAATGTAATTCTCATGGTACATGTAGAAAGTGATCCAACTAGTACCCTACTGTGTATTGTATTACTACATGCATAGGTGGTGTTTGCAGAGGATTAAAGTTGCTCTTGGATGATGCTTGTAGGTACAAAGGACATAACTCATTGCAGATCTGGATAAACAGTAAGCTCAGTTCCTCAAGACACAATTGACTCTGGAAGCATCTGAGAGCTTTGAGGCTTTTGCCTCTTAATCATCTACAAGAATCTGGGTGTAGTCAGTAGAAAATTAATATATGTGTAGATTCAATGGGTAATGGTGACTCCTTAGACTGGTTTTGTGGACTATAATTCCAGCTCTCATAAGATCTCAGCATCTCCCTTTATACTCATTGCTGGATTAGGGCAGAGTTCCAGTAAGGCCATGACACTGAAATGATGTTAGACTAAGCTTGAAAAATGCTAAAAGGCACTGTACATAGGAAATCTGATATACGCAAAATAAGGAAATACTTTGTTTAGCAGCAGTCTGTATATATGAATATTTTTCCATTAGAAGTTAACATCGATGTCTGTTATGTACTGTCGCTGGTAGGGACACGAAAGAACCACACTCACTCAGGTTCAGAGGTGAGCAGAGAAAGAGAAAGTTTATTATCATTTGCGATTTAAATAGGATTTGGAGTTTGGTCAAGGATTGGTAGATGAGAGGAACACCTTTCTGACCCTAGTGGTCAGTTCACCAGTCCATCACAGACTGGAATGAAAACAATCTACTTGTTTATATTACATTCGTGAGAGACTCCACTAGAAATATGTAAACAGTCATCAGAAGGCTAAAGAATCAGGGTGACAATGTACATCAAGGTCTTTCGTTTGCTGGAAAATCATTGTTCTGTAGATCAGCACTGGAGTGTTGATTATATATTTTTAAGAGAAATATTGTGAGCAGGCTGTATGTAATTTGTGTAACATCTATCTATCCATCTGTCTATCTATCTCTCTCTCTATATCTGTATGTGGATGTATTTACTGCTGAAATCAATAAGTACTTCTTCAGTAGAATCATTCACAATTTGAATTTTTCTTTAGAAATATTATGTTTATGACATTTTTGTATGTCATACATGCTTAATATTTCTGTCATGGATGGTTAATGTTTTTGTTAGTCCTTTTAATTAGTAATTTACTTAGAATTTACGTTTTCCGTCATTTCCAAGATAAGTTCTCTAAAATATGTCAACTAATTTACTGCTACTTTCTTATGAAATCTCATTTTGACTTTATGCTGAGACTGTTTGGACCTTTTCCATGACCCTTCACTTTCACACAAAAGTATTTGGGAAAGTAGCTTTGGTCATGCCTTCAGCCCCCTCCCACATACCATCATCATTCATCTTTTTCAGTCTATATTTGTTCTTAGCCCAGAAAGAAAAAAAAAAAAACCTTCTTCATGTAACTATCAGCCAGTTGCTGTATGGTAGCCAATGACTGTATTTTCTTCCCCACATATCTTACACCAGCAGTGGCTGGCAAACTTCCCCTTTTTACCATTGCCTAATAAATATACAAAGAATTGTCTTTGCAAGTACTGCCAGCTGTTTTCCCCTGCAGTGACAGGAGAGACAGAGACTCTGCACTGATTGGGTCACCTTGTGCAAAGCAGACAGCGCAATATCCTTAGGAGATGCCTGTCCCTCTCCTTTGATGGTTTAAGGGATCTAAGTAATCAGCTTAGACAATTAGACAGATGAAGATAATCTTACCCTTCTCACTGTGTATCTATTAATATTTCTATTTTTCTCATGTATGAATGTAACACACAGTAACCCCTTGAGAAGATATACCTGAAGTAGGGTCAGCTCATCCAGTTTCTTTCACGTCTCACCACAGTAAGTTTTTTTTTCTACTTTTCATCTTTTTCTTTCTAATCATGTTTTGGATTTTCTATGTGGAAAAGTAAATCCATTATTTCTGAAAGTTTTACTGTGAGGTATCTTCAAAACCACTGGCAGTTGTGATGTCAGATTACTTCAACAGTTAACGGAGAGCAGAAAATGTTGCTGAAAAAGTGAATTGCTAATTTCAAATTGTAGTGATTTGAAAGCAAAACAAATGAGAGGCTCCAAGTCAGAGATACAATTTAATAGGAAGAAAGGAAAGAAAGTAAAATAAAATAGACCAATAATACAAAAGACCACTGACAGAGTCAGAATACTACCTGAGCAGAGTGATGGAAGCAGTCCAGATGAGGTGGTCTTTTTGAAGCAGTGATTTTGTAGAAAGGTCTGGTAGCTCTGTTCCTCTGGGAATCTAGTGGGTCAGGGCCCCCTTTACTGTCCCAAACCCCAGATTATATCCAGGCTGGAATGCTTGGTTCCTCCCCCTGGGCGGAGCATCTTACAATGGGATGATGAGTCATGCAGGGGGTCTTTGATGGCCCATTAAACAGAGATATCTCCTGGAGGGAGTTATCTGTGAGTCATGGGCAAGGCATCTGATGGGCCATTAACAGAAGATAACGGCCCAGAGGGAGGGGGTCTGGGAAAGCACTGCTTCACCTGGATTCAACAGTCCATGAAGATGGGGATAGAATACTTTGTGCACATCCTATTCTACAACCCAGGACACAAATATACAAAATGAAATAAACAGAGAATTACATAGTCAGACGTCTGCTTGGTGTCCTTCTTTGAAATGTAGCTGGTTTATAACTGTACTCATCATGTCTTTATTTTAAAGACCTCCTCTTAGATAATATAAACTGGAAAAGTTCTTTCCAATGACCAACTCCCACTCAAATTGCACTGTCAATGTCACACTATCTTTCAGATTTCATGACTTAACATCAGAAAAACCATATAGAATACAATTTTTTGTGGTGGAAAAAAAATATCTCTATATCCCTGGCCTATCCAACATTTGCAGTGGGAGAAAGATTAGATATTTTAAGCATTGGTAAAGAAAATACAGGTTCTTCCCCTGCCTCTTATGACATTGCAGTCAGTTCAACTTAGGCAATTAGACACATTTTATTCACAATGACTGCGTGGTACTGCACCATTTATAAAAAAATTACAGTCTCTGTCCAATTGCTACTAGATGCAGTTTTAGCATAGAAGCCACAGAATATGTATTAAGACTGTGTTAATTTTTCAGCAATAAGTATTCTTAATGGACAGAGCGGAAGAGGGTTGACGGTGCTATGCTGAAAAACTTGCCATATTCCAAGAAGTCACATTGAAATGACTTCTACAGTTTTATTCTGGGACTGCTGCTTTCATAAGCTGCCTATCTGGCACCTTTGATTTTACACGTGGAATGTCACTACATTCATGAGATATGTTTGTTTAATCTGCAGAAGTCCATTATTTTTGCAGTAAGCAACATAAGCTATATAAAAAGGGTTAAGTTTAGTAGAAGGAAAAGAATTTATATCTAGTAATGCTGTCAAATATTTGCACCTAGCTGAAAGATCACTTATTGAATTTCCAAAAATCACTGAATTTTTATGGAATAACTTTACTAAAATATGGGTCAACTTGTACAAAATATCAATAAATGTATATAAAATATTTTAATTTAACTACTTTACCAAGTGCCTTTCTATATTCAGCTATCTGATCTGCAAATCAACGTGAGGAAAAAAAATCTTGAAAAGGTGCCAGTTTTTTGAACAATTTTAAGTCAGTGATATTGACGAAAGAGACTCTTTGGGTTTTTGTCATTATTATAAGAACAAAAGAAAGGTCTTGCTAAAGTTCATCCAAGTAGCAACAAAACTGTTGAAGGGTCTGGTGCACAAGTCCCATGAGGAGCAGCTGAGGGAGCTGCAGTTGTTTCGCCTGGAAAGAAGGATGCTCAGGGGAGACCTTTTCACTCCCTACAACTCCCTGAAAGGAGGTTGTAGCCTGGTGGGGGTCAGGCGCTTGTCCCAGGCTATAAGGGACAAAGTATGAGGAAACAGCAACAAGTTGCACCATGGTAGGTTTAGATAGGATATCAGGAAAATTTTCTTCCTCAAAAGGGTTGACAAGCACTCAAATAGGTTTTGCAGGGAAGTGGTGGGATCACCATCCCTGGAAGTTTTCAAAAAATGTGTGGATGCAGTGCTTAGAGGCATAGTTTATTGGTGGACTTAAAAGTGCTAGGTTTACAGGTGAACTAGAGGATCTTAAAGATCTTTTCCAATGTAAATGATTTTATTATCAATACCAAAAAAAAAAAAAAAATCAAACCCAACCCAACCCAACCAAACAAACAAAAACCCCCAATAGTTCAGTTATGTCTTTTCCATTGTTACGTTCTTTGAAAGTCCCTCATACTTTTCAGTGCATAGCAGTATTTCTGTTTGGGATTTTTTTTCCTCCAGAACTGATGGGGCTTTTTAACAGTTCATCTTCTGAACTTACATAAAGCCTGTGCTAGTCAAACAATCTTTGACCCTTTGAATTGACACTACATATTAAGGTGATTTTGCCCCTGAGCAATACATATGACCATGACAATCTATGTTTGCAAAACATCTGTCAGGTTTTATATTAACATGTGCTGGATACCTTGGCTTTTTTTACCCATCACACCTTACAGAACACAGTACATAGAAAAGAGCTTTAGTTCAATGCTGACTCATATATTTGAGATAGTGGACAAAAACAGGGAAAGGCAGAGTACTATTTCATCTTAAATGCATTTCATGTAAAGAAACAGGTTAGCTAGGCCATTATAGGTCATCATTCCCAGGTTAAGCCATTCCTTTTATATGACTGCATCTATTTGAATATTAAAGCCTATAAAACACTGAGCTGAGCTTCATTATAAGGTATTTTTTCTCAGAAGAAGTATACAGCAACGGAGAAATCTCTAAGGATTTTGAATTTTAAAAACAAGTAGACAAAATATCTCAACCAGGTATTAGTATTCATACAGGTTTGTACTATGAACAAAGTAAAATTATACTGGAGAGAAAGGATCACTACATATACTTTTACTTCTTCTTAAGTGTATTTAATTGAAAGTGACAAAAATTGACCTCAGATATTTTAAAATTTGCCTTTCAGATATGCTCCAATTCAAAGTACAGTGTTAAATAACTTTACTATACAGTCATAGAGAGATCATGCTTTATACTCGTAATTTTTTTCAATTTCACTTCATAAAACATATAGTGAAAATTCATAGGAAGAACAGACAGAAAATGCTACTATGGAATAAACTGTTGTTTTCTTACTAAATCTGAATTCTTATGGTTATTATTGTCTAGTTGTGCACACAAGGAGAGATTTTTAAGGAAGGCTGTTATGGTACATCCACATATTTTTAAGTTAAGAAAAGATAAATAAAGCCTGACAGAATTTTTGAAAATTGCTGCCTAAAAACCTAGCTGTATCTACCCCAAAGAAATTTTAATCAACAAGTGAAATAATTTTATATCTCTTTTACTACCAAGATCTTACTTCAACAGCTGTGAAGCTGATACAGAATATTGTTTTTCCCACCTTGAGCAGATAGACTTTTCAGACTCTGATAGAATGGAATTTCCATAACACTGTTTGAGACAGATGTCCTTCTATCTCCTGTCTGGTCTTTTACCTTTCTGAGCATCCAAAATATCTTTTCCAGAACTGTTTGTTTCTCTTATACTTCTGACCATACCAGCATTTTTGATATTTATTATATTTACACATTATTTGTCCAGAAAAAAATGGTTATTCTGGTTCTTACAACAGAAAGTCAATTTCAAAAAAAAGAACTAAAAATAGCAGACAGAGTGAATGAGTAAATGGTGAAGCACAATCCATAGAACATATTTTAATTGATTGATAATCAAATAAGAGGTAGGAAATAAGGGGAGAAGTTAGTGCTAATGATCTGACTTCAATCATATACTGTTCAATACATTTATAAAGACATAAAAAGTAATTATTAGCAAACTGACTTCTTAAATGAGTCAATGTTATTTACAGTCCCCCAAATTGAAGGTAATGAAGGTTTAGAAAGATGTCGTTATATTAATTGATCTTGAGATACAGAGACAGATGGTATAGATAAAATTTCTTTCCGTTTTCTTTTCTGTGCCTCTGATATTTTTTACTCCCAAATTAACTTTCATGCCTTCTCTCATAATGTGGTTTGGAAAGTCTAATTCTTTTCCCTGACAAGGCTGACACTTATTTCACTTCAAATAAGGTTCATTGAAAGAAAGTTCAGTGTTTTTCCACCTTTTCTTTCTTATCTCCTCACTTTTTAAATTTCTGAAACATTTTTGTTTTGTTTTTTGCAATGTCATTGCAGAATTGGGAGGGGAACTGTATTTCATTATCTGTTTGTAAAGCGTGACATAAATTCACAGTGCTACATGCTCAGTATTTTATAAAAATGCCATACCATAAAATTAACAACTCATACCCTTGCCAAGGTGCTCATTTGGCAGAAAATGGAGGCTCAGGTCCAGATGGGCTCTAAATTATGAAATAACTCTGTTATTTGAATTTCAATAGAAATGTCCAGGTTCTATATTTGACACCCTCTACAGGAACTGTTTTTGGCTTCTGACAATACAACAGCTGATGAAGAAAAGACAGGTTAGGTTCTGTCTCTCCATGTGCATCTGTACCAACAAGACAGAAATTCTTTGTCAGGTACATTTGGGGCACAGAATAAAAACCCTAACATGCAATATACTTTGGTTTTATATTCCATTGAATTCTGACTAACCCAAATGCAACTAAAGTAGGAGTGCTATAATTTGATGTTTCCTCCTTACTTATTTTTTGTGATTAAAGCAGAGGGAGAGAAGTGGTCTAAAAAGTATGGTTCAAATCTTAGGTAATTTGGACAGTTTCTTGGAGATGCCTATTCGTCCCCCTTACCTATGGAAGAAACCTAGTGTTTCTAGCCTAATGGATTGCCTAAATTTGAGTGGTTTGTACTTATTTGGATGACTTCCTGCTTGTAAAATACTATAAACATAACATTTCACTTAAAATAAATCTTGGGGGTTTTATTAATTTTATATTTCTATATTAATGCAGTGTTTGTAAAACTTAAAAGAAACCAATAATTGTCATAAAAATTACTTTTCCATGTAAATGAATAAAATACACTTAAATCTTACATACTAACTCCATTCAATTAGAAAGTATAATTTTTGTATGACAACAAAGAAAATAAAAAAGTTTGCCAAACTTCTGTTGTAATGTGTTTAGAAGATTTACAGAATCAGAATTATTTTCTCAGGTCCTTTGTAATTCTATCCGTACAACACAATGAAACACATTATGACAGCATCAAGATGAAATAAGGCAGAAAAACCCCAAAATTTCTTAAAACATCATGGACTAAATTTCAAAAAAATAATTGAGTATGTAATATAAAAAATGAATTATGCTTGAGAGATGCAGAGTTCAAAGAACCAAAAGTTTGTCTTGAAAATATAAAGAACTACACTGTTTAGTGTCCAGTGTGCTGTTATTCACATTTTTATTTGCTTATGTGTGGTAAAAAAACCCAAACCTCTTCTTTGATAAATAATGATAATTTTGAACATCAGTAAGTACTAAACCAAGTTCCAAGTATCTATGATTACAGTAGCAAAGGAAATGTCATTGCCAAAAGGTTTATATTTCAAATTGAGATAAAAAGCTGGGAAGGAGTTAAAATCCAAAAACTAATGACATGAACCTTTTTCTACTAGCTGGGAGTGAAGATAGCATTTACTGATATGTGCTAGTAGTTATTAAGTCTGACTTTAATAGTGAACAGAAAAGAGAAACAATAGAATACAAGATCACAAGTGCAGACAGAAACATAATTGAGGAGATATTGAAAAAGAAATAATCTTAAATATGACTAACTAGGATTCTGACAAATAAATCAATTATGTATTGCAGGTGAAAAATATGGCAAATGTACATAAGGAAAATGTAAAGCAGAAACAAGAAAAGAAGATGGAGGTCATTCAGGGAGGTTTTCAAATGAAAATCAATTTTTAACTAAACAAAGAAGAGAAATAAAATATATAGATAACTTTATAAAAAAAGGTAAAACTGAAACTCAGTGAATTCAATCTCAACTCATTACAGTATTTCATTTCATTTGATGTCTTTCCAAGATATTACTTACTTAGGAAAAGTACTGGGTACTCACTAGGATAGTGTAATTCTTCGGATTTTAATATAATAAATAATTGAGCAGTATGACAAGACGAAAACTTAGAAGTTGAAGATAAGCAAATACAGTGTTTCAAAGCCTTTCTTGTTTGAACATAAACAGATGAATAGAAAAGCAAGGATGGAAGCCTTTTGTTACACCCAGATTATTTCTGACATCCCAGGGTCTGGAGAGATTCTCTGTAAAAAAATCTAATCCTAAGTAAAAAAAAATCTTTTGAGGAGGCCTTCTTTTATGACATTTACTACATCTTTTGATATTTTTCTGTGAAACTTTTCTTTCATGTTGTGATTTTAGGTTAGTGTGGCGATGGTAATAATTTGCATACATAAACAGTGAGACACATGCCATCTAACCTGCCACAACTTTGGTTTAGGCTGCCTTTTGGGAAGAAGCCAAAATACCTCAGAGCACTTCACTGCATGCACCTGCCAGATGACTAAAAGGAATATCTATTAATTACATAACTAAGACTGTCTTCTGCTTGCAGCTTTCTTTCAAATTATGCTCAATAGGCAGGACATTCATCTGTCCCTTAAAAGATGAGAGGGTTTTTTTGTTTTGTTTTGTTTTTGTTTTGGAATATATCACTCATCCTGTAGGACAGATATACTGATGTAATGGAAAGTGGGCTTTGGGTCATGATGTTATATCATTAGTACACTATTTCAGAAAGTCCTAAATATTTGAGATGTTTAAGACAGCTTTGTCATAAATGATGCCTTGTTTTTCCTTGGAACTTATTGCTTCATTAGTGAGAAGAATACAACCTCACACAGGAGACAATTACACCCTTACTTGTATATTAAGTGAGCTGGTTTGAAAATTCAAGTTTCATATTCAAATACTTTATACCTAAAAATTAATATCCTGTACTAATTGCTACATTAATCATTTATATCAACATCTTGTGTTAATTGCATTAAAGTTACTTATCTGATGCCAAAATATTTCATAGAGTGTAAAAATGAAAATTAAATTTGGAGATTGAAAAACACCCAGCATAGTTAGTGTAGTATTTAGGGATATGGAAAAAAAATTAAAATATTCTACTTCTAAAATATGTACATGTACATATACGTGGGTACCTATATACTTAGAAGAAAACTAAATGTTGCCATCACACCTTTGGGAGATATCTTCTACTAACATATTCATCAGAAGAAGGCAGAAAAGAAGCATTGAGAAAAAGGTCCAATTTTGGCATAAATCAAGAAAGACAGTGGGAGGCCAGAGGTTTCCAGTAAATTTCTGACTCTAAGTACTTGCCAGAAGGACTGATTATAGCCCATATAATAGATATGCTATATATGTCTACACGTTCTTTTTCTGTGACAGACAAAAAAAATTCACAAGAAAAAGATAATTTTTAAGAACAACAAAAAAGTTTGACATGTGGAATAGAAAAGTAGAAATAATCAGATTTATAAATTCTATGTAGTTATCCCTGAAAGAAATCTTAACATTTTGTATCAAGCTCAGAAACTATGTATCCTATACAGTCATGACTAGTCCACAAAAGTACAATTCTATGGTTTTATTTATAATTCTTTTAAGTGAATTCTTTACTTTACTGGGGTTTTTTATTATTCCTAATGTTTCTTCTTCCTTCCCAACTCCATTTTCATGTTACTTTCTTGCAAATTTTAAAGAGCAGTTGAAAATGCAGGCTGTGTTAATTTCTTATACTACTTCCACTGATTAAATTGTCCTTATACTGCTCTCAAAAATAACTCCTATGATGTAATAATGCACTTTGGTTGAAGGGGACTTATTCAGACCCAAGATTTTAATGACAGATATACAGAACATTAGTGAGTAAACAGAATTTAATGACTACTTTTATGAAAGAAGAGGAGCTGATTGGAATGTTATGATCTGAGAAGTACCTGCCAATGATGTGACAATGGTAGGGTGTACAGGCACAGGCAAACAGCTTCAGAACAAAGGCTGCACTCAGGAACTAGATTTATGAGACCAAATACTCTGTCATTTTCTGGAACTGCTCTCCAAATGCATCTCTGAAAAACGCAGTCCATGAGCAGGTTGGGGAAACAGGCAGTGAGAATATGCAGCACAATGGCTTCTAATAATTCACCAGTCCAGGTAAATGTGGGCAAAAATGATTTTAGTGTCATTTCAGGACTCTCAGAACAGTCCTCTGGATTCAGTTGTTGCTTCTGCTCAGGTGAGACACCAACTCACCAACTGAAAAAGTTCAGCAGGACAAAACAATAACTTCTGTAAAAAAGGGGGAAAAAATAAAGGTTATGGAAAGTCAGCCTGATAGGATATGACTTAGTGAACAATAATTTTTAATGTCATGTTCTGCATAAAGGACTGGAACAATTTTTACCAAAATACCGCATCTTAAAGAAATCTGGACAAAAATTCACGTGATTTCTGTGTTCTTTCTTTTGAATGCAAATACTGCAAGTTGATTGTTTTCATTCCTCTTCCAGTTATGTGGGTGATTTGGAAATTCAAATGCAATTAGTTTGTCATCTGGGAAAATCCTTTTTGAAGTGGAATTCTCAAATCAGATGGCAGACTACAAGTTAAGAGAACATTATTTTTGCTCCTGTCTTTCGAGGAATATAGGTTTTATATATCCTAGTTATCCATAATTTAACATCATGTAGCACAGCACATAAGACCTCACCCAATATGGCTAGGCAAGCAGTTATTATGAATACATCAAGTGTCACCTCAATACTTTTAATATTGTAGCAATGTCTATCTTCACCTTTCAGTTAGTTAGCGCTTTCAATTCACAGTGCAATAAAAAAAGAAAAATTGTATATTTTACTGTAAGATATGCCCTAACATGATCTGTTCTCCATTTTTTTGTCCTTTTCCTCCCTAGCAAAACAGTGGACCCTAAATAGCCATCTGTCTAAACTGTTATCCTTACAGAGGTAGAGTTGATTTACTTGCAAGACATATCTTGACAAGTGTCCTTAGATTTCACATAAGGTTTCAGGAAAAGTGGGAGCTATTTCATAATTTACAACCACCAAGTGAAAGTACTTTACATTAAGTTGTACTGCCTGCGCAGGGTATATAAAATATTTAGATGCTAGAGTGGGGTTTAAAGAGAGTTTTGTCACATCAGTTTTGGCACTTTCTGTTACTCATGGTCACCAGAGACAATTAACACTTAATCCTCAAATCTGTGTTTTCAGAAAAGAGTTCAGGAGTCAGAGAAACCCGAAAGGAATAAAGGAGTGACAGTGACTTCTTTTTAGAGATAGCAAACCAACCAGGGAAATTTCTTTTTCTTGTTATGTTATGTCTACTATTTCTGTAGTAGTAGAGACAGAGCTCTACAAGTAAGCATGGAGATGTACATAGAATCAAGAATACTTGATACAAGATTATACCCAAAGTGAAGACCTAGATTTTGGTGCCTGATAGAAAAAAAATGAGCTTCACTACTTAAAGAGAAAATTATGTTATTAATTGCCCAAAGATACAGAACTTTAGTTTGCACACAAACTGTTGTGTCATGATCTATTAGTTATAACCTTGGGATAAACACACAGAGCCCAAGGCCTGTGGGACATTAATGCAAAGTGCAGTTGCTGAGTACTAAGGTGTAAGTGGCTTCTACAGGAAAGGACAAACTCAAAGGAATGAAATTACCCTGGAGAGCAGGAGGAAAGATAGATTTTGCAAAAGACATCAAGCTCCTTTGGGCAAGGTGGTAATAATTGATGGTAATATTTGTTTTTAGGGTGGGCTACTGCTGCTGTCATTGGATGATGGTTCAAACCATTCCTACTTGCCTGCCAGCATCAGTCTTGTGACTACCCAGGGAAAGCAGCTGCCTCTGACAGTTTGCTGCCCAGGCTTTTGCTTTGCCTACTCAAGCTGGCCAAGATACATGGCATGGCCCCAGGAATAACCATTATATTGTACATTAAAGTTTGATATTTTCTGAGATGTCAGGAGATTAAGAGTGTGACACCAGGGATGGGGAACTACAAAGCTGAATGTAAGTGGAACTCAAATGACCTCTGGAAACTGTGATGAAGTTAGGAATCCCCTACAGCAGGAAGAAATTTTACCAGAGCATAATAATAGGACAAAGTTTGTCTAAGACTACTAAGACATATAGCTATGGTAGCATCCTTTGATTCAGGATTGAACTGTAAAACAGAAAGTAAAGAAAAAATTTTTGTTTTAACAACATGTGCTAGACCTATTGGTTCAGAATAACTTAGGTAATAACTGTGATGAATGGATCTTTTATCATGATATTTGGTCATATATAAAATTGTATCTGAAGTAGACTTGAAATGAATAATAACTCCTTTAAACAATAATAGAGCCTTCAGATATAGGGGAACTTGGTCTTAAATTTTATCTATAGTGACACAAATAACTAGTTATTAAAGAGTTCAGTTAGTAGTGCAATCTCAAAACAGAAACAATTTTTAATTCACAGGAGAGAAAAATAAGCTTTTTAAGCTAAAATAGACTGAAATTCAGACAGCCACTTCTAGCTAGAAGAAAGAAAAAATCGTGCATTAAGATAAAGTAAATAAAGAAAGCATCTCAAACTTTGATTGAATTCATTGAATGCATCTGAAGTACCTTTGCATAAAACAATGTATGTTCGCTTCTGGTTCTTACTAGTATTTTATGCTAGCATTAAAAACTCTTAGCACAATTATATTTAGAACCAGCATTTCTACTTAGACTCTGGAATAATTGTTTATTCGGAATAACATGTACAATAAAAAAGGAAGAAATATTTTGGGTTGGTTGGGTTTTTTTTCCTATTCAAGTCAAAATATATTTTACAGGGAAAAAATAGAAGAACAGGGATAGTATCCTTCACAATAGGGCTCATAATCAGCCTTCTAATTTTTTACAACCAAAAAACAAAGTTACTGATAGATATATGTATATGCATATGTATAAGTATATGCATATGTATATCCTGATTTCCAAAAGACCATAAATGCAAGCATACATTGATCTGAGTTACGTAACTCAGATATTTGTTAAAAATAGAAATAACATGTTTATATAGAGTTAAATTTTACTCTGGGATTTATATATCTTCTCAGTGTACAGCAACTCAGCATAGGTTATCAGGTTTTTTCACATTCTGGTAAAGACCCAAAAATTCTTGCTGTTTACTTCAAGGCAATTTGCAATATTAAAATTAAAGAGAGAAGGAAGAAATAATAAAAAAAAAAATAATAAAAAAAGAGAAAAGCCCCAACAATTTCAATAATACATTAACTGGATTTTGAGTTCTAAATGGAAAAGGGATGCCAAATCCACATCTTTCCTCATGTACAGCTGTAAGATAGACTAATGCCACTTGTGAGCTGGATTCTGAGCTCTGAATCCCTGATCATGTCATTACCATTCTGAACAGAATGAGAGAATCTTGAAACTTACCAAAACACTATACAGAAGAAAGCACAATTATTGTGCGGTTTTATTTTATTTTATTGTTGTTTGGGTCTCTTTTTCTTTTTCTTTTTCTTTTTCTTTTTCTTTTTCTTTTTCTTTTTCTTTTTCTTTTTCTTTTTCTTTTTCTTTTTCTTTTCTCTTTCTTTTTCTCTTTCTCTTTCTTTTATTTTTCTTTTTCTTTTTTTTTCTTTTTCTTTTTCTTTTTCTTTTTCTTTTTCTCTTTCTCTTTCTCTTTCTTTGTTGTTGGTTGGTTGGTTGGTTGGTTAGATCCTTTACGAGGGAGGTGGGGAGTGGGTTGTTTATTTTTTCAAAATATCTTCTAAGCCGGTTCTCCAAAAAATCAGTGGGTACATGCTACAGAATGGTAAGAGGAGAATTAAATAACTGTAAGCATAAGCAAAAATGAAATTTTATGGTAGGCAGCATTAGTCAAGGAAATTCCTTTGGTAATGATAGAGCAGTGAGGAAGGACTGAACTGGAATGCTAACAGGAAAAACTGGCTACTGAGAAACAGCTATTTCAGACAGCTTGCTTCAAGTGTTTACACAGATATGGATTATAAAGAACCCACTTTTTGAAACACAAAATTCTTAGTATTATTTCTTCTAAGTAAATATTTCAGTACCATGAACTAATAAAATATTAGATAATCCCTGTGAGGAAAGAAATTCTTAGAAGGAAGTGTAGTACAGAATTTTAGGATTCTTATTGGTGAGAATTACTAAAAAGTGTGTATAATCCAGTTGTCAGCTTGTTTCACTACAGATTTTAAATTTTTTTGTATCTTTCTAGTTCTAAAACAGAGTAAAATTCCATCCCTTTGTAAAACCACTTGTTGTATTTTGCACAAATCTTTTAAAATTCAATATGATATTTGACTCTCGGCTTCCACTAGCATTTCAGTAGGGATAATGGAGCTATGTCACACATGAAAAAAATCTTTACAGTATATTAGGTTCTCTGGGGTTTTTTTTGCATGCAACTAAAGGGGAAAAAAAAAAGCAGCTTAAATCCAAGTCTTCAGAGTCTTCATTAGTCTATTTAAACAGGAAGAAGGAGTATAGCATAATATATGTACACATTCAAACTGCTGGTACCAAGAGTCAAAGCATTCAGGAAACAGTGGTGGCTGAAAATTATACTCCTAATCATATATTCCATTTTCATTTTTTCCTTTTCCTTTGTGTCATGAATTGTAAAATATCAGCACTTATTTCGAGGTCGCACAAGTCAGGGCTAGTGGAGGAGTAGAGGCTTCCAGCAGGGATGATGGGTCAATCAGACACCTCTAGTCTCAGCATGAAGCTTCTGCTGAAGCAAAGGTAAGGCAGATTTGGCCTGGAATTTTTTCAACAAACTAATGGCTTTTATTGGAGCGACAGGCTATTATTTTTTTTTTCTCTGATCTTTTACCAGAAAAAGAATAAGTAATTTTGTCTAATAAGGAACAGTTTAAGGTTCCACACTGGTAAAATGTCAGTATCATCTAAGCAAAGCTACTATTAACTCTTTGTAATGAATGACATTTGTTATTAAGATTTATTTTTTCTGTTTCATGGGCACTGTGCTAATGTATTGTACTTGTCCTTGAGAAGTCTGTTTAAGTTCATGTAATTTATTTCTGTTATATAAAATTCAACAAGATGAATCAGATGAAAATACTTACTGGATTCTGCATTTGGCATAGCATTAATAATTAAGTAGAGCAGGTCTATCAAAATCCATGAGAAGCAAGTCTTTTATCTCTAGGCATTTTTCCAGAGGCATGCAGATTTCTGAGGCCTCTGTAAAAACACTGCTACACCATTCCACCTCAAGATTCACCTTTGGTGTAAAGCAGAATCACAAAATTTTAGACTGTTTGAGGTTGAATGAGACCTCTGGAAATCCACCCTCCTGCTCAAGTAGGGCCACCTGCTTGCCCAGGACCATGGCCAGACAATTCTTGAGCATTTCCAGTGATGGAGACTCCACAACCTTTCTGGGTAACCTGAGCCACTGCTCAGATACCCTCACAGATTTCAGATGTTCAGAGGAAACCACCTGTGTTTCAGTCCTTTGCCTTTTTTTCCTGGCACTGAGTGCCACTAAGAGCCTGAGTCCATTTTCTTTGCACCTTACCTTCAGGTAGTTTGGCTAAAAGCTCCTTGTTCATTCATTCAGACCTTCCTTTATATTTGGCTGACTTTGTTTAGAGTGAACTAGAGTGAACCTGAGCTTGGCAGAGGTGATCTTTGAATATTAACCAATTTTCTTAGTCCCTTTTTTTCATCCAGGATTCAATGGACCTCTTCCAATCAGGTCATGAGAGAGGCCAAAATATACTCTCCTGAAGTCCAGGCTTGTGAGTTTGCTTTTCACTCTGCTCTCAGGATCTTGAAGTTCCCATCTCATGGTGACTGTAGCCAAGGCTGCCTTTGATCTTCATATCCCCAGAGATCATTTGCTTCCTGGTGAGCATGAGGTCTAGTAGACTATCTCTGTGGCCTTTTCTGTCAGTCAGAAGACAAAGTAAGTGTTCATGCACTCTGGGAACTTTTTGAATTCCTTATGTCTTACTGTGCTGTTTCTCTAGCAGATATGGGGTAGTTGAAGTCCGCATGAGTTCCAATGTTTGTGAAAAAAAAGCTCTTCCTCTGTGGAGGAGCTGATCCACTACTCTTCCCTGCTCAGATGGCCAATAATAGACATCCACTTTAATGTCACCTTTACATGTTTGTTGGGTTTTTTAAATTCTAGCAAATAAGCTCTTGGTTCCTCGTCCATCCTGGCAAAGGTCTATGCACTCCAGATTCTCTCTTAGAAAAAGGACAACACTCCCTCCTGAAGTTTTTCCTTCTGTACTCTCTAAAGAGCCCATATCCTCCCTTCATTGCAACACTCCAGACACAGAAGTCATCTCATCACAACTCCAAAAAGACCACAGTCTACAACGGCACACAAGTCTCTCCTTCATCGTGTTAAGTCCCCATGCTGCCTGCATTAGGATACAGGCACTTCAGAGACACGAACTGATGCATATATAATTTGTGTATGGTGAAATTTAGCAGGTACACAGTGAACTTACATACAATGTGTGGGGATAGCATTGCACCTAGCTCAAAACCATACTCCTCCCACCTCTTCACAATACTTCAGCAGCTATGCCATTATTCTATGTGCTTGTTGCATCCACTTGTTACACAATCTCTTTGAGACACTCATCTCTTTGAGCAAAGGAATGCCACTTTTATATATTTGCCAAAGCCTGTTGCTCTCTAGACATGACTACCATATAAATGCCTAGCAGGAGGAGGAAAGGATACAAAATACAAAAAAACCCCAGCATTATAAATGTAATCTGTGGCATCATTTATACATTAGACCTTTATCTGCCTTTCTCTGCCCCTGACCTATTTATCACTTGAGTACTTCAGAGACAATGAAAATTTTTCCAGAAAATGGACAATGAGATCAAGAAAAGAGATGAGTCATTCTGCAAATTATGGAGCTTTGACCAACTGAAAATAGTAAAATATTATTTCAGTAGTTTTGCTTGTCTTGGGACTATATCAGGATGGTAAAGGAATGTAGTGACCCAAAGTGAAACTCATGAGGCATTAAATTTGATTCTGAAAATGTGAATTCAAACTTCAAAGAAAACAAAATTTTCATCAAAAATTCTCACACGAATGTCTGAACAGCTACCAAAAGAGCAGCTGGTTGTAAGCCAAAACAAGCTCCAAATTGTTACTGGAATTGCTAGGTTTACAGCTGATGTTTTGTAAATTTTTTTTAAATAAATGGTAAAGAAATTGACCCAAAGAATTCATTGTATACCTAAGGAATTTACTAAGGACCTTACTCAATTCTTATTCAACTGAGAAGCAAATACTTAACGTCAAGGATATATAGCACAAACATAAATCAGTTGAGTCACCAATACAGAATCTGCAGGCTTCACTCCCATTCTTTCCATTTCTAGGATTTCAATATTTTCTACCCTCACTAAAATCTTCTTATGGTAGAATTCCTTATTAACCACCTTGCAAAACAATACTAAAATGAAAAGCCTGATAAAACACACACAGACACACACATATATATATATATTTTATATATATATATATATATTAAATGCCTGTTAGTAATTTGAAATACAATGTCATTTAAAACAGTCTGGTATATCAACTACAGATTCAATTGTCTGCTTGATGAGACAAAGAGAGGGGCCCTGATGATTTACCACCCCTTTTCACAGACAATGTATGAGAAAATTCCAGCTCTTTGTCTTTTCTCTAACCTGCAGATTCCAGTATTATACCAGTATTATTCTACTGAGAATAATTCTTACACCAATTTACCTACTGATACTTACATGAGTACAGGATTTAGCTGTAACAGGTGTTACATATTTATAAGAATATCGCAAAACAGTTTCTCTTCTTCCATTTACAGCCCTTGTAGTGTTTTGTTTTATAGACCTTAAATAGTATCACCCTCTTTTTTTCACAGGAACGCTCTGAGATTAGTTCACTTGACTAGTTGCTCAGTAACAGTTATTTATATTATATATTTTGAGCCCTCCTGCTAATGACCTTGCTGGATGAATTCCAGTTTAGGCATTTAGTGGTAAAGGTACCACAATACAATCACCATTATATTACAGCAGAATGTGTTTGAATTTAGTTTTCATCTTCTTCAAGGAAGGAAAAAACAAAGTCTACATTCCTTTCCTTGATTAAAAAAGAAAAAGTAAGTGAGAATTAGATTAAATATGTAGTGTTTTCCTCATTTCACTCATATATTTTACTAGTCCTATTAGTCACATGTCCATTCTGCTCTACACAAATACCTTATTCTTTATATACAGCACTCCAGCTGATCCACATTTCCCTCTCATCTGCAGACAAAACAGGTTTTGAAGAATATAATTTTCTCCTTCCAAAAATTAGTACACCAACCTTACTAGACCAAAGTACTCCACAAAATGTATTCCAAGAGTTTATGCAGAAATGTATTTTCACTCTTCAAACAAAACCCAAACTTTTGATATTACTCTTCATATCCAAAAAGAGTCATCCTGTAGAGAGTAGTCATATCCAAAAAGAGTCATCCTGTAGCAGAAACATGGCATACTTTTTCCTTTACTGCATTTTAAAACTATTTGGTCTTCACATTTGTTGCTCTCAATCTCACAATGGTCTTTGGCAAGTATCAGAAAAAAATTGTTCATATAACAACAGACACAGAATAATTTCTGTCTGTCTCTCTCTCTCCCTTTAACACATACATATGCCTAAAATAATCAATGAAAAACCAATAATGCTAAATAAATAAATCAGGAAATTTAGCTACTCTTCCTTTAAGTCAGGAATTAATTAAGGAAAAATCACAGCAGATCTTCAGTTTTTGGATAATGGATAAAATGAGGCTTTCACTAATTTAAAATTTAGGCCTTTGAAATCTATCCTTTGAAAAGCATTTCACCTCATGAACCCCCAGACCCACTGTGTATATCAACTATGAAGAAAATATGTAATTAATTATCAATATGTTTTGTTATTATGAGGATTGAATCATATCATATCGTATCATAAACATGTTTTCCAGACCCTTTTACAAGATTCAGGAGTGTCCAAGGACATTTTTGAGTTACCTGCTACCAGGGAGCTGAAAAACAATGGAGAATACTTCTGGAAACCCATCTTGGCATCTGGCAAGAGAAATGCAGAGAGAAATCTGATAAGCATGAGACATCCATCTATAGGAAATCATCTGCTTTCATCTCATGTTCTTAAGAAATACTAGCTTATATAGGAAATAAACTTTACATAAACATGCATTAGTTTATATTGCATATTCTTTTACAATGCCACTTTGTTTAAGGATATCTAACATGAAATTAGACAAAATAAGGAGGAAGTGTTTTTGAAGGGATAATATATGAAAGCAGCTTTAAAAACACTAGTAAGAGGAAATCTTTCTTAAAATACAGCAATATTACATAAATTATTAGTTGTTATACAGCTGTGGTTTTGTACCCAATATTCTCGATGAGATTGAAAATTATATTTATAAACATGTTTTTATTCATCTGCAAGCTACAATTATACCATACTTTAGTGTCAGAAAACCTAAAACCTAAAACAACACTATGACAGCATAGTGCTTCTTTTATTGAAGTGTATAATTTTTCCTTAGTTCTAAGACCATTCAATCAACTATTAGGTACAAAGACAGCTGTAATCCTGGCTGGACTTTAAAAGCAACCAAACCAAACTACAGAAAAAAAAAAAAAAAAACAACACCAAAAACAAAACAAAAAAAAAAAAACAAGAATTAGTTATTTGAAAGTCTATTGCTTAGACTAGAAATTATTTTTCTTCCCTTATTAAAAAAAAAAAATCACAGTATATGTAACAATGGTTTCTGGCTTGAGATCCCTGTGTTTGGATAGGAAATATACTTGGTTTATCAGAACATGGAGACATTGTTTATAGATCTGTTATCCTTACCTTCAGGATCCCTGGTGCAATTTCACACAGTTTTATCAGGACCTATTAACAGTATCATTTAGTACTACCTTTCAAAGAAAGACATTACTTGTATTTCCCACTTAGGAAAATCTGGGGGAAAAAACCAACAAAAACCAACAACCCAAACAAAAAAATACCAATATTGAAAGATCTGGATTTTCTCTTTGGCTGTGAAAGAAGACAGAGAGTAAAACCTTTTTTCCTTCTCAGAGGGTATCCATTCTTGATAAAGCACGGGCCTAAACAGGTGGGTCTTCACTTAGTGCTTCTTTAAATAGCTTGACATAATCATCAATAATTTTTAAAGCAGCTGGAGGATACATGGAGGCAAATGCATACTTAACCCTGCCTTCATGAAATACTGTGAAGAGCTTCTGACCTGTGAAAGAGGGCACTTAGGAAATGCAAGGATAGTGGTACACAGTAGATCATCTGTCTTATTTGCCTGACAGAGCATATGCTGAGCGCCAAAACACTGAGAGCAGTTGCTGGTGCTCCTGAAATTTATTTACTGCATTTCTTACTTGAGCCATCATATAAACGCACATGAAGTAGTTATAGCTAGAAATATTTGTTAAACTTGTTAAACAGGGAAACAAAGTGGTTGCTTAGTAATTCAAATTAAAGAAATTCTACCCATCCTCATATTTCCTGTTTCTACTGCTCAATCATTTAATTGCTGTTTGTATGGTGGGATTTTCCTTATCATGTGATGGTTTTGGGCAAAAGGCAGGGTAGAGGCTAGGAATAAAAAATTTACAGAATACCCACATTAAATTTATGGAAATAGTTCAAACACTCTTGAAAACAACTTTTTAAAAATCAGAAAACTTAAATTGAAAAATTATATACATTGCCTAGAAGGTTCAGTGCCTTCCTTCAAACAGAAAAACAAGAGTGAGTAAAAAGAAAAAAGTATTTGTAATGTGACCAATGCACAGAACTGATATTCTTTATGGCATTTTATGGGGAAATTCTGGGGAACAGTGGGAAAAAAAAGGAGTTATTTGAACTGTGGGAGAGAAAGTACTTTCCTTTCTCCAATTCATGGCAAAGGCTCTCTCTACAAGGCCTACGTATTAAAACAATGAAAAATGTACTCCAAAATGTAATACTGAATTTTGAAATAACACTTATTTATCTAAATGTGTAAACAGACACATGCATCTTTCCCACTTGAAGTCCCAGTGCTTTAATTTTTGCCTAATGATGATAGTTATGCTCCATTTATACTTCCTGGTTAGGAAAATTAGCTCTGAAGATTAAACATTGTGATGATGGAGTAATATAGATGACCAAATGAAATGTAATACTTTTTCAAGCCTGCACTCTCAATTCCTTAATTTTGTTTATTCAAATTCTAATTAAAAATCTTTGTCTCAATCTTCACCATTTACATAGTCTACATTATTCCTATGCTTCTTTTCATATCACTTAGTTAAATGGTGTTATATTAAAAGCCCTATAATTTCTCAGTGGGATTTTGTACTCCTACATGTTCTCTCTAACATTTTTCTGTGGCAATATAAGTACTTTCTTTTAAAGGCAATGTAAGCACATTTCCTTAAAGGCCTCATTACAATCTGCATTTATGTTTGGTTTTATAACAAAATGGCTTTGATTAATTATTCAGGGCCAGTAATATTTGTTTCATATGAAAATCTATTTCATAGATATTTAGGGAAACCCAAGCTTTTGACTCTTTTCCACATCCTCAGGAAGATCTATGTGAGACTTGTGTATATCTTTATGTTTACTCACACATTAGAAAGCCTTTGCAATTGAGTGTATGGGATATTTAAGATTAGGCTCATACAGTTGCTTTTTGTTCCTTCTATCACTCTATCTCAATACCTACTAGCATTCTAGTGAAACTATATTCTTTCTGAATAACTGCCTCTTGTACATCTAATTTCATTTTTTCTCCCAATAATGCCTCCAGCAGCTCATATCATCTGCTTGCAGATTAAGATAGAGTTTTATGGCACAGAAATTAAAATAGTGCTGTATTTAGACATGCTGATTCCTTATATGTCAAAGAAAATTTCTTGCTTCTTAAAAAAAAAAAAAAAAAAATTAGGTAGATATTAGGAACATAAAGATTAAGTTGTAGTGATACTTGAAATCATGACTCTAAATAGGGAAAGAAAATTATTCATCACACTGTTCTGCCATCTGCCTTTCAGAGAGGCCACTGAATCAGAACAAGCTGAAGTATCCTATCCAGCATGTCTACTGTATAATTTATCTAAATGGGTTTGTCCACAGTTTGATTTTTGTGGAAACAACAAAAATATATTAGTTTGATTATATTTAATTACTATCACATGGGTTTCGCCCCCGTTAAAGAAAATTTAGTGTTGGTGTTCATATATTAGCCAAACTCAGAGACACAAAATCTAGCTGCAGTGAGGATGGATTTAACTGGAAGTGCAAGGTTCATGTTGTATAGTTCCAAACCTCCCACTGACTCCTATGGGTATTTCTGTGTTCAGGATTGTTTTATAACTGTACCTTCACTTTGTTGATGAAAAGCAGCTATCATTCAGCATTTTTATAGCTAGGAGCATATCCACAATCACCTCAGGCTTATAGACCATTATGGTTCTTGAGTTTAGAGAATCTGTGTATACCTGTTTCCCAAGAAGACTTTAAAAGCAGACGCATTGAAGAGTTCAAATCAGCACAGAGTCTTACCATTACTATTACAGTGAAGAAAGTAATCTATAAGTTGCTCTCCCTAATTTACTTTCTAAGTGTGTTTTCAACTGTAAATTAAATAGACTATGTCCCATAAAAGCAAAGTGAATAATCTGTCTGTTTACAGATGACTATCTCTCAGGTCATGGATGTTGGTGACATAAATGTCTCATTCTAGTCAGGTCTGTGGATTGTTTAATGGTGGATATAATCGCTGCCTCAGAGTAGCTCTGGATTTGTTTTTATATAAAACATGCAAGACCCCTGGTAAAACTCTACATAAGTATTTTACATGATTTTCCAAATGCCTAAAGGAATAATGTATCTTACCTTTAAATCCAGTGTGGGATAGTTGGGAAGGGAAGATTGGCAGCCTTACCCACTTATGAGGTAAAACAAGACAAAAAGCTAATCTCTAGACCTTATTGTTTAAAGGACCATTACTTTTTCAAGTCACAATGATGCCAATATGATTTTTTGCCTTTTATATACATTTTATGTACTTTTTATATAGCTTTTATATACTTTTATGTATCCTCAGTACTCTTAGCATGCATACTTGCAATTCCCCAGGTCTGATAATCTAGCATAGTCTACGTATACTGTTATACATAGTCTACGTATACAGGCCCAGCAGCTGGAAGCTGGAAAACCCTACGCTATCTTGAGAAACCAAGGCCACCTCTGGAGCATATCTTGTAAACTACAGATTTGGCCCATCCAGGGGGAAATTACTCAGGATGGGAGGATGTCACGCTATTCATTCAAGCCTCTCATTGGGGCATCTTTGTTAGATATGCTAGTTTGTAAGGTCTACAAGTTGTATACACAATTTATCATGTGTGTGCACTGTGGCGTGTGCCACCTTGGTGAGAGGATGTACCATAAGGATCCTTATTAAAATACCAAGGTAAAAAAACCCTTAGCCCTTAACTGTATCTGGCTCTCAACTTTTTAAGACCAGGAAAACTCATCAACAATATATCCAATTATTTTTATTGTGCCTCATTTCTTTTTCCTTCTTTCTTTCTTTTTCTTTACAAGTGATATAGATTACAATTCGTTATATTTTCTGTCTAAATCCAAAATTATAGGCAGGTTTTTATTAGTACAACTCAAAAGATTAAGAACATTGTGACAAAACCAACTAAAAAGTGCCTAAGAATCTGAAAAATAATATTGTAGCCTAACTCTTCTTTCTATCTATAGTGCATATATCAAGCCCAAAATCACAACCAATATAAATCTAGGTCCCACGTAGGAATACAAAATCACTCTCTGACTGCTAAAATACCTCGGATTCAGCAATGCATCTGGTAAGACTAAGCAATAAAGGTATTGCAAAGACCTTTGCATAAATGCAAAAAAACCTACCCCAAACCCAAAACACAAACTCAAAATTCTATAAGAAAAGATTGGAAAGTGACTTAAGAATTTCCTATGAATATCAGAATTTGTTAGTAAAAATACTTTCAACTACCTCTGCCTCTCCCATGAGTTTCCCTCCATCATCATATGCCTCACAGAAAAAAAAAAAAAAAATCTGGCAAAGTGACTGCACACAATGATATAATTGAGAAAGTTTATTTCAGTTGTTTTTAAACTGCATTATTAGCTTGGGAAAAATTATTATGATATCTATCTAATTTGCACCAGGAGGCTCATGCCCTCATAAAAAAAAAAAAAAAAAAACAAAAACAAAAAAAAAAACGGGAAAACTCCTTGATTTGACCATGTATTATTTTATTCGGGCAACCAGAGATCACCAAGAGTTTAAGGTCAAAAAGAAGGGTGATACAGAGGGATTTCTGATAGCTGTGGAAAAGCAGGAGACAAACCCAGCAGTAAAGTTGTTTGACACAGTGAGAAGGTCTTTTGAAGTAATCTCTACACCTATTTTTGGTGACTGCAAAACACAGTAGCAGATATGTCCACCTGCAAGAATTGTTGCCTCCATAGGAAATCTGTCTCCTCTTTCTCTGTAATGCCTTTCTGTAAAATTTTGTGGAATATCATAACTATTTGTGAGACTCCTACTTGTTTAGAATATTTTTTTTAACATCTTTATGTGTTGTTTGGCAATGTTAAAGAATTTTCCTGATTTTTAGCCTTAGTTCAGAGAGTATAGTATTTAGGTGAATCAGACATACATTTGCATTTTCCTAGCTGTCTTCTTTTGTGTCTTCTGTGGGTTTGTTCTACATAGCTTACTTGTACTGAAGCTTCCTCAGGAATGGTACTGGAGAATTCTAAGGTACACGTTACAAAAGTTGTCTTTGTCAAAGTCCAGCTCTAGCTCATGAATCTACTCACTGCATTTCAAAGAGACTTTTACTTAACAGTGATAAAAATGTCTTACGAGGAAGAGAGCAAATGTGTAATGAATCTACACAAGGGTATTAGCTGAGGGGAGACAGCAATGGTCTACATTCTTTAAGGGTAGGCCTACATGGTTTTGTTTTCAATTGCTAAATGTATGTAATGGTACTTAATCAGTAGATTCACATAAAATCAGCCAACAGGTATTACCATAATTCTGAATCATATCTGACCTTTTTCTTTTACTGATACCTTTAATAACCTTACAAGATGAAATTGAACATTGAAATACTTCTCATTTGTTATAGCTATACAGTATTCCACCTTGCATTTACATAGATTAAATTAATCAGTATCTAGCCTCTCATCTATGAGTTTTATCTGATATTCATCAAACAAAAATTTTGGTTGCCTTCTCTGGTTACTTGTAAAATCTTCTGTGTTGGTTTGAGAGTCCAGTGACAGAGGCTGACTAGTAGATGATTATGAAGATGAGATTGCTAGGAAGCTCACTGATATAAAAGTTATTTGCCTTGAAACCAGAAGAATTTTGTGTCAGTGAGTGAACAAGTACAAAATTGGTAGTTTTGTCTTCAACTACTAGTCCTGTGATTAATTTATTTAATGGTCTTGCCGCCCTGCCATACCTTCTAAGGACATTTATGTAATTACTTCTATGTAAAGTTAGGAGTTATAAATAAAATTTGGAATAGGGGCTAGATATGAAAAAACTCTCATGTGAGAGCGCTCCATATATATGTCCACTCCAGCCTGTGAGGACTACAGTTCAGGATAAAAAAATTCCCATGTCCATTTTAAGAAATTTCTGAACAACTACACAATTCTAGGTTTTGTTATTATCAATTTGTTTAAGCCAAGGTCTTGGATAATATAAAATGCAGAAGGGTTGTTTTGGGTTGTTTTAGGAGCAAACATAGTCTTATTTCTGTCTTTTTTTAAAAAAATAGCCTTTTTTCTAGATTTTTTTGGGAATCCTAAAACATAAATGAGTTCTGAGAGGAGGTGTGGAGAAACTGAAAATTAATCTGTAAAGAAATCTATTTTTATCAGATGACAAAGATAGCTTTAACTGACCCTGAAGTGGCTGTTTAAGTTGTAGCAATGCTTATCATTGCTGCTGGTTTGATTCAAAACCTGTTAAAGGAGGCTGAAAGACTCCAAAGCACTACAATGAGTTTTGGTTGAAATGGGAACAGTTCAAAGAACTGACTTATTGGTTAAATATTTGTTGAAATTCTACACTTCTTTCTTGTTGAAAAAACATTATTTCTGCATGTTAAGAGAAACTTTTGATTTTCCTCAGAGGCTCCTGATCATTCAGACATAATTAATAAGATTTTTATTGTTCAGTCATATTAACATCTTGGCTATGACAGGCTTAAGTGAAATTTGGTAAGAAAGTCTGGTCCAAAGTCAGGGCAGAACATAACTGCTTGGTTTATTGTATAGCAGCTGTTGCATAACAGCCATACTATATGCCAGAATCTTGCATCTGACAGAGACCAGATGGATTTTTCTGGTGGGAACCTGTGGTGGTGTAAGAAAACATGTTTTAAATCCGAGATATCTTGCTGCTTCCTCCAATTCAAGTGTTTCCAGGCAGGCATGTCCAGAAAAGCCTATCCATTCAGTATGATTGGATTACATGTCCTGCTTTTTCTTGACACGTGTCAGAAGCAGTGGTCTGGGTAAAGCAGAGTATATGAACAGGACAAATAGAGAATTACAGTTTCTGGCACTGCAATGTAGCAGTATTTTCTAAGTACCATCTCTTTTTGTCGTTGGTTAGGTAGTTGGTTGGTTGGGGTTTTTTTGTCATTGGTTTTGATGGATCTCCTTTCATATTTCTAATTCCTTTTGGAATCCATTTATATCTTTGGCCTCCAGAGCATTCTGTGGCAATGAGTTCTACAATTTAATTATGCAGTGTGTGAAAAAGCACTTCCCTTTGTTTGCTGAAAATTTTCTGGATGATAATTTCATTTAGTGCCCCTTGTTCTTGTTTAGCAAAAATAGTGTCTAATTGCTCCCTAGCCTCCTTATTCATGGCTTTTATTATTTTATACATCAAGAATATATCCCTTTGGGTCTTTTTTCTCTAAGCTAAAGATGCCTAATCTAATATCCCCTTCTACAGAAGTACTTCTATCTTTGATCATTCCCTGCCTCTCTTTCCCATTTTAGTTTTACTGTGCTCTTTAGTGGATGGAGACACCAGAGTTTCAAGTAAGAGTAGGCACATGGTCAGCTTTCAGTACACTGACCACTGAAAATGAACTAAACATACAACTTGTACGTTTGCAATAGGAATGCATTAAAATGTTTTGTTATATCTTTGGAGCTATTCTGCAAGTTTTCTTTTTTAGATCCTTTGAAGCTCGCTTCAACATGACTACAAGGCTTTTCAACCTGGAAATCTACTGCCTGCCTGTTTCCTTTCTCTGAACGATTTCCACAGTATGAGCTGCTATGAAGAAAGGAAAGAAAACTATGAGATAAATATAAAAGTATTTTCCCCTGATATCAGCATTATTTCAGGATAGCTTCCCAGGAAATTCACTGGCAAAGTCTCATTTTCATGGATAGGGAAAAACCCCAGAGAAAGACTAAAATAGTGGGTCAGTTTTATGGAACATGATGATTTTAGAATTTTCAGTTGCAATAGCAGTCAGTGAATTTTTAGGTTCAATTTGGTCTTCAAAGTAGTCCATCAGCATTTGTATGAGTTTAAAAAACTATTTGGACTTTTCTCCTTGGAGAGCTTACTGTTCATCTGAACTCCTGCTATGCATTCCAGTCTGTGTTCTCAGCTTCAAGATGTTTGTTCCATTATCTCTTCATGATGGCTGAAAAAGTATTTTTCCCAAAAGTTAGAGTGAAACCCATGTAGATGGCATAAAGACAAATGATGAGATAAAAATTGCGGATCTTTGAGGTCTATGGGTTCACATATGTTTGCCAGCTTTTGTAATCTCTGAGTGACATTTGAGTGACACTACATAGATCGACATATTAAAGTGCCCAGAGGAACAATTCTTTCCTAAAGACAGTTGTGTTGGATAACAGTGCTGCCTAAGATTCAAGACAGACACTTGAAAGAAACACAAGGAATTGTTTCAAGGAAGTTTTATATAATATGAAATATAAATTCACCTGATTATTATCTGGAAGGAATATTAATAGGTTGTCCTTAATCTGACTGCTGTCTTTGCTAATATACCTGTAAAACTGAAACACACTTGGACGTCATGAAGTCAGGATGTAGAACTCCATTATCTTCTAAAGTTAGAATAAAATTATCTCCATATTTGCATCAGAGTCTTTACATGTTTATAAAGGAATGCCGGAAAAGCTGCAATTTTTTGAAATAGTTGAAATTTTTGAACAAATGGACAGTATTTGTACATCTTATCTGATTCTCTTTTAAAAGGACTCCACTAAAAACCTGTGAAATAGATAAGAAATACCTCACAATTTGAGGCTGTGAATAATTACAGAAACACTGAGCCTTTTTTTAAAAAGCTTTATATAGATTAAAAATGTCTGTTGTTTAATGTATAAGATCTAAAGCCTCTTTCATATTTTTGGAGATGTTTCTTGTGAATACCATTAGAGCAGTCCAGCACAGTGGGGAAAGGTCCTATAAGCTTAATAATTAACAGAAGAGTCTTGTCATTTAATTTTAGGCAATGACACCAACTATTTGAATATAGTCAGTAGACTTCTGCTAGGAATTATAATGTCAGTTGCACTGCATTTAACTACTATCATTGTATCACAGACTTGTTTTTAATGACTCTCTATGTGAGAGTTCAGGTTCTTTCTTTTAATAAAGCTATTTCACATTTTGTCCTTGCCAATGTCAGTTTAAAAGAAATGAATACTTCCTATCTGTCTTGTTAAGGGAGATGACCTGTCCAACCTCTCAGTAGAAGGTTTGGATTCCCATTAAAAGTTTTCAGTTCTCTTCTTTCCTTTCAGCTCTTGTGTGTGCTGTGTCTTTTGTAGATACTTTTTCAAAAAATAAATGACCCAGTCAGAAGTAAAGAAAATTTTGCCCCAAAACTTTAAATTTGCTATAGAGTGATAGTGTTAGATCAATATTTGCATTGGATAAGTTGAACTGGTTGTCAAAATGAGGAGATCAATGTGACAATTACTCACACTTGAAAATAGTTAACCTTTAAGTCCCAAAAGACTTAGTTAATGTGTAGAACTGGGTAGAAAAAAAGGTTTGGTGTTACTTGAAAAACTTTCAAGATGAGTGCTAAATTCAGCATCCTGATTAAATGAAAGACAAAGACATTATATTTCTGTTAAGGAAAATATTTGACCTCTTTGATAGAACTGATATTGGTTAGCAGTGTCATTCTAGGTTACATGAAAATAATAATGAAATTTGATAACATGATAAATACCACAAATTTGTAAAAAGTTATTTGTCTGGTCCATGAAAATTAGACTCTAATGTAAAAGCAAATATCCCTAATTTTAGTAATTTTAGATATCAGGTAAATATAGATTAGAAAAAGGCACAAAAAAGCACATTGATGATGACTCTTTCCCTTGAACGTATTTGTTCTAGGTAGTATGGTAGTATGAACAATTCACAGGTAGTATGAACAATCCATGTGATATTAACAATAGTGAATGCTAATTATGTTAATTATGCTAATTATGCTAATTATGCTTCCTGCTTTCTGCTTAAACCTTTTTTATTTTTATGCAATAACTTCAGCTTAATGCATGAAAAAATTTAAAAAACACCAAAGTAATAATTTTTAAACAATACATGTTAAATGTAATAAATAAATTTATCTTCCAGTTTAATGTGGAAGATAAAGACTGGTACCAGCTTCTTTCATGAAAATAGCAGCTGGGGGCACAGCAGACTACAAAGTACCTTCAAATCTGTGGCTTCACTGTACCGTGAACAATGGCTAACAGTGGCAGGAATAGAAGAAAATTATCATTAAAAAAATCTAATAAAAATATTTTTATTTAAATTTAAAAAATTTAATAGTGATGTCAAAATAAGAGAAAAATTATGAATGGACCAGCAGCAGGAATTAAAAAATAGTATCTAACCTTCCAATCAATTTGTTGTAGCAAGAGAATAAATGCACATTTTTCTGTATGGAAACACATGGGGCTGTATTACAGACTCACAAGTAGGTCTGGAAAAGATGCTTTTAGACAAATGTAGAATTTTTGTCTGCCTGAAAAATCATCACACTTCAGTATATCATTTTCAACAGATATTTGAGGCCTAAATGCGTGAGAAGGATACTGAATTTTCATGTCGAGAAATGTCAGTAACAATAACCAATTTTATCCAGTATGTTGTGGGATACCTGCATTACTTTTGCATCAGCTGTCCACATATTTGAAGTTTATTATTTTCCAAACCATCTAGTTTCATATCGCTGTCTGAAGTTTAAGACAAAGAAGAATATTCTTCCAAGTAGAATAGCATTTTCTGAATTAAACCTCCTTATGAACTTCCTGTGAAAGTTCAGCTTTGTGTAAAACGCAAGACTGCTCACTAAACATAGATTAATGGAAAATCTTTTCTTGTTTTAGTAGTTAGGAGATTTTCACAGGACACATAAATTGTGCCTGCTAACTCTCCCTGCAGCCTTAGTTTACTACATTGTGTGTGAAAGCTCTAACTGCAGAGGTACTTGTGAATACAGTACTTGCCCTATTTGTCTTCCAGCTTCCTTCAGAGCTCTGAATTCTGGGTTGTTTTTTTTTTTTTTAATTTTATTTTTCTCTTTATGAAAAGATTATTTTCAGACTTTTCAAAATCTAAGCAACAAAGTAACATTATTAAAGGTAGTCCTAAAAACCTGCAGTTTGCAATCAAAGAACAGCAACAGATTATTGAAGCATGACTTTCCCCTTGTGCGGAAAAGAGCTCAGATATCAATACAATTACTTTCCACATTTCCTAATAATTTAATTTTTATCAAAGATCATTTCAAACAATTTAAACATGTGTATAAGTAGTGTTTTATATCTCTGGTTGCCTGGATCATCCTTAACAACATTTTAAAATACAGTTACAGAACCTACTTTACTCTTTTGGGATATTAATTGATTTTAACATGAAATTGAAAATTTTTAGCAGATGAACAGCCTCCTCTCTCAGCTTATGCAGAAGCCAAATGAAAAGAAAATGTTAGCAAGGTTTGATAACACATTTATCAGTTTGTATCAAAGCCTTTTATTTTAATTCTTTGATATTCTTTATTAGTAGAAAGGAAGTCCAGATAATCAACTCCTTAATCACAGCATGTGGTAAAGACTAAAAAAGAAAAAAAATTAGCTTCTCATTGATATTTTGTTCTTCTATAATGGCTTTTTTTCTTTCTGCTAATTCTCTGACAGATTTGCTAACTTTCTTTCAGTACTCCTTCTTCTGATACAGATTAAGAATTTTTTCATTTGATGCTTGTGTTGTCTGTTTGATCTTTGGTTTTATCTTACCCTTATCATCTTCTGAACTTCCTGCATGTTAAGTGCCGAGGGCATGGCTTGACTGTTCTTAGCATAATGGCCCCTAGAGGCATTTACAAACCAGAAGATTTTAGAGCATGCTTGAGGCTGTGCTAAACTTTGCCAGTGGCTATAATGGCCCTAATATTATCAAGAGATCGTGAAAATTTGTGATAGACATCTTTGTCTTCACCTCTTCTTTGCTGTACTATGTAGATTGCTATTTCATATTGTAGTTAGTATTACGTATCGTGTTGAACTTGTATAATATAGATTCTTCTATAAAATTCAAAACACTAAGCTAGAATGAATAGAAATACTTAAGCAATAAATAGTTTAATAACTCTGTCAGAAGCATTGGCTCTCTTTCAGGGGTCTTGCCTCTCTAATTCTTTGTTTTCCTGTAGATCTGAACTTATCAAGGTATGTGCTCTGTTCAGCAGCACCAAGAACTTACTCAGTTTGTTACAGATCATCAATATGCTTTAGTAGCAATTTGAAAATACAACTTTGTGAAAAGTTATGAACCGATGTATTACAGGGGTGCACTGCACAGTGTCTGGATACTTTGAGGTGTCAGGGAATCACAGAATGGTTGAGATTGGAAGGGACTTCTGGAGGTCACCTGGTCCAACCCTGTACCTCAAGCAGGATCATCAAGAGGCCACTTACACAAAACCACATTTTGACACTTTTTGAATATCTCCAAGAAGGGAGATTTAATGAAATCTGTGGGTTGTCTGTGCCCAACTCTGTTAGGCCCACAGTGAAATAGTGTTTCATGACACTTACAGGGAGCCTCCTGTGTTCCAATTTGTGTACAGTGCCTTGTGTCCCATCACTGGGCAACACTAACAAGAGCCTGGATTCCTGTTCATTATATGCTGCAGATGTAAGATATTTGTACATATTGAGATTCCCTGAGCTTTTGTTCTCCAGAGTCCCAGATCTCCCAACCTTTCCTGATATGAAGGATGTTCCAGTCCCTTAAATTTCTACGTGACCCAGCTCTTGTCCTCACCAAATTATCTATGAGGATTTTATCAAGACAGTATGAAAAATGTTAATGAAGTCCAGGTAGGTAACAATCACTGACCTCATCTATCAGGCCAATTATTTCATTGTAGAACGCTGTCCAGTTCATCAAGCATGACTTCCTCTTCCTGAAGGCATGCTGACTACTTCTGATGACTTTCTCGTCCTTGTGCTTGCAAATGATTTCTTGTATTAGATGCTCCATCACTTTCCCAGGAATGAAGTCAGGTTGATTGGCCTGAAGTTCTGTGAGATCTCCTCTTGCCCTTCCTGAAGATAGGAGTGGCATTTACTCTCTTCCAATGACCAGGAACTTCTTCCAGTCATCCTAACTGTTCAGAGGTAATGGATTGGCCTCACCATGACAACAACCCTATGGGCTGACAAATCCTTCAGCACTTTTGGGAGAATGCTTTTGAGACCTATGGATTTATATATGTCCAGTTTTTAAAATGTTCTCTGATCCTCTTCCACCATGACTTAAAATTTTCTGGCTCCACACTTTCCTCTTGGCCTCCGTGGCCTGGCATTTCGAAGGAAGACCTTTCAAGCAAAGCCTGGGGCAAAGAAGGTGTTCAGGACTTCAGCTTTACCCATGTCTTGAGTCATCAGGGCCACATTCTCTCTAGTCTTCCTCTTGTCACCTTTACATTTATGGAAGTCCTTCTATATACGTTTCCCTTTGATGTCTCTTACTGAATTGAAGTCAAGATTTAGCTTTGCCTAGCTTTGTCAGTGGATGCTCTGAGAGTGAGTCTCTATTCCACCCAGGTTACCTATTCCTTCTTTTACCTGCTCTACCTCCACCAGTGTCCTTTTATCTTTGAGACTGACCTTTCATGCAGATATCCTGGTACTTTTGGCTGACTTCCTACACTTTGGAATACTCCAGTTTTGAGCTTGAAGAAAGTAATTTGACTATTAACCATTTATTAAATGTATTCCTGCCCCTGCTATCAACTTAGGTTGGAGGTGGGAGGTTTTTTACTCTTTTATCTTTACTCTCTTTACTTAACTTTATCTTTACTTTACAGAGTGAATGTAGCAAAAATAAAAACTCCTGGTTTCTTATGGTTTTTTGTAGAATATTTTTCTGGGAAATCAAAACCTAGTCATCATTGAAACATACAAAAATCCTCATACTGGTAAGTATGAGAAGGAATGGTCTCAGCCCCAATTATATTTCCAGACAGAATATCTGGGAATATAATGGTCTATTTTCCTACAGATTAAATATTGGCATAGAAAATACTGAGAGTCATGCATGCAGATCCACAACATTACCTTCAGAATCACTTAATTTATTAGAATTGTTTTCAAACATGATTTTCGCTTTAAATAACTTGAGGCCCTTCTAATGTTTTCTGTATGTCATATTGTAAATGAAAACATTTTTGCCATGTAATAATAGAAACATATTACAGAGGATTATATCTATAGAAATTGATGGATATTAAAGGTATAATTGATATTCTGTAATATTTTAACTGCTATGTGTGGTTTCCAGGTGGTGAGAAAAAAACTTTGCAGAGGGAAGAAAAGATCTTTTATTGTTTAGATCTCAGGTGTGAGAAGCGCTCTGAATATATAAAGGCTTATCATGAAAAACTGTGACAGGAAATTTCTGTTGAATTCCTGTGACTGCAGTTTTCAACTTTGTACTTTATAAATATTTATCCAACTCTTTAAGTCCCTAAACTTTATGAAATTCTTCAGAATTTTCCTGTCATTATATTTCACTATTCAGTCTTTGTTATCATGTCCTCTGAATCTTTCAGACTTCAGATAAAAAAATATGAGTTTATTGCCTCAATACTAACTGCTTTCACATACTAAAGAAGGAAAAAAATAGCAACATTGTCACATATCTCTCCTTCTTATTAACATTCCAGAAAATCAACACTTGAATAATCTTAGGGCTGTGGCAGAAGTAGCTAAAGTACGATTTTCTAACACTTTTTATAGCACCAACCACAGATACCCATTATCACAGGAGTATATTTGTGTCTTGTGAAGTTATCCTAAAAAGTTAAAAGAAATGTTACTTTTGAGTTTTTTACTGTTTTTAAAGCAAAACTTTATAAAATAAATTATGTTATCCTGTCTTGATAATATGTTTGGCCTAGCTCAGAAAAATGAGAAATGGTAAAATGCTCTTATCAGAAGAATTTGTATATTTCAAAGTCATCAATACAATTAAATAATTAAATCATGTTATTTTGGAGACGTGCAAGCCTTCCATAAACACTTTTGTCTCCATTACACTAAATATTTTTCCTTGACAAAACAATTTTTAAATTCTGGGAGCATAAAAACAATCCATATTTACTTTTCTGCATTTAGTTTTATGGATTTTCTGTATCTTATATAGAGTATTTCACATATTAGAAAAATGAAACAGCAAAAGAAAGATTCTTTTGTGCCAAGGGAAAAAAATTTAGACTTTTTAAAAACTTCACCATTTTAGAATAAAATCAGCACAGCATATGAATTGGAAATTTTAATGCAAGTTTAACTGTATGCTAAGATTTCTTCCTTTCCTCTCATAATGCAATGTTAAATGTGATACGGTACTTACAAATTAAAATTATTGTACAAATAAGTTAAAGTTTACACTTTGTTAAAAAGCAGCGGAATTTGCTAGGCTACTAGTTTCTCTCCAATATCATCACATTCATGCTCATCCTAAAGTCATTTAATCAATAAGCAGGATGAGAGGTTTTTTTTCCTATATGTTGTTATAGTCCCAGTGTGATCTTATTGTTTTAACGGGGACAAGTTTTTAACAAATAATAAGACTTGCAGAAGTGCAATATAGCAACATGAAATAATCCCTAAGAAGCATGAACTGGCAATTAGGAGAATAGGGAACAAACATTGAAAGGTTAGTCATTTTTTCATTTTCACCAGAAAAGAAAGTGCTTCAGGAGATTCCAGATATTGCTTTGTCTGCCACTAAATAGTTCTTAGGGCTATTGCGCAAATGATATTTTAAAAAACATCATCAGAGTTTTATGAAATGTTTTCTTTCTAAACAAAAAATAAATTTGAAGTGCGTACTTATAAAACTGTGTGTTAAGAATATACAAATAAACAATCATCAAATATAAACCCACTTTTCCAATCTTAGATTTTCTTAGGGGATACCTTGAGAACAACTTGAATGAGTTGTTCTTTTAACACAGCTGAGCAAATACAGTGCAAGATTTTCAACCAACCTTTGAGTGAATTTGCTTTGACAATACATGCAACCCTTCGGTGATCTTTCTGAAGGAATGTTTGAAGTATTGAGTTTTACTGGCAAGAGCATTAGAGGAAAGTAAATTTCAAAGATGCAAGTGAGTATTTGCAAAGCCAGAGTTTTAGACAAATAGTTGCAAAAGCTTTACTGGTCCCAGAAATCTCTTTCTGCCTTCATGAAAGGAAAAAAAGTTAGAAAGTGATATAACTGAAACTTCAGAAATAAATAACCAGTAAGTTAGTATTTTAGATGTTCATAAAAATGGTTCATGAACATGTAAGCTACAGAAAATGATACAAATTAAACAAAATAAAAAGCAAAGCCTGAAAATAGATCATTTGAATATTTCTAAATTTATTCAAGGATATTATAATTTGCTTGTTTATTTCTTTGCTGGAAGCTATTCTACATGCAGATGATAGGCTAAATTTTTAAAATAAATCCATTGTTGCAAATTATTTACTAAACCCTAATCAATAATGCATTTTGTGGTAGATTCACTTTGACAGATATCACTGTTACTAAAAGTAATGTCTTGTAATAATGTAATACAATGTGAAACCTCATGAACAGTTTTTTGAAAAAATATTTAAATTGAGAACATAACTTGACAGTATTAGTTCCAAATCACATTTATCATATATGAAAAAGGAAATTATACAATTTAATCAATGTCTCTAAACACTCTTGAAATGAAGAATAAAAACAAAAAAAACCCCAAAATATTAATAATACATTGAATAATTAATAAAAATATATAATAATACATTGGAAAATCAATAGTCACATATTGAAGCACATTCATGCATTTTTTTGAAATCTAGCAGTATTCTCAACTACAACTGCATATTTAAAAAACCTAAGTTGTATGAAACATACAGAAAAATACTTAAATATCTGAATACATTCTTTATTTCCAGTTGGCCTTATATTTGAGATATATATCTTCTAAGCAATACAATTTTGATGACATATTGTGTTAGTGCATCTTAAAAGCCATGTTGGTTTGATGATGTGTGCCTGTTAATGACAAGCCAGGTGGTGGCAAGGGAAATAATTTACAGTTGTAGTTCTGTTACTTTGAAAGATTATGTCAATAAAATTATTTATATAAATAAAATAAACTTGAACTTTAATTTTGAATGTTATACCTATAGTTTTTGCATGCATATTGAGACAGATATACATAGGTATTTCTGAGAGCTTATGATACACCTAAGGAAAGTACTGTATATTTTGAAAAAATCTTCTCTCAAGCTTTTTTAACTGTATGTTTAGGGCTATTTTCTATTCCCTATTACCTTCTCATTAGGTTCTTTTGCCATTCGTTTGGACTATGCATATATCAAACATACACAGTTTAATTTTCAGAATTATCTTTATACCCCTGAGACTGATCAGAGCAGTGATGAAGACAGGGAGTTAAGAAAGCTAGTTGGAAAAAGGTCCACAGATGTGTCCATGGATGTGTTATCAGTTTATCCAAGTTTATCACACTGATGGGCTTCATAACAAGGTTGATAATTCTCTGAAAAGGGGTTTAGAAAAATATGGATGTAACATGATGTATAATACATAGGACATAGTAGAGCTTAGGAGCTTCAAATTTTTAGAAATCATACACAATATTTGAGCAAGAAAGAGATCTGGATGAAGTTCAAACCTGCAAAGAAGAGTGTAGTGAAAGATAAATGCTCATCACAGAACAAGAGGCACATCCCAGACAACATATTTACCCTGATTTTAAACGGATGAAAGGAAGAATCACACCCAATAGGATCCAGGGAAGGTGAATACAAAAGAATGGCCCAGAAATGAGATAAATACCTAGGCTGACCCTGGTTGCTCTGGAGACCAGGTTTTTGCAGCAAGCACCTGCTGGAGAAAGTCTAGATGACAGTGAGTGCAAGATGTAAGGCTTCTTTCTAGACACAGCCATGACGCTCTTACATCTCTGAGAGTCAGTCTTGATGTCTTCCTATAGTGGCTTTTGCTGGTTACATGGGTAAGAAAGCTTTTTGGTTTTGGGGAGAGGTTTCACTACAAAGTTCTATAGATGCAGGCAAAAATCAGATAACAAAAAGTGGGGTTTTTTATGTTTTTTTGTTTTTTTTCACAGAAATGTCCAGGAGCACCTCAGATGTTTTCAAAGGGTACATTAATTACCCTTTTTATTTTTACCTTTACCTTCACAGTGACTCCACATTCTTAATGCATTACAAAATTAGTAAAAAGCTCCAAATTACATATTATAGAATAATAGATTAACTCCAGTTGGAAGTCTAAGATCATTGTGCTCAAACATTAACCTAACATTGCCAAATACATCACTAAAACCACATCCAAAAGTGCAGCATATACGCATTCTTTAAATACCTACAAAGATTTAAATCACTTCTCTTTTCAGTCTTTTCCAATGCCTGATAATCCTTTTGGTGAAGAATTTTTTCCTAATATCTGATATAAACCTCTCCTTCTGCAGTCTGAGGCCATTTATTTTTGTTCTGTCACTATTTCCCTGGGAGAAGAGACCAACCCCACACCTGGCCACAACCTTCTTTCAGGCACTTGTAGAGAGTGATAAACTCTCCCTTGAGCCTCCTTTTCTCCAGGATAGACAACCCCAGCTCCCTCAGCTGCTCCTCATCAGACTTTTATTCCAGACCCTTCACAGGCTCTGTTATACTTCCCTGGACATGTTCCAGTTCCTCAATGTCTTTCTTGTAGAGAGGGGCCCAAAACTGGACACAGGATTTGAGGTGTGGCCTCACCCATGCCCAGTACAGAGACAATCACTACTCGCATCTTGCTGGCCACACCACTGCTGATCCAAGCCAGGAAGTCACTGGCTCTCTGGTCACCGGGGCACACTGCTAGACCATATCCAGCCACATGTGGACCAGCTACCCCAGGTCCTTTTCCACCAGGCAGCTTTCCACCCACTCTTTTCCCATTTTATAGCACTGCCTGAAGTTGTTGCAACCCAAGTGCAGGACCCAGCACTTTACATTGTTGAACTTCCTTCAAGTGGTCTCAGCCCACTGATCCAGCTTGTCTAGATATCTCTGCAGAGTCTTCCTGCCCTTCAGCAGATCAACACTCCTGCCCAACTTGGTGTTATCTGTAAACTTGCTGAGGGTTCACTTGGTCCCCTCATGCATATCATCAATAAAGATGTTAAACAAGAATGCTTCTAACACTTAACCCTGGGGAACACCATTAGTGAATGGGCTGCAGATGGATCTCACTCCATTCACTGTCACTCTCGGCCTGGCTGTCCAGGCAGATTTTTACCCAAAGAATAGAGAACCCATTCACACAATACACAGTTTCTTCAGGAGAATGCTATGGTAAGTACTATCAAAGGCTTTTCTAAAGTTAGTTCAGGCAGCACCTGCAGCCTATCTCCCACTGACTGAATGAGTCACCTTATCAAAGAGGGAAATCAGGTTGGTTAAGCAGGACCTGCCTTTCATAAACCCATGCTGGCTACGCCTGATCCCCTGGCTGTCCCACACATGCCATGTGATGACACTCAGGAAGATTTTCTCCATGACCTTTCCCAGGACTGAGGTCAGGCTGGCAGGCCCGTAGTTGCCTGGATCCTCTTTCTGGCCCTTCTGGCCCTAGATGGGCATCATATTGCCCAGCCTCCAGACCACTGGGACCTCCCCAGGTAGCCAGGGCTGCTGGTAGGTGCTTGAAAAGAAGGGCCTCTTCATATCTGCTGGAGGATGAAAAATATCCTTCATTTCTCTCCTAGTTGCTCCATGCCAGAGATACTAGAGAACACTCCCAGCCATAATAATACTTTCACAGGCATTGTATCTGTGACAAGGAAGCTCCTTTCTCATTTTCACTCTGTCATGTGAAAGGATTGACAGTCCTCTTTGTGCTAACCCCTAATTTTGGATGGGTTTGTCTGCACTTTATGGGTGATCTTTCGCTTTGATCACTTTCACAGATCTTCCATTTTCAATTTTATCTTTAGTTGAGATTCATTTTGTGGTAGCAAAAAGAGATCTTTCAGATAATTTTCCATATATTTCTACTTCTGTCATGCACATATAAGCAGCTAAGGTATGGACAAATTTTCTATTTTTGTTCATTTTTATCTCATAAACTTTATGAGATAAACTCTTTATCTCAGACTATGCTACCATAGTTTGACGGAAATCTAAAAATTAAATGTATTAGGAGGGTCCCCAAAATATAAAACAACATTTTGATGCAGAACTCTGCAATTGTATTTGTTACTAAATATTAAAGGAGAAGACAATTTTATTTACAATAGAGCATCATTTTCTCTCAATGCTTTCATGTGTTCAGTTTGATGAAAAGTCGTTATTTCCCCTAGAAAAATTTGAAAAAAAAATTGTATTTATATAAATCATAACCTCTTCTTTATTCATTCATTTAATGTAAAATTTTCACAACTGTAAAAACCCAGAAGACTCTTGAAAGGAAATACATTTCAAAAAAGTTTAAAATATTTAACATAGACTTGTAGGTCTTAGAGGTAATTTCCACTTAAATGATTATATGATTTTATATTATGGGAATGTTTTAATAATATTGTTCATGTAATTTTATTGGATAGATATTCTTCAACTTCCCAGTCATAAATCTAGATAAACTGAAAATTACTATGTCTCCACGTAACATGGACTTAAAAGCAAAACAATCCAGATTTCCCAACAAAGACAATGAATTTGTAAAATAAACATTCTGTAAGACCTTGGTCACTATGAGTTCTAATGACCTCTATTGAATTATCCTTGAAAGTTGTTTTTTCCTAAGTTATATTTTATTTTAGTATACAACATTATACTATATTGCACCTCTTAAACTCCCAAAGAAAATGAGAAGATTAAGTCTCACTTTTAACAGGTAAATAATAAGTGAGTGATAACTATGGAAAAAAGAACCATGATTTTGTGGGTAAAGTTCAAAACTGTTAGGAAAGAAAAAAAAATTATTTGCTTATAAGCTGCTGGTGTTTTGAAGATTCTTGGGTAATATTTCTATAAAAGACTACAGATTTTTAATATCTGAGTTCAAACCTCAAGGGCTCTGTTGCTAAGAATAGCTCCCTAGTGAAATTGAAGCACTACTGGGGAAAGAACAATTTACCTGGTAGCATCTAATTTCCAACAAAATATAGATCTGTAAATTCATTTCAGGACCTTATTTCTGAGGTTTTTTCCTTCTTCTTTTGTAATAAAAAGCAGCAGCTAGTTTATAAGTTGCATGTATAAATTACTGCAAACAAATAACAGTTCAAAATCTAAGCTGAGCCTTTACTTCTAGGACTGTGTAGATGGAGTTTAGATCTAGGACATTTTTTCGAAAGCTGTGCCTCTCAAATAATATTATTCAGGTTAAGTTATACTTTATGAATATGCAATTTTTTGTTCATTATCTTGGGTTATACTTCCATTTATAAATAATGATCCGGTTTTATTGCTACCATATATAAATATTAGAGATATAACTTAAATAGCTTAATTAGCAACATTGTACCTCAGATCTCCAGAGAAATAAATACACTTTTATACCATTTTATACCATTTTTATCATGCATTTACATTTGTAGTTGTATTGAGAGATGCCTGATATCTATTAGCTATACATGTTAAACACCTAATGTCTTTGTCAGAGAAAATAAATTATGGATTTGGAAAGTGAATTTGGTTTTAGGTATAGTACAATGTTTCATTCTACTGTAACATTCACACCTGAAGATAAATGCTGTAGTTCAGGAATGCTCCTAATATCATAAGTTTTGCTTCTACTATTACAAAAGACTTACTGTTTAGCTTTTTGGATGAAATTATTGCTTTAGTTCTTTTGACTCCTTGTGTGTAATTTCATGAGTTGGCGTTTATTTTCAGGTCATTCGTGTGAAGGGGTTAAAATGAAAGCCCTTAAATAATTACCCTTTGATGAAAAGCTAAAATTCTTTTCAGGTCAAAACTCATGAAACCTAGAAATTAAAAGATTAAACACATCTTTAGCACCTTGAAGACAGGAGTCAAGGTTCACACATAGTGTATGCTTTGCTGGTACATAAAAACTCAAAAATTACAGCTAAAGAGCCAAATGTTGAAGCTAGTCTGTGTTACATTTAATTTCAAAATCAAACTGTTAGTGTCTCATGGACTGATAATACTGACAAACAAAAATCACTTTGCTACTCATATGTGACAATCACACACAGATGAACTGCACGTGGGAAACCTGCAGAGCCACTGGACATGTTTGTCTGCAGTCTTTGCCCAGATGTGCTTCAAATGTTATTGAAACTGCCTGACAACTACTGCTGGCCCAGGAGGAAGAGCCAAGAAATGTTATGCCCTACAGCAGACTGGTCAGTGGAATTGAACAGCTGAGAAGTGGGAGAGCAGTAGCGTCACATTCTTGTTACAGAGGTCACAGTCGCTGGAGATCAGGCACGTAGCAATCTTTTCTAATTATTTATATTTTTTAGTGTCTAAGGGCTCCTGCTGGGATCAATAGACCATTGAGTAATTTCTGACTGTTTAAAAGATGGACCCTATTCCAAAAGGTTTAGGATCTGAAAAGGCAAAGACAAGACATAAAACTATTACTTTTGAATAAGAGAAAGAGAATACATGGTTGGTATGAATTATGCCATCTTAGGTTTAAAAAATTAGACATTTTTTAGAAATAATTATTTTGGGACAAAACAGGCAAATCAGGGAGAGCTATGCAGGAAGAAACATCTAAATGGAAAGAACAAGAGAAAAGGAAAAAGACATTTAAATGGGATTCAAGGGAATTGAGGAGAGGGGATAAAAAGAAAAAGAAGACAGAAGGAGATATGGATAAATTCATTCACAGTCATTAAGAAAGTAGAGAAATTTGATAGTACCCACATTTTGGCTAATTTTTAATAAAGTAGCTGATATTCATCATGGAATTTAGTAAACGTATGTAGAGATGCCTAAATCAAGCTTTTGCTTCCGGGTGGTTCATATTTTCTGATGACATAACTAAATAACTTAATCCAACTTAATCCTCTAAACCAGTGATGTTGATAGTGAAAAATTGTCATAACTATTGTTTTCCTGGTTTTACACCACAATACACTGGGTATATAAAGCCAACAAGCAAACAAGCTGAGTAGATCAGGGTATCATTTGCGATTTAAATGGATTTCATATAATAGAACAAAAATAAAAAATATTTTCTCATGAAAACAGATTATACAAAGTGCAATCAAAATGGAAGCCTCCTTAGGGGATGTAGACAGGAATTCTGTCCAGTGAATTTCAAAGACATGCAACAAAAAAAATTTGAAAACCTGAAAAACTTCGCCAAAATTAAAAGGTTCTGAAGATTCCCGTATGTACTATGGTTTGCAAACCTGATTGATATTGCAACATTACCTAAGAATATTGTTAAAAGTCCTCAAGATCTGAAAATATCAAAGCAGTTATCTAGGCTCTAGTGTTACATTTCCTGTTTAGTGAGGTTTTTTTCCTTTTCATTTTGTCTCAAGCTGTACCTGCAAAAATGAAAATTATGACATGCCTACAATGACCTGAAGCTTGTAAAACAAAAACAATCAAAAATAAAATTAGATTTCTAATTTGAAATAATTTCCTTTAGTCTCTTATTGTACAATCATTAAATTAGCTAACTTCTTCTATGTAAACTAATGATTTTGGGAAAAAAATTGTTATTATTTACCCAGTCCTTAATAAAAAGACCCTTGGATAAGTACTTAATGCTAAAGGATTTTATTATCTTTTCTTTAATTGCATTGGAAAATAGGATACAGTTTTGTTTTGCTGTTTCTTACGGAAACTTCTGTATGATGAAAAGTAAGCTTAGTGTCATAAGTATAATTGAAAACAGTGATTTCAGTAAAATTACAATAAGATCAGAAGTGATTATCAGTCGGGATCTAAAAGAAGTAATCATGCTCATTTACACCCATAAAGGGGGTACTTAGTTCCTCAGTGCTTAAAAAGCAATTTGTGAGTCCCAAAAGCTTAGACACACACATAATTGCCACATTAACTGTGATTTGACAGTAGCTACTATAAATTGTCTAAGGTATCTGATCCTCCATTCTCACTCAAACCCAAGTATATACTAATAAGAGGAAATAATAATAGTTGTTGTTGTTGTTGTTATTGTTATTTTAGGAACTAAAAATTGATAAGAAGAAAATATGGTATTAAATGCTTTCTTCTTGAATGGGCAGATATATGCCAAAATTTGGAGGAAGCAACAACTATTTTCTGGAAGACAACAAAAAAAATACAGGTTTTGGATTCCAAAAATAAGAGAGTTTTTTCTGTCAGGCATGGAAGGAACTTCCTCTGCCCCCACCTCCTAAATTCCTGAGTAAACTCATCTTACAACTGAACTGAACATCTGGGAAATGGAAGAAAACACTGATATAGGAAATGGGACAGTATGGAGGAGAATTTATTAAGTAAAAAATCCTTGTTGCCTTCTTAAAATGGGTGAATCATTAAAATTTTAGGTAAAGTATTATCAACAACTTGATCATTTGAGGGATACATTTGTATGACTTATTCAGAGAAGTTTTAATGTACTAGTTACAACAGTGTTGTGGAGGTTTTTTTTGAAAATAGAAGCTTATTACCTTGCCAAAAAAAAATGTTGAAGTCCAAAACAGTCTTCTGGGTTTGCTATTTATACGTATTTCAAAAAACAACTAATGTATGTTTATCCAGGAAGTCAGTAAGCTATGTAATTCCAGCTGCCTCTACTAACTGACATATATTTTAACCACCCTGTTATTCAGCCTTCATTAGACTTCATTATCTGTGAGACTGTCTAAGGTGCCAAGGAATTAGACCTGTTCCAGGAGTTAACTGTCTTTGTTAGCTTACTTAACAAACTTTGCTAGTTCTTTGTCCACAGCAGTGTTTACACAGATGGTAGTACTTTGTGGTTTATGGTGGTCTTACATATTCCATTAATTTTAACAAGGTATCAGAAGATGGCGTGGCATAGGAGGCAATTAAGAGCAAATCCTGGAATTTGAATGTTAGATGTCTCTTGAATCTCTCATGTTATATCAGGTCAACTTCAAAGGAAAAAAAAAATATAAAGGAATAAATCCCCTCCTAGGATGGAGCCAGTGCTTCAAATAAAATTTGAAATCAGTGTGTTTCCATTTAAGATTATTTTTGCAGTGAGATTATAGTTGGAGGAAGTGGTTGTTTAAACAGCATGTTATAGTTTTTTGAATACCATAGGAATAAACAATTAATGGATAATAGTTTCTTTAGGTAAAGATTGCATGTGAAGACAGGTCAAATTCCTTACAGAAAGAGTAAAGATTTTCTCTCCTCCCAATATGTATTTTGGGCTAAATAACATTTTTCTGGGCTCTCCACATCCATTTTTTTCTGACATAAGAACAGAGGGTAAATTTTCTTTTGCTGCAAAGCAGAAATAGGTTCAAAGGACTGGAGTTTCAGCTGCAAGGTCCCCAAAAGAACAAGAGAAGAAAAGTTGTGCTGAGGTACTATTTTAGTGATGTCTTTCTCATTGCAAAGACCCTCGTTGAGTGCAGGGTGGGAATAACAACTGCATTCTGTGCTGTACTCTAGCAAATTGACTTATCTGCTCCACTTCAGGAAGAAAATCTGAGCTATATTTTATGATATGTATTTATGATATGAAAATATTATGTCCTCCTAATAAATTCAATTAAAATTTAACTACAAATTCTTACAAAACAGAGACTGATATCTGTTTGCTTTTTCATTGGGGGCTCTGAATTCTGGGTATAGACCCGGTTTACTTTCTGGGCAATGGAGAAAGCAACACAATAGTTGTTATCAGAAATTTTGGCTATAAGTCAATACATAGCAAACTCACACTAAACTGACACTTTAGACAAAGAGTTCTCATGGTAGGCATAAACTCAATTATATGTCATGTCACAGTTAACTAGCTTGCAGTATAGTAGTGAACCTGTTAAGAATATGGTTATTCTTAAAATTGGTTTGGGCTTTGAGCTGACACTATTTGCCTCATTTTCATTTGCTTTTATTAACGCTGTGTAGTAATAGAGACATGGTGAGCTCTCCTAGTCATTCAGAAATGCAGGAAAATGCCCAAAGCAGTCTTGAGATGCAAAAAATCCCAAAGAATTTTGTTGTTCCATGATGAAATGATTTACTTCTAACCTTAGTTTGGAGCTGATGAAGTACTTTTATTATTATTGTTTCTGTAACAGAACTAAATATCAAGATTTGCCTATGTGTAATGTAACTAATATCTTCCTTGTTAAAATGCCATTAGTGATAAAGTATTTATTTTATTCAGATATGGCTTGCAGAAAAGAGAATAATTACTTCTGATGAATTAATTTTTTTCCCCTAGACTTATGGAAAGATATTTGACAGGTATTGTTATTAACGTAGTTTTTTATAGAAGGTCATAGAGTTAGTTTTCACTATGACTGGTGATGTCTTACCAGAAGGCATCCATACACTCCCAACAAACAGAGAAGATAACACCTGAATTTTTTGTATGACTATTTCCTGTATTCTAAAACAAAGTAGGAGAATTAAGATATCTACTTTTCCAGATATATGTGAACTGAACTTTGGATACAGTTTATTTTTAGTACTGACTTTTTCCTTGTTTAAAAACAAACATAGGGAGAAGTAAGAACTGTGGAATTTGAAAGTAAGACTTTTCCATCTTTTTTTTCCCCCTAGTGAAACAAAATAGCTTGAGGAAACCTACGGCATTCTGGTTTGTATTATCTGTGTTAAGTAATCACTTGATTTTTTTCCCCCTTTAATACAATCTCATTCAATCTTACCATAGTTGGAGAAGAATTCTCCACAGAATTCGATGCTGGTGAAGTAATTCAGTCACAACAAGATGTAAGTACCTGCAATGCTCGTGCTTATTTCCTAACAACGGAGATTTTTTTTTCCCTCCCTTGTGGGACAGTCAACAGAGAAGATAAGAAACAAATGAGGTAGTGTTGATTTGGGGTGTTTTGTTTTGTTGGGGTTTGTTTGTTTGTTTGTTTGCTTTGTTTTGTTTATAATGCATCTGTGTTTATTCATTGTAACTGTGTAGACTTCTCTTGAATGTGAAAACACATTGGTTCAATGACCGAATGGCTTCAGGAAGATCTGCTTGGCTTTACTGTCTTCAACCCTTTATTATCTCTGAGCTTTACTGCTCTGACTTCTGATTCTTGATAAAAACATCTACAGAAACGCGTGTGACCTTAATAAGATTGCCTTCCTCTGTTAAGATCCATTTTGTTTGCTGACCATTAATGGTTTGGGGTCATTTTCTGACATACTCCTACTCATGGCAAGAAAAGAATTTCTACCATTCATAGATATGTTACATTCACATATTTTTTATTTTTTGGGAGGGAGGTTTTTTGGGGGTTTTGTGGTGTTTTCTTGTGGTGGATTTGTTTGTTTGTTTGTTTGCTTCTTTTTTTCTTGTTTTCTTTTTTTTTTTTTTTTGGTTGTTCTTTTTTATTCTTTACAAACTAGAGTTGGAGCAATCATTTTCAAAGGGAATTTTTCCTATTGAAGTTTCCCTTACATAACAATTCTAAAGCACTTACATAGCTAGATGTATTTTCCCAATCATACTGATTCTTAAAGAACTGAGAGCTAGTCAGTGGGAAGACCCCCATTCTTAAGAGGCTAAATATAATTGAGCTATACTAGCATATCATGAAGAAAGTTCATATGTAAAGGAAATTATAATAACATCCAAGGAGAACTCAGCACATAAAGATGTTCGTATATAGAGATTTAGACATTTAGATGTATGCGGTTAAGGTAAACTCCATGTATTTTATATAATTTATGATTTTTATATATGAATATGCATTAATTATCAAGAAGGGATAATTATACTACAGTAACTGTTGTAATTCTCTAGGGGGAATGGTTTCTCCTATCTGACACCCTGGAGTTCATTACCACATAGAGTGACCCTTCCTTCCTTCTCTGACCCCATTGGATATCGTCCAACTATCTTTTCCTTGGGCGGGGGCCTATATAATGCCTCTCCCTTCCTTGTTCTTTCTCTTTCCCCCCTGGAATTTCAAAGAATAAATGCCTGGGACAAAGGTCCTGGGGAAATGGCCTCTTCTGATATCTTTATCTCGTCCTTGGTATAATTCCCTCCAAAGCCGCCTAATAACTGAGCTACCTAAAGCCCCCGTAGGTGGGCGGGGGGGTATTTTTACAAGTAACTATATTATTTATTTTATTATTATAAATGTACAGCTTTATACTCATTAATATTTGAAGCATAGAGGTTTCAAAATTGCTATCTTCTTTAAATAATCAAATGAAGCTGAAGTACATAACGCAAACTACATAAAATGGCATTCAGAGTTAGTGAAGATCTAATTTCAGTTCATTGCATTTTACTGGATAATTTTCTACAACTGAATGAATTCTTCTCAGCCTTTTCCTCACACCACCCTACTATATGTGCCTTAATGAGTCATTGTTTTTTATTGATCTAGCAGCAATGTAAAGTTAAGGTGTCAAACCTGAAAATTGTAAAATATGATGCTTATAGTGATTAATTGTGATGAGACAGTGAGTGTTATCTGTCTATTAAAGTATGTTATACTGGAGATTACAAGGCACTATAGAATTGTTCCTTTGCACTAAATTTCCTACATACTGCCTAAAGTAACAGATGCTAAACAGGTGAAGAACCATAAGGAATATTAGAATTGGGACATTATTTCTTGAAATTGATAATACCAAGTGGCATCTTGAACAGCAGCTGAATTGCTGAATCTGAATCTAAATTACAGATTTACATTATAGATGTAAATTAAAGATGCAAGTGAAGTGTTCCTGTAATTTCTTAAGGTTATCCTGGTTCAGCTCAAAATCTCATTTCTATATATTATTCTTGACAATATTCTAAGATGATGAAAACTCTAAGTCTTTGTTTTCTGTATTATTTCTTCTCTTTCTGCTGTTTATTCCCACCTCAAATCAGAATCTCATATTGTGACATCAATCATAACACATCAATGAAATGTGAGGTCACAAAGGAAGGATTATTATTTCAGGTGAGAGAAAAATGTTAAAGCATATTAATTTTTCAGAAACAAAGACAGGTTTTCATACAAATGTCTTTTGCAATACAGAATAGTGGAAATGAAATACAGTCAATATGAAGTGTGACTACAGGTAGATTTTTTTTTATTTAGAAGATGTTTTTCAGAGCTGTACTTGTAGAAGTGATCTTAAATGTGACTCAAGTAGAAACAGATGAAGGGTGGAGTTGCATCTTGGTGGCATAAAAAAAAGAAGATTGAAAGTTTTATTTCTTTGCCTGTTTCCACTTTAATCCTTTTATTGTTTTATTTTCCTTCTTTCTTAATCTTCTCTTTTCTTTTCTGTTTATAAATTACACAGTTTATATCAATGAGCAACTGAAAAATTAATTGCTTTGAGAAGTAATGACATTGACAGTTTACAAGAAAGTGAAAACATAAACTTAGGGTTTGGGTTTTTTTTTTTGTATTCTGTGATTTTTAAAATTCTTTTTATCTGATTAATTGCTGAAATGCACAATAATGACTATCTGATATTTAAAGTTATACCACTGAATTTGCAGAGGATAAAATATAGTTGTAGAACATCCTGTGTTGGAAGAGGCCCACAAGGATTATCAAAATCTAGCTCCTGACCCTCTCCAGGACGCCCTAAGAATCCCACCACATCTGACAGCATTTTCCAAATGCTTCTTGAATTCTGTCAGGCTTGGTGCTGTGACCCCTTCCTTGGGGAGCCTGTTCCAGTGCCCAGCCCTCTGGGTGAAGCACCTTTTCCTGGTATCCAACCTATACCTGCCTTGACAGAACTTCAGGCCATTCCCTTGGGTCCTGTCACTGATTACCACAGAGAAAAGATCAGTGCCAGCCGCTCTGCTTCCACAAAGGTCTTTTACCTGGCTGGTGATGTGGTTCCTGATGCTCCCCAGGACGGGGGTTGCCCTCCTGGCTGCCAGGGCACTGCTGACTCATGTTCAACTTACCAGTGACCAGGACACCCAGGTTCGTTTCTGTGGCACAGCTTTCCAGGATCTGTCCATACATCTACGGTATGTAGGCCCAGCTAATGCCCCGTCCCAGGTGCAAAGTCTGTATTTGCCCTTGTTAAACTTCAAATGCTTCATGACAGCCCAGACCTCTAAGTTTTCAAGTTTTCTCTTCAGGCCCTATCTGCTCTTCCCAATTCAGCATCAAGTCTTGCATCCAAGTAAATTTATGAAGATGTTGAAGCACACTGGCTCTAAGACAGATCCCAGAAGAACCATGCTAGTGATTGGTCACCAGACTGATGTAACACCATTTAGTACAACCCTTTTCACCCAACGCATGAGAAAATTGCTCACAGGTGTTTAATACCTAAAATGCCTTATAGTATGCTTAGAAAAATCGACAGTTAGATATATATTGTTACAAGTCATATAATTATTAATTATAGTTTTCCAACATTAAAATATTCCCTCTCAGAAATGTACTAGATTTTTTTTTCTGACAAAAATATTAAAGTTTCTATCTTTTTTACTTACAGTATTAACTTCCAAGTAAAGTAATGAAAGTGAAATCTCGGGTCAAATAAAATTGTTGACAATTCTTTCACTCATTTCTCCAGGGCAATTATTCCCTGATTGTTGACATCTACCCTGTATTTTATGCAGATTCCTCAAACAAAACTCTATTTACTCAAACCAATATTCAGAACACTAAAAACATCTAATGAAGTTGGTTTACCAAAGTTCTTTAAAAATGCTATGAAATTTCTGTAAATTCAAAGTTTTACTGGTGTCTTGGTTTGGAAAGACAGGTATCTTCCAGGGAAAGCCGAAGCTCCCCTTGGAATGGAGAATGCAAATCCCTCCCTGCAAATTACTATAATTTTGCAATTAGGGGCTTACAGGCAAAGATATGGGAGTAGGACTAACAGGTTTTTACTAGGAATATTAAAAATAAAAATGTAGTAGTACAAAAAACGAACAAAAAAATAGAAAAAAAGGGGAAAAAAAACCCCAAACCAAAACAAGCAAGCAGATAAACAAAAATCCTAGAAAACCCTGACAGAGTCAGAAATAAAACCTGACACCCTGTTGGTCAGGATGTTGGAAGCAGTCCAAATAAATCCTCTTGGATTAACAGATGTGGTTCTGTTGGAGTAGAGATGATCATGTAGAAAAGGTCCAGTGCTGGTGAGATGGGTCTGGTCTTCTTCTGGGAAATCCAGTGGAAAAAGGCTGCCTGGTGTTCCTGAGTCTCAGTTTTTATCTAGGTGGGAACGGTTGACTCCTCCCAGTGGGTGGAGCATCTCACAATGGGATGACATAATGTTATCAGTCATGTGGTGAGCCTTAATGTCCCATTAACAACAGATATCCCCCAGTGGGAGGATGGGTCCTAGAAGAGATAAGTAACACTGCCCCATCTGGTTTTAACAGCTGGCCCATTGACAGAAGACACCCTCCCCCTCTGCCCCAGAGTTGTGAGGAATGGGTTATGCAAGCGATAAAGGAGAAACACCTCCCCAAACAATTTCAACAGGTGGAAATAGAATACACATTTTTGTTTACATATTGCAAACCAAGACGACTGGATTCCCTTCACACACAAGAGGACCAGAGGACCTAGATGACCCTGTACAAGGCTGAAGAATGATTGCCTGTGAACCAAAGCCATGAGTAATTCTCAACAAATATACCAAGGATTTGTTTGAGATATAGACTAACAGTACTGCTTTATAACAGCACACACTATCGCTATGGAATAAGGTTTTAAAGTGGAGCTAATATAAAATTGCACTGCAACTAAATAATAATCAAAACAATATCAGCTTAAAACCTTAACATTCTCCTTTTAGAATCTCTCATTTAAATTGTAATAAAGTTCTGCATTTTTACAAGCCCCTTAATTTTTTCACAAAAGTGACAGAACAGCCAACTCAGTCTCACATCAGCATTACACAGCAGGGCCTTAAATAACTTAATTAATTAGCAATTAGTAATGTCTCAGTTCAAGTTGAGGTCTCACTGAATTGTTTCCTGAAGCTATAGAGTTCCATATACAGTAGCAGTAACCATTTGTTAAATGTAAGTGTAATAAAATAGTGTACCTGTTAGAATACTAATTACTCCTGAGAGTCTCATTCAGCACAAAACTCAGCCTCACCAGTATTTTGGACTAAACCATGTACTTCTAGCAGAATGCTGGGGGAGGAATAAGAAAAGATGACTTTGCTTTTTAACTTTATGCAATCTGAATGAGAGTGGACCTGAAAATTAAAGTCTGCTTCCTTTGTGCTGAATAGATGAGAAGACTGAGAGAAATAAAAACATGAAGAAACCAGAATTTCGTCTTTTCTCCCTTCACAGGTTAGTGTTACTGCCACCTGTAAACTTTCAGGCAAGACAGGCGCACACAGAATCCAAATAAGTCAACTTAGAAAAAATCCAATGGAAATGTAGTAACAGCACATTTTCTTGTTGTTTTCTGTAGACAGTTTAAAACCCAAAAATTGTATGCAATATATAATAGGATTTCTGTATAGGCCAGAAACCATTCTTGAATTTTCCCAGGGCTTCCAAAGAGAGGCCTAGAACACAGGATGTAAAGCAGGACAAGCCACTTTTAGGCTTCTTTTTTTTTTTTTTTTTTTTTTATTATGAAAGACTTAATTAGAGAGGAAGTAATTTCTCTAGAAAGTAATTTAGTTTGAAAAAAGGCTCTGCATATGCTCTATAATTCCTTGTGGAATGAAAAATGTTCGCTGTTTATTAAACCATAAATACTTTGTGACTTAGCTCTCTTATATGCAACCAGTAATGTTGATACTAGTCTCGATGACTGAAGCAAAAAAGAGATTCTAAGAAATGTAAAAAAGAATAATTTTAAAAAATAATAACAAAATATAAAGCCAAGATTTCAGAATTCCTTTTAATTGTTACCATAAATTCAGTAGGGAGAGGAAAGAAGAAATCTTGAAACACAAGGAGGAAGTTATCAAGAAAGGATGCATCTTAATGAAAAATAAGTACCATTATTGTGTCTGGAACAACAAAATTTTCATATTTTTCTTTTTCATTCAGAAATATTTAAACTAGCAAGAAAGTGGATAATAAGAACAGACAAACTAAGACTGACTTTTTCTGCCCTTCTCCTACTTATTACTTAAGTTTTAGCTTATGAATTATGCATCTACTTAGTCAAGTTGTTTTGTTTAGTCAGACTACTTTGTTTAGAAATCTGCATCTTTTATTTCCTGTATTCTTGTTGTACCACGTCTTGTTTTCAAAGTGTGTTTGCTTTGGATAATAGAATGCCGTGGCCTTCGCTGGTTCACTCAAGACATAGTTATTTGTTTTCTTTGAAAAGAATGATATCTTGAGTACAGTAAATAAAATAAGTAGTAGATGACATATTGATTGATGCTGATCAATATGGAAACACACTGCAACACCTCTGCTTAAAGATGGCATAGCTCTGGATGCACCCCTCCCCAGCTGGCATAGGTTCCCTGGCAAAGATGTTTAGGACTTTCTGAGAGGTGAATATAAAGGTAAAGCCATGAAAATGCCCTTTGACACAGAAGTGGCTGGACTTTTAGGAACCTCTTTTGGTGCAAGACAGGCATGAAATGGTGTAGCTTAGGCCTTTGTGAGATTCATGCTTCCATTTTTAACTCTGAAAGTTTACCCATATGTATCTCAGCACAGCAAAAAGAGTCCACTACAGGGACTTTATTAGTGCTTGTTTTTTTTTTTTTTTTTTTTTTTTTTTTTGCAAAGGATGGCTTCACAAACTTATATTAAGGAAAAAAAGAGATGGGTGTCTGGAAGCAGCAAGAGCAGGTGGCACCCTGGGGGCCAGGGCACCAGTAGCAGCATGACCTCCCCATGACTCTGTCAAGGCAGGGTCTGGCAGCCAGGGTCTGTCCCACAGTGCCTGCCAGGATCTGGCAGCAAGGGGCACCAGGGACAGACTCAACCCCAGGAACAGGGCTGTGGGGAGATGGAGACCAGCCCAGCTGGGATGTTACTGAGACAGGAGCTGCCACCCCAGGGAGCTACAATAGGGCACAGGAGTGGGAAATAGAAAAAGCTGAAAGCTTGCATAGCAGTGAGGATGTAAGGCCTAGAGTCAAAAAGATAAAAAAATTAGGACATAAAACAATAAGACTGTGTTTTTGTGCTGCACAGAGTTAGGCCTTAGCAAGTAGAAAAATATGTTAAGTAAGATAATAGAAAAGTTTAATAATGAGGCTTGGTGCTTTGTTTATAGAAAAGTATAAAAAGTTCCTGAATAGCAAAACAATATGAAACAAGCACCTATTGTTAGATATAAGGTTTATATGTGTAGTTTAAATTATTGGTTTATGCAGATGCTTGTAAGCCCTTAACAATTTTCCATTGGTTAGAAAACTTTTAAAAGGCCTTGTAACACAGAGAATTCTGGCTGCTGTTAGCAAGACGTGACCTGTTGCCCTCTTCCTTGTCTCCCCCTGTTCTGAGGCTGATGTTGCAATAAAGCTTGAGGAACGTCTCTGGACAGTCCCATCCCATTATGTGGAAATAAAGATCCAACAGAATGGTGCCCTCAACTCATAAGGTTACAGTCAGGGTGGGAGCAGAGAAAACCAAGGCCAGAGGTGCCTCAGGGCCATGATGGGGTGAACACATATATTTTATGTTACATGATAAAACAATGAGAAACAAACTGGTTAGTGATACTGAAATACCACCAGGAAAGGCAGCTCTAGAGAATTGGATAGATGAAATGATGCAATTAGACAGGCATTTGAGCTGAACCTTCATCAGACTTTTTGGTTGAAGGCACTTGACATCACTTTTGTTTTCCCTACAGCAGTCTTCCTCACACATCCTTGATGTTTCATTTTCCAGAGTCTTGCTCCCCAGATTTTGTTTTCAGATTTGAACTGAAAGGAAAACAAAAGTAAAAGAAAATTTGAAATTCTTGGTAAAACTTGCAAGTCTCCTGGTGCACATTTTAGATACTGACATTGGATATATTTTCTGAGGCTGTAAGTCTCTTTAACTCTTATCTCCTTGTTTCTTAGGGACCCCTTCCCCAAACCAGACCAACCACAGAAGATCCTTTTTTACCATCCAATTTCTATAGAGGACACCCCGTGAATCATAGAGACCCCAACTAACATAGCAATTCATACACACTGAGTTTCAGTCCCAGAAAAGAGGATGTTTCAAAAATGGGTTGAAAAGACCTGAGCCAGCTGGAATGCAGAGGTACACCACACTTTGCCAAATTATCCATGCTGTTTATACCTGTTGTACATATGTAAAACTCACAGACTACCAAATGCACACACAAGGATATTAGAAGCACAAAAGCATTTTCATATTTATTTCCATGCCTACACAATTGCAAATGGATTGACAGTGTAAAGAAAATGTCTAGGCACAATCACTGATGGAGGTGTTTGCAGTGTTTGCAGGCAGAACTGCATGCTATACAATAACCACTGTCACCTTGTGTTCAGAAAACAGAAGTTGTCCGAACTCGATCATAAGTACAAAATCCAAGATGACCTTAGAGTTATTATGAATATATGACATATGGGGTATTGTTCTATTCTGTCATACTATGGCTGTTGAATTTACAGGCGTAATTTCCACAATTTCAGTCTCAATAATTAGTTTTAGTTTTCAGTGATGTTAGGAAACCATAACTAATATTTGGCCATTTTTTATGTCTTGGTCTATTTACCTGAAAGAAAGTAGTCACAAAAGTTCTTTTAAAAGCTGGGTCTAACTTGTGCTAGTTTGCAGAAGCTCAAGGGTTCAGAATGTTCAAACCCTGTTCCCTAAAGATTTTTCTCTGTTTCAGATTAATGAAAATGCATAACAGATTAATGTAGTAATCTTTGTTGAAATTCTGAAAATGTCACTAAATAAGATTGCATTTTTTTCTGTGCATTTCAGATAGAACACTAGCATTTTAATCTGGGATATTAATTTTTTGCTTAGGCTATCTCTGACCTTCACTTTGAAACAATCTTATTTATAAGTGATCCTGTGTTTTAATCAACAATATGATATGAGTTTCCGCCTTTAGAAGTAAACACTGTATTATCCTTCCTAGTTTTCTTTTTCCCCTCCTGATATTCTATTTGTAAAGAAGGAAAAATGAATCAACTTCAGTTTCGAGTTCAGCCATGATTTGTTTATGCACATGGAATCTACTGGATTAAAAAAAATAGAATTCAGCTGCAGCTTGGCAAAGCAGTTTCTTCTGAATCAGTCTCCATGAATGATCTTATTTCAGTATTTTTTAACCTAATGGAGTTCTGACCTCACAGACTTTTTTAATGTTATTTTCACTTTACATGGTGCCTTTTATGTATTGAAGTAAGAGAACTTTCTGGACTTTCACTTCTACTAGCAAAATACTTCATGAAATATGGAGAAGTTGGACTGTCAGAGAAACATATAGTTGACTTATTTCTTGATACTTTGTTAAAAATAAAGATATTTTCTCCCTTTGTGGACAGATATACCAAGTCTGAAAGAAGTGGCAGCTCTAGCTGTATGAGAAATTTCAGGTGAAATTATTCCTGGTAGACACTAGCTCTTTTGTACAACTAATGTTTTCCAGTTGGAAACTTAAAACAATTGTTTCATGTTTGCTTTTTGGAGATCAATTTCCATATTAAACATATGACAGCAAGGGCTGGAGGTCAAGTTGTTAAGGCTGGAGGCCAAGGAGCCCAGGGATCTTTCAGTACCTAGCTCCATTCTGATGCCGAACCCTAAAAAATACAGGGACCTGAGGCACTCATTTCTTTCATTTACTATTCAGCATAAGGGGTAGTGGAAGTGGTGAATGGCTGAACACTTCAGCATTCATCTCCCTGGTACTTACTTGGTTTTGCATGATAAAGCCAAACTGAAAGGACTAACAGCTCCAAGAATTCTATTTCAGATTTTGAGAGTTTCCACATATAGGTTTTCCCTTGGAAGATTTTACAACATTTTACACAGTTTTGTAGTGTGAGGAAATTTCCATTATTCAGAAAGTACTAACTTTGGTTTTGTGAAAAGCAGACAAAATTAGAGAAATCAACCTTCCTTGAAACTAAAGTAATTGACAGTAGCTACTGAAACTACTTCTTCACCTGCTTCTTGCATGTTATATTTCTACATCTCTACATTAAAAAAGGCGAACAGAATTTTTTAAGAGCACCTAATGACACTTTCTTGCAGCCCTATATGCTTTCTTAAAATTTCATAAATTTATTGTATTGATTTTGAATTAGAATTATTTCTTTTCATGTCTCATAAAATTCAGGTTTTAAGTGTTCTCAGTTGCTGCAAATTAATAACTAAATAGCCCTGCCTTCAGTTGCTGTGTTGTCAACTATATTCTGTTCACTTTTAGAAATACATTATTTCCATTTATTTTAATGGAAGTTTTGAATGAAGGAGAACCAAAGAATGTTAAAGTGTGATCACATTTGCCTCTCCATTGAGACTTCCAAAGCAAATCTATGCCTTATTTTTTTTTAATCCAATCAGAAAGACCTTACACCTGAAAAAAAGAAAAATTAAGAAATCTCCTCATGTATTTTGTGTTTATTTCCCCATTTAAAATGTTTAGTAATATATGAAAGCCAAAGTTCTTATTAATATGAAACTGCATGTTTTATTTTCTACAGTTTACTTATTGTCAAACCAGTGGTGTTTATTCTACAGTATTTCTCCCTTAATGAAATTCAGTTTTCAGAAAGAAAAAGAAAAATAATCTACTGGCAAAACTGGATGCTTGCCCCTCAGAGAATATCAAAATAAGAAAGTGACCATAATACTACTTGGACAAAGATGACATTCATTCAGGAATGATACTGCTTGACAGATAAAAAATTCAGGCAGAAAGCCACTTAGAGGTGCCTCAGAGAAAAGCATAAACACCATAAATGTGGTATGTATATTCATAATGATTCACAGACCTAGAGAAGAATCCTGCAGCTTTCTATGAATGCAGTATTAACAGCTGGATGCTCTTACTTTGATATTGACAAATATGGCATTTCTGTGACTTTTTTTGTAAGATGTCTTAATCTTCATTTTAATTTCTGTACAGTACTGCAGAAGTTCTTCAATAAGAATTAACATTCAGAAAAAATAGAATGCATTATAAAGCAAATTAAAATATTTCTAAAAGTGTCATATAATAATGTCTTGTCTAACAGTCAGAAAATTCTTTATGATTTCACAGAGAGTAGCACAACTAAACCACTGCCTTATTTCAGAATTATCAACCTTTGTGAAGTATAACTATTTCTGAAGAGCAACTATTTCACACTCTGAGGTAATTGTCTGTCCTCATTTTTTCTTTTCAATAGATAAAGAAATGTCTCTAGTCCATAAGAATTTCCTTTTCATCCATAGTATATAGGATTAAATTGAAAATTTTGATGTCTTCTCTTTGCATATAAATGAAAATACACTGTGGTGACAGCCTATGACACAACAGTTTTAGCTAAAGGATTTTTTAAAAAAAATACTAAGTGCTATGAAAAATATAATTTTTTTTTTTGTAACTGCAGAAGTCTTGGTTCTTCTGACAGTGAAAAAAGTCACCTCCTCTTTTTTTTTATTAGAAATCAAAAGAAGTAGCTCAAGGAACAGCTTTTCTTTCCTCAGCTTTGCTCGACATCAACCATGTCACCAAACTTCCCTGTGCCAAGGATTGAAATTGAACACCGAGCAAGGTTATTCATAATGATGTTTCAAATATTTAAAAAAATCACATTCTTTAGGACATTAAAATATTAAGATAACTAGTGTTTTAAATGTCATAGGATAAAATGTTAAAGCAGAATTGAACTCAGACACAAACAGACCTTTAACTAATAATTCATATCTTGAGTAGCTCAGAAGGATGACCAAGGGAGCCCTTTGCCTAAGAGTGCTTCCAAGAATACGTGAAGATGTTGGAACTTACAACAAAAATCAAATGAGATACATCCCGAAATTCAATGGTAATTAGTGCCAGGAACACTGGTATTTTTCAGTCTTATTAACATTTTTTTGTGACAATGATACAATGCCAACAATGGTTTACAATGGTACTTCTACCTTTTCAGGAGTACTAGCTGTTGTTTTGTATTCACTGCTGTTTTAAAATTAACACTGAGGTTTAGATATGAGACAAAGGAAAATGGAGTTTCAAAATCAACAGAAAATATACAAGGGGAGCATTAAATATTATACTGCTGTAGACAGTGTAGTGGCTTACAGTTTCAATAATACAGCTGGGAAAAGTTAAACAGCCCAATGCTATATACATCTGATATGATGTATCAAGAAAGGAAACAGAATAATTCTGCTGGAGGGTAACATATTTCACAGAATATGACAGTACATGGAAAGCATGTCTTGCTCACCATTTGAGGTTAGAAGTACTGTTGCAACTTAGCACATATTACATTTCAAAATCTGTCAAAATGGGTTCAGGTGAAAATCAAAGCTATATCCGTAATTTGAAGTGTGGAAAGGGAGGGAAGGAGAAGGAATTGTTGGTAATGCAGAGAACTATCAACTGCTAAAAACTCATTAATTGCTATAATTTGAAAAGAGCTTGTCCCTGTTTCTTCAAAAATGAGGTCCTTGCTTTCTTGGCTTGTCTCTGTTTCTTCAAATATGAGGTCCTTGCTTTCTTGGGAAATTTTCAAATGGAATACATTTCAAAAAGTTAGAAAAATGTTCAAGCATGACTTAATAGTAATTGCCAATATGCTCACACTGAATGTAGTTTTGAATGGTGAATTTAAACCACAGAAGTTTCACATGAGAGTTGAAATAATATTCTTCTTTGTTTCTAATATAGGTTGTCTTAAGACACTAAGCTATTTAGCATGATTTAAGTTAAATGGCCAAACTTCATGAATTTGTCATTACCAGCTGTGGCATCACACTTCATACTAGCATATTAAAATTTATTGCCATTTTGAAACATGCAATCAAGTTGTAGTCAGATGGAGAAGCTGCTTTAAAGTAGATAAAGTTGCCTCTTTATGCTTTTGAAATAACCATGTTAAATATTCTGAACAATAGAAGCTGATGTTCTCCCTGGCACTTATCAATCAATTTGCCTGGTATAGTACTTTGAAACAGTACTTCTAGCCCATCTCATACAAATAGTAGTAAAGTATAGGGTTTATGTTTGCAGCCTGCACTAATGCCCTAATCAAACACTGTAGTTTTGAATATATTAAAAACTGCATAAAATTATTTGACTGCGTGTGTTGAGTACAGTGTAGCAATCATTGCAAATAATCTTAGAAAAAAACAAAATTCTGAAGAATGCCAGATGAAAAACATGTAGACCATTCTAGGAGGCAAAATTATGCAGTGGTTGAAAGATTTCCTGAAACTTAGGAAAAAAACACACCAAAACATAACATAAATAAACCACTGTGTGCGAATAATCCAAGAAAACACTATTACTGGCAGATCACATGATACATTTTAAGTTTGGAGATTTAGTGACTTTAATTTTCACATGTATCACTAATATGTATGGTTAGGCACCTGAATTTTCAATGCATCTTTTTCAAAAATGTGTTGGCAAGTATTTGCTAGTATGATGAGGAAGTAATGGGGTATAATAATGAAGATTTAAGAAATGCCATGAAGTCTCCATAGTATAGTTAGAGTAGACATAATTTTTATTATGAACCTGTAACCAAATGCTGCATTGGAGAGCAAAGAAAACTATGTTTCTAGATCATTAATTTAGTGTATTTGGGTACCATGGGAAAAAGAAATAAACATTTTCTCCCACTGTATGTGGAATTTGTATGAGATGGAAAGTTCTCTCATATCATTCTTATCCATGCATCTGCTGAGGAGTTTTCAAGAGATTATTCAGAAAACACAACTGTAACTAGTCTGCAAATAACAAGCAAAACAGAGGTACTATAAAGAACAAGAATAGAAGCTATCAAGATACTAGAAGAAAAACACACACAAAAAAAGTAGGTTTACTATCCAATGGAAAATGAGATTTGCCAAAATAAATATTCATATCCTGGGGTTCTTTTTTTCTTTTTCCTTCTAATCAAGTAAAAATGGATATTTTCTTCAGCACAATAAAGAATCATTTTTGTCATGATTCTATTTCAGAACTGGGGTCAGAAGATGAAACACTGAACACATCTGACAATAGAGCATTATACTTTGCTTCTTTTAGTGTAGATTAATCATGAAAAACTATGAGCTCTATATGATAAACATTCAAAATTGATAGTTTGATGGATGCATTGGTCTACCTAACCAACAAAAGTCTGTGCTAGAGATTATTTCTTTTTCCATGTGACTTCATTGCAGATCTTTCTGGAAAGAGGTAAAGGTTTTTTTAATACAGGTAGATGTAATCTAAACTTAGTGAGACCTATCACCTTATCAACCACTGAGAGACAAAACTTGTGATGAAAAGAGCTGAAATCCATTGGCCTGATTATAGCCATAATGTCAGAAATGCAATTTATAGTATCTCAGAGAAGTATGCATAATTTACTGCTGAAGACAAGTTATTGAAGAACTTCCATTGCAGACATTAATACCTCTCTGGGTGGAATAAAAGGCTACAACCTACTCCAGAATTTTACACACCATTTCCTGCATTTATCCCTCCTGGATTTCCAGGCTTCCAGGGACTACCTGATGCAATTGAAAATAGCAGTTTGAAAATGATAGTGCCAATCTAAAGTACATTTAAAATAACCTCACAACCAAAAAACAGGTGAATATCTAAGCTCATACTGGTAAGAAAGTTAGAGCAGTATTTTAAGTTTAAAATCAATCCATCTCTTTGTAGTTACTCACAATAAAAGTTTGATTTAATTCTCCAAAGTATGTTTTTTCTTCCCTTTCATGGCAGTTCAAATATGGTGTTTATTTTTTAGATTTCTCTCATTAAACAGAGGAGGTAAAAGTTACTGTTCTATGTATATAATTTCTATATATCACAACTATCCTGAAAAACAAACTTGCATAAAATCTTTTCTGTATGGGAAACCCATTTAAATGCCAGTTTTATTTTTCAAATGTTGAGTCCTTCAGAATGTAAAATAATGACACACTTCCTTTGCAAATGCTGGGGTTCAGCTGAATGAAAGAATCTGCATGAAACACACATAGACACAAACATAATCATGTGCTTTAGTGAGAGGCAGACTACCAGCAAAAAAAAAAAAAAGTATGGATAAGATGAACCAACTGTTCAAAGCAAAAAGAAGAAGAAAAAAAAAAGGAACAAAAAGCATCTGGTAATATGGAGGGGATTATGAGACAACTAAAGGATTTGAAGTTTTCGGATTTAACTAGTGTAATTTCAAAATTTGACCTGATTGCTATTAATAAAAATGTTATTAAAATTTCATGACCCTTGAAGAGGATAAATTGGTATTCACTTCTGGTAAACTTAATGTACTTAGAGTAAGAACAAAGAGTCTAATAGAATGAGCATCTTTCCCGTTAGGTTTAATAAATAGATTTATTAATTCATACATTAGATTTCACTGTCAATCAGTAAATTAGTTGTTCTTGAATCACAGTCAGGAATATTGGTGAAGAAAAGTGAAAGGAACTTAAATGGGAGATTTCTGTAAAACTCAATTTTTTTGAGCTATCAGTCTAGAACTTTTTATTACCAGCAGATTCCTTCAAAATGGGTTGATATAGTAATTTTCAAACTTTTAACTCAGATCAGGTTTCATTTGAAGGCAGAAAGAATTTATCTAAAAACATATGTATGACGCTTTCATCTATTAGAATGTTAATATCAAAGGTACTGTTGTTATTCAAAGCACTGAATGAATGTGCATTAGTAAATCCTTGCAAGCTCCAGAGATGTGTTGAAAAACCAATGTAGAGTGGTGCCAAGTTCTAGACTGGTTATGCCCACTTTTGCAAATTTGATCACACCAAATTTTGATATAAAAAGCAACACTATGAAACGTTTGCCACCCACTTTCTCTGGGTGGCTCTCTTTTAAGTAGCAATGACTTAAAAAAAACCAGTCTATTCCTACTATGGGACCCTTTGAACTGCTAGGCTGCAGGAGTTAAAAGTCTTCATTCTTTACCTGAGTTGCATGATATCAATAAAAGAGCTTTCTAATTTGGTTACTTATTTCCTGGTCTGTCCTTGATTTAGTTGGACTGGAAAATATAGTGTTATCAATCACAGTATAATTGCTCAAGATTGTTTATTTATTGTGCTGCAGCTGATTCTGATCTTGAAATAATGCTGTTTGAAGCAAATACTGTAAAGTAGGTGCAGCATTTTATCGTTTTATGTATTTTTTAACAGACCATTCCCCTTATGTCTGGATTCAAACCCAGACACCACATTCTCTTCAGCCATTTGAAAAAGCTTTTGTGGCTTTTTGCTAACTATATTACTCCTATTCCAGTCACATCATAGAAATGCATGTTGTTTTAAGTTCACATCTTCATTGTAAATTAGCTTCAAGAGTATGATTAACAAATCACTTTCTGTAGCTCCATATTTGCCTGTTAAAAAAGAGAAAGATCAGCCTAAAACTTCCTTCATCAGCACTGTAACCAAATCATCTGTACCACTCTCAAATTTCTGATAAGCTAGTTCAGATTTGAGAAACTTTGTTTCTTATTCTCTGGTCTCCTGAAGTACAGAACAAAACACAATAGAAAGGCTGCTACAGAAATCCTTGTCTGTTATAGGGAAACATTGACTGAAAACTGACTCTGAAGCAGTTCTAAGATCTAGGCCTTCCTTTTCCCCTTTTTAATGTCACTATCTGATTTCCAGAACTTAAAAGAGATTTGTGGAAAAAGATCAAAATTTGCTTTCATTGTTAGAAGGCAGAATGGTGCCAATCAATTCCTTTCTTACGGGCTTCAACAATATCAAGTTTTAAGGCTGTGGATAGAAATATTATATAAAGAATCATGATTTTGAATCATCTTGATAAAGGTGGCTCCCATTAGTTAACAACAAAAATAAATGAAGCAAAAGACTTGTTGAAATCAGTGCCAAAAACTGACATCTAAAGCCTCGGGTCATAAGAGATTCAGCAGATACATTGTACAATAGCTTTCATATCTACTTGCTCTGCAGTTTCTTAACACTGCATGGATTGTTCCTATATGTTGTCAGAATTGAAAATTAAGATTATTTAAAATTAAACTGAAATATTTTACAGTAAAATGTACAGAAATATATGAAGCTGGGCTTGCACTAGTAGCAAGGAGTTGGGCTTGATGATTCTTGTAGTCCTTTCTAGCTTGACATACTCTGGGATTCTATGAATCTATGCATTTTCCCTCAGTGAGTATAGAATATATATATCAAGCGAGGTCAACATATGCAACATGGTCCATGGAAAGATTCAAAATGCATTAGCTTAAAAGAATAAAATTGAAACACCAATAGTAATATCTAGGACCCTTTTAGTAACACTGCCATTATTTTGCAGACTGTTATAATGAAATGCAGAGGCAATGATCTGGCCACAGCTATCTAGGAGACTGTAGCAGAGCTAGCAACAAAACAGTTTGGAAAATCCTAGACCGCTAGCCCATGGAGAATGCAGACGAGAAAGACAAAAATGTGAATGATTTGTGACTCTACCCATTTCAGTGAAGAAATATAATTAGTAATAGTTCATAGGTTTTTCTCTGTGTAACCACTAAAAATATATAAACACCAATTCCTTTTCTTTTTAATATTCTTAAGCTATTTTGGTTTTCAGTTTTCCCAGTAAAGGCACACTGCAAATTTATAAATATCAGTTTTATAGCAAAGTTTTATTTGAATCATTCCTCTATGTGCATTAATTTCTAGCAATAACTCCCAAGAAATCTGTACTGGAAATAAACAAGTCTTAATGTGTTTATTTATTTGTCTGAAACATAAGAACTATACGAGCTGAAATACAGAAAAATATATGAAAATTCCCTTCTAATTCAGGAATAAAATCACAAATATAATTACAACAGAAATCTTCATTACTATGAAATAGAGTTCTTCTATAGTATAAATTTGGTGGTGACTCAGAAATTGTGCTGACATCTACTGAAGCCAATGGTGATTTTCTTATACATAGTTCAATGTGTGCATGACAAACTGAATATCAAACTGTTTCAGGCTTCTGACCAAAATCTTCAATGTTCACACTTTAAATTGCTATCAAAACTAATAGAGAAGCTTCATTAAGGCAATAGCTGTAGAATGCAGAACTGAACTTCGAGAAAAGATAGTGAGCCTTTCCAGCTATGTGTATTAATGATTTATCATCAACTGTGTTACTGTAGACTTTAGAAAAGAATTATCTTGGTTGTTTCTTATTTTTACTCCATAAAACATAGAAAATCAAGAAGGCTGGATGTTCCTTTGTATCCTTTTTCTGAACTTTTTTTTTTCTATTTGTACTGCTTGTTAATTACCTATTAAGAAATAAAAAAAATAAGGTATACCCTTTAACATTCTTGGAATAACCTTTTCTTATTGAAAGTCTCTCAAAAGACACAACCTCCTCTGTAGCAGGTGTAGTTTTAATGATCCTTTGATGCCATATGTCAAATTTCATCACTTGCTGTGAGGAGTGACATTTCTTTTGATAGCTCCTAGCAACAGCAACACCAGTTGTTAGTGGTCACCTCACACACTAGACTAATAATTCCTGCAGCAAAAACATTTAATTTCAGCTTCATACCATGCTGCAAACTATCCCTCATGCTGCTCTCCTGTTTGTAATTACTTTTAAAGTAAAATAAATCTATATTATTAATTCATTGCTCACTATAATTGGGTTCACATGCGCACTCACAAGAGCACCACTAAATTATTCATTGGGGCATTTAAAAGCTGCCTTCTGAACTGGATTTCCTGTCAGTATAGACAGTGAATATGGAAGTGTGGTGCAAGGTGGAGATGGGGATGGCTTTCAAGAACAGGCAGTGGAAGTGCATCATTGCTGTAACAATAAACATACTGGGAAAGAGCAGACATCCAGGTATGGGCAACCTGCTGGTTTTCCAAGAGGCCTTTACATGCACATGTTGTGAAGGAATATGATATTTCACTCTGTTACTGCCATATTAATTCTCTGGACACACATTCAGGTATTCCAATATGACTGGAACCTTTAGATAAAGGAATTACTTGTCAAGTCACCTTGATTTTCAAATGGCACTTTACATTTCTTTCTCTTCTAATGTTGCTTTTATATCAGAAACATTTAATGACTTGTACTGCATCTTTGTAAATCCAACATTATGTTGGTTATTGCTTATCGATGACATCTTTAACATTTTCAAATGTGTAAACAAAGTAATAATTCCAGACTTCATTATAAGAGGAAGACCAGGAAACTAAATGTCTTATTGCTGGGCAGAAAAAAAAAGGATCTATAAAGTATCAAGCAGTGACTTTGGGAAGGGAAGCAATTTGATACTTTTTTCGGTTCAGTCTTCATTGAAAAAGTCACTGACATCTTTTGCAGAAAAACTCCAATTACAACAAAGCATGGAAACATTAGACATATTTACATGTCTTACTTCTCCTTAAAATTAGTGAGAGCTGATGAAGTACTTCTGCTAAGATATATTGTTAATGAAATCCTAAAACTGCCAGAAGTAGGTACTGAAGAAATTGTGGAGGACTGGAAAATCACAAAGACAATTTGTCTTTACAAATAAGACAATACAAGGACTCAGAAAAGTATAAACCAATCAAGTTAATATCAGTCATAAAACACAGAATCACTGAATGGTTTCAGATCTTAAAGTTCATCTTTTTCCAATTCCTGTGTCATAGGCAATCTCTCTTAGGAGAGATTTCTCATCCCTCTAATCACCTTTCTGGCTTTCCTCTAAACTTGCTCCAGCAGGTTCATTTTTTTGATGCTGAGAGCATCAGAGGTGGATTCATTACTCCAGGTGGGATCTCATGGCAGCAAAGCAGAAGAGCAGAATCGCCTCCCTCAACTTGTTGGCCACACTGCTTTTAATGTAGCTCATGATATAGTTGGTTTTCTGGGCTGCAAGTTGTCAGAAACTGAAATAGTTCATGCCTCAAACTTATATAAAGTTTTGCTCATTTTAACAAAAACTGTATAAAAAAGCTCCAGCCAAAGAAGCCTTCCTGAAGATACCTGTCTGGGATCTTGGACTGTAACCTAAATCACCAATATTAGATAAAGGGAAAACCCATTCTTTAATCATCTCAGACCCAGAATTAAAAAAAAAAAAAAAAAAAAAAAAAAAAAAAAAAAAAAAAAAAAAAAAAAACCACCAGACAGAGCTGAAGATGAGGAATTCATCCACAAGAAAGCCAAACTCAGGAGAGATTTCTTCCCCGGCTGAGTTTGGGGTGGGGTAGACCACAGTCTCCCCCCATGAAATGAGGTGGGGGGGTGGGAGGAGGTTTTGAGTGCAACCTCTTGTTAGAAGAAGTGAACACCCATCCTCCCTCACACCCTCTGGCCCAGCTGTAAAACTCCCATCCCCAAGAAGGCCACATCCATGGGACATTCATGTGAGAGGCAACTGAGGGGGTATCATGCTCCGTCAAAGGTCCCCCCAAAGCACTCCCCAGAGTCATGCCGGAAGCCTTGCACCACAGAACAGCAGGTGATACAACAAACCCACAGTCTGTTGTAAGAGACAATGGCAAACTCCCCCTACCCAGGGAGGTGCCTGGCCTGAGTGTATATTAACCCATCGGGTTCTATACTTTTTGGGGGGACTTTCACCAACAAGAAGACCAGCTGGAGAGGATCGATGGAACATCGTTGAGATCCAGAGTGGTGATATTCTCTTTATTTTATCTCTGTCACTCTCTTTCTGTCCCCCTCCACCTATTGTCTATTTCTTTCGCTTTCTCTCTCTCTTTCTGTCATATTTACTAACAAGTAAAATCCATACTATTGTCACTGGCATATGGTCTTGTTTGCACCTTAATTCAAGCAGAGGCATTTCTAATAATTTCTAATAATTTAATAACTGGATCATGACACAAGTGCAATTGTTGATTCATGTCCAGAGTTTCAACAGATCCTGGGAAAATAGTAGAATGCACAGACTAAAATAAATTTATCTACTTAGTAGATAAAAGGAAGAGTAACAGCCAACATGAATTTGTGAAGACTAGATCATATTAAAACAAATTAATTTCTGTCTATGACAGAGTAATAGACTTTGTGAATAGAAAGGAAGTGTTAGATATCACACATCTTCATTGCAACAAGTTTTTGCCACCTTTCTGGGATTCTAGAAAAATTAAATTGTTGTGATATCAAGACCTAACTGGCAAGAGTGTTTTCCAGAGAGCAGCACTCTCTTAAACTAGAATATATCATATAGGGTTCTGTAAGTCTGGTATTCTAAAAATTAAAATCATAAACAAAGTTAAATTTTGACAAAGACAAAAAATACTGGAGGAAAGAATTGTATATCTAAATAAAACTGGCAAAAATGACAAATGGTGTGGAAAATTAGGATGTAATTTAGTAACAAAACCCACAAAGTTTTACACACAATTAGATGTAAGTGACTGCACAACTACAGGGTGTAGAAAACCTATCTGGGCAGCAGCACTGCAGAAATTGCTAAAAGGGTGGTGAATAGAATTACAGCCACAGCATATATTAATCAAAAATATCACACTAATGATGAAAACTCATTTAAGTTAATGAGATAAGAACTGCACCATTACCTGCAAAAAAACCCCTGAAGTCACAATTTCTTCTTCTAAGTGGTAGTAACATCTCAGCTGGAATACTATCTCCAGCTTTAAGCATCTTAGTTTGATTCAAATCATGATAGCCCATGAAAGAGTAACAAGTGTGGAAATAGGTCCTGGAAAAGCAAATATGTCTAAAGTTAAAGAAAATAAATTTCTTAGGTTTAGAAACATGATGATGGTCTTTGACTATGTAAAAGGTATTTTGAAGGAGAAGGAATAATGACATTAAATATCAAGGGGGAGAGGTATTATTTTTCAGGGGGAAAAAAAAAAAGGAGGTCTAAGAGAAAGAAAGGTTAAATAGACCACTGAAATTGCTATCAGTTGAAATATTTTTGAACATGGATAGCTTCATAAATGTCAGTTTCAGGAGTGACATAGTTATAATTGATCCTGTTTTCAGTATCTATATGTATTTGTTTACAAGAGAAATACTATTACGCCCTGAAGACTGGCTGAAGAAATATAACTTACAGGAAATCCTGTAAGAATTATCATGGGCTTGTGGATAATCTATTATCTGTTCAACTGTGTGAATTTCTCACATACTAAAATTCAAGATTAGAAATCAAATGAAACCATTCTCTCTCCATTGAACTAGCAGATTTTACAATTCCCTGTTGGATTATGCACAAAGTTGATTCTTAGGATTGTGCTCTCCGCCTGAAGTGTGTTTTAGGGGTTTTTTTCTGTTTAGAATCATAAAATATGCTGAGTTGGAAGAAACCCACAAGGATCATCAAGTCCAAGTCCTGGCCCTGAACAGGACACACCTAGAGTCACACCATGTGATGAGATCATCATCCAAATGCTTCTTGAGCTCTGTCAAGCTTGGTGCTGTGGCCACTTCCCTGAAAAGCATGGTTCCAGTGCCTGACCACTTTCCTGGAAGGAAAACCTTCTCCTGATATCTAACATAATCCTCTCCCAACTCATTTCCTCAAGTCCTTTCACTGGTCATGAGAGTGAGGAGATCTGTACCTGCCCCCTATCTCTTCCGCTCACAAAACTGTTGAAGAGTGTCATGAGGTGCCCCCTCAGTCTCTTCTCCTCCAGGCTGAACAGACCAAATGACCTCAGCAGCTCCTTGAATGGCTTCCCCTCCACAACCTTCACCATCTTCATTGTTCTCCTTTGGATGCTCTTTAGTACTTCAATTTTTTTTTTTTTTTTTTATATTGTGGCACCAAAACTGCCCCCAGCACTCGAGGTGAGGCTGCCCCAGTGCAGCGCAGAGCAGGACAATCCCCTCCCTTGCCTGGCTGGTGATGCTGTGCCTGATGCACCCCAGGACAGGCTTGTCCCCCCTGGCTGCCAGGGCACTGCTGACTCAGGTACAACTTGCCATCAACCAGGACCCCAGGACCCCTTTCCACAGTGCTGCTCTCATTCCCTAGTCTATATACACGACCAGGATTGTCCAATCCCAGGTGCAGAATTCAGCAGTTTCCCCTGTTAAACTTCACATAGTTGGTGGTTGCCCAGCTCTCTGATTTTTCAAGGTCTCTCTTCAGGGTCTCTCTAGCCCCTAGATTTAGTGTCTCCAGCAAATGTACTTAGTGTCCCTCCCAGTCTTGCCTACAAGTCATTTATGAAGATATTAACTAGCATGGGGCTGAGAATGGAGCCCACTGAGAGTGGAACCCTTCTAATGACCAGTCCCCAGTCTGATGTCACTCCATTTACTGTAAATGTCTCTGCATTTGAAAACTCATTTCAAGTGTTTAAACATGCATTATCTGATTATGTTCATAATAGTTCAGCATTATGTACAACATTGTAATAATACAATGGTGTTTAATTACTATTTTTCTCTTTTACACAAGGAAGCTGAAGTATAGACAAGGCTCCACAAAAGTCTGTGTCAAATTCAGGAGTAAAACCTCACTTGATTCTTCTGTGGTTCATTTTTCTTGATTATTCTGCCTCTCAATCTCAGTGTTCTCATATGGTCAGTACATACTCAGTCTTCAGGCTGATCCCACCATTAGGTGCATTATTGTACAGCCTGCAGGCAACATGTACTGTAACTAAAGAAAAAACACTAAAAACACTTGTAAGAGAGCACTTGTGACAAAAACAACGTATACTAGAAAAATTCCTTCTGTATCATATATATTTTGTTTTCAATTTTAAAGTAACACCACTTCTGTTAATACAGTCATGCTTTAAAACTTTTACCAATTAGTATAATAGCTGTACTTTAGTAAATATATGGAACCATATATTTTATTATTGATAAAGAGAAAACTCTTCAAGAAGTTTTAATAGCCAACAAAAATGGGTCTAAATATCAAAATTTTTAATAATTTATTTTAATTTCTTCATGTAGCCATCATACAGAAAGAAAAAAAAAAGTCAAATAATAAACCAAAGTAGAGGCAGATCCTGAATGGTATTTCTGCATTCTAAAAATTAGCCAAAATTCTCTCACTAAGACTGTATCATAGCAGATAAAAATAACCTGAATTCAACCATATGCAGCAACTCCCTTTTATTTTGTAAAAATTAAAGGGATTATTAGTAAATATTTAGTAGTATATGCACCAGAGGTCTGTTATTCCCTATGACCCCATTACAGTGCAGTAATAGTCAGATTCTATGTGTGTAATTTTGTTTTTACATCTGAAAAGAGTCTATTTTACTTAAAAAAGCAATATAAGTAAAAATAATTGTTGCTGCTACAAAGTCAACTATAGATAAATATATTTTTTTTCTGGTTTAGTCTTTTTTTTTTTTTTTTAAATTTTATTTTGATGTTGCCACTAGAAGATCCCTCTCTGTCCATCAAGGAAAATATTTTAAGTAGCCTGCAATGCTCAGTTTTGTCAGACTGTATTCTATTGTTCTATTATTCCTGAACACTGTACAACAAACAGAGAAAAAAAGTACCTGGGCTTTCTGTCAGGACCTAGGAAAGCAGGCAGGAGTTCTGCCCCAGGCATTTTTGGGAAGAAAATTAAGAGGGGTAGCTACAGTCATCGCTGGTAAACATTTTCAAGCCAGCACAGATGTATAATTTATACTTTCTATTCTTTTTAACAAAACCTTTAGTAGAACATGTGTTATTTATTTATTCTTTGAATCCCTATGTTATTTGGTCAGGGTTTTCTGAATTGATCTTAAATTTATTGTAATTTAAAAGCTCAATTCAATTTTGAAGAAACTGAAAAGTAAAAAATTTTTAGTAGTTATATTGTATATTCTTTTACTAGTAAAGTTATGGCCATCTTCCATCTTTAACTTTTTCTCTGTCACAAGGAGATTGTGACATATCCAATACAAATAAATAAATCCAATTCACTGATCATCAGAGGGTTTAAAGGAGAAACACGATGCACATCTGAAATAAAAATATCAAAAAGTCCAATGAGAGAAAAATTCAGCATGTATTACTCCTAATCCTAAATAATTAGTAGTGTATTTCTCTAAAAAATAAGTGAATGCTTTAGGAAATCTTGAGATCATAACTACAGTTTCTTCAATTTATTCTGCAGTAGTGGTAGAGCTGCCATATCCCAGAGCACAAGAGGTCAGCCTAAAGCATCGGCACTGTTTTGTGGTCTTATTAGAAGAAATAGTGAACAGCTCAGGGAGTTGCTGATTGCCCTTTACTCCCACAGATTTCAGTTCTTCAGTATCTAATGGTTTTAATCTCTTCAGTCCTAATGTCTACAATTAAACTGCAAAATATTTCCCCCTTGTGTCCCATTGTTTTCCTCGATTTGGCATTCATTGATTTCCTACCCTGCTACTATCTCCCTGATTTCCAACTGAAATAAAACAGAGGGAGAATCATGTTATTTTTTTTATTTCCATGTTGGAGTTTTATGCTACTATCATTGGCAGTGTCAGCGCAGCTCTGGGAATAGCTAACAGCTTTTGCCAAAGACAGCAGGGAAAACTGAGGAAACTGAACAAAAATTAAGAGGCAGATATTTATAAACCAAATGACATTTCTTCCAGTCCTTAAGCCTATAAAAACAAGATCACATTAAAAAAAAAAAAACAAAAAAAAAAAAAAAAAAAAAAACAACCTACAATTATTTATTAAAAAAAGAGGAAAATCATCAAATGAATAAAGAGCAGCCATCATGAGTTGTGGGCAGCCTGATGACAAGCAGTATTGGTAGTAGAATAATTAACATTACTGAGCAAAAATTAGATCAAAATAAGTATTTCAGAAATGAAATTTTCCTTTTTCTGATATTTGAAAGCAAGACACATATGAGATCATTCAGTAACTTCATAGACATTAATAAGGACAGTCAGCTCAGGTCTGTTCACAAACTATTCCCTTTTACAAATCTCATTTAGCAGGTGTGATGTCACAGAATGCCACAACATCACACTACCTCACATTTGGACTGATGACAGTAAAATCAGTAACAGGAAAATCAATATTTATTTTCATACGGCAGAAATCCTGGAAGCAGTTTGGAAATTAGAGGGCCTGTGAACCAGAAGCCCTTGATGTACAGGAATCATCAATGGCAGCAGTATCTGTGCACGGGCAAAGAGCATGGTTTGGTGATTCCTTGCCAGTTAGTAATCTTGATAAAATTCAGCAAGAGTACTCAATCGGAGGATGCTGACCATTGCTAACTCCTGAATGGTCTTTCTGTCAATGCTCAGAGTGTGTATGCAAAGCAATAACCTTTATTTAGAAACAAACATTGTTCCATGAAGAAGAGTATTTCGGACACCAAATAAGTCTTTTTGGCAGCATCTAGTGCATCACAATGCTAAAATTTACAGCTTTATCAATATATAAATGATCCATGCATTTACACATTTTGCAAGAGGGCAGTCATTAAGTTTAGCTAGGTAGTAGTTCAATATGGCTGATGGGACTGTGCTTTGTCTGAAACTCCATCACAAGTAGTTTTCAAGTTTCACTGATATTTGTTGAGCCCAAGCACGTTATCACTGCCATGTGCCATTCTGGGAGGATTGTGCATGTCTCTCAACATGGATTTTTTTCTTATTTTTCTGCTGTCAATACCTCTGCTTTGTTCTGTCACAAGACATTTCTTTTTCTCTATAATGGTGAGCAGGGAAAATGTATGCATGATGTCTATATAGATATATTATCATCCCTCCTATATTCTGCTTTTCTCTCTCTTTAAGGTTCAAGGAGCTTCTTTCCTTTACAGTTTGGCTGTTCTAAGTAGTCTCACATTAGCATTTCTCACTTCCTCTTTAAATTTTCGTTCAAACATTTAAGTGGAAAGGTGCTCATTATTTTATTATTTCAAGGTCTAGCTGAGTGTTTGGAAATAAGGGGGAAATCTCTACCAGCTCTGCAGCAGCAGAAGCCAATTTATTCCTACAAGTATGATTCTCAATCTCTATTTTCTCTTTTTAAGGTATTGAGACACCTATGTCACATAAATCCATCTTACTTCCACCAAGATTTTCTTACTGGGGTAGTGTTGCTGACTATATGAATAAAATAAGCAGGGGAAACGTGGTTCACTATGCATGAATTAGATCACTATGCATGAATTAAATCACTGTTTTGGGTTTTAAGTTGTCAAAATTAATGAAATACTCTGATAGAGAATAAAGTACATAAAAAAGTACAAGTACAAATTCTTACAATATTTTCAAGTAGTTTTGGAATAATGCAAATGTAAGGACATTTTTTTTTTCTCTACAGTCCTCCCAAGACCTCTTTCAGTTTGTATGTTTGCTTTTTTTTTAATTATGTAAATAATGTAGATGGACTTGTTTGGGGAATTTGACTGCAAGGAGATGGCAAATGAAAAATATTCTCCCTGAGGTGAATGATGAGCTTCAAAAGTGGGTCCTCTGAAGCACATATTTCGTGACTGTTACTCCTCTTCCCTTCTCTGGAAACTGCATGACCTTTGCCTTGTATAAAGGCTGTGCGGTCTCATGACCTCAAGAGAGGTGACAGATATTTTTATGCTCTGTCTTTCAAGGAGAGTTTCTTAAAAATTAAGTATTAAAGCAGGCAGCAGCAAATAAGAGAAAATGACACATAAAGAAAATCTAATGAGGAACCAGAGAGAAAGAAGCCAAGTATCTCTTGGAAAAATGGAATAACAGCAGTGGAAAAGACTTACCAACTTGTATTATGAAAGATCAACACACGCACTTTGACGTAATTGAAATGTAGACCACAAAGACTATTACTGTCATCAGTTTTGGAAATTCAACTCAGATTCGGTTCCATGGTTTCATGACATAGGGATTGAAGTCCTTTAAACATAACATGCTGCTATTCACATCTTTAACCATTTTAATACTTTGTTTTGCCATTGATTCAGGAATACTTAAATTTTACTTCTGTCTACTGTCTCTTAATTGCTTTGCTTTGGTTACATGGCAATCATCCTGCTTCATTTAACTGTTTCAGCCTCCAGAAATTTTAAAATTAAATAAATCCCCAAATACAGTATTTTATTATAATAAGTGATGGTGGAAACTGTAAGAATGATGGCTCTATTCATAGTAATAGCAGAATGAGGATTATACCCTGCTTTAAATTATATTGTTTTATACTTCTTTCTATTCAGTCTACCTGCGGAAGGAATATTGTTTGGCTGATTTCCCTGTTGAACAGGTAAGTGGGGTAGATGCTTAGTCAGAAATGTCTTCCTTCCAAGCTCTACAACAACAGTCTTCTGACTTTTGACTTTAGTGACTAAGATTCCCTCCAGCTCTGCCTGCATCCCATGGCTGGTGACTGATGATGATGCTGCCAGCCATTCCTTTCTGTTTCTGAAAGTATCCTTGCCATAGAGGAGCTTCAGCTGAAGTTGCCACTGACCTACTTGAGGCCCATCATGGTCACACACAGGTGGCACTTTTCTTTTGAGTCCAAAAAACTTAAATAATCTTTATTTACTCCCTGCAGTTTCCAATTTCCTGTTAAATATCACACTGTCCTTTTTGTACTATCCATAAGAACTCAGGCAGACACAAACATATCTCTTATTTAAGTTTCTCAGTCACTTTGTATTAAAGATTGAAAACCATTGTTGATGGTTAATACACCACAATTAGTGTGCATGGTTAATAACTGTCCTTCTCTTTATATTTTTATTTCCTGGAGGTATTTTCCCTTAAAAGTTTTCTTTGTATCTTTTTTTTTCTTCCCCTATCTGCTTTCTAAATGTCCTTTAATACTGAAATATTTGTCACTAAGCTTCTTTGGGAATACTCATTGTTCCAAGAAGCACTTCAGACAAATTAGCCTAATTCACTAAAAGTATAGCAACCTTCCTATAACTGACTATCAGCTTATTTTTTTTTCTTCTAAAGTCTGTTCAGATAAAGCAGTCTTTTAAGACTTTACAATATTCTGTAAAGATAAAATGCACTTGGAGCAGTCATTAAAATATACAGATTGTTCTGAATCTATAAACATATACTACATACACACCACAGATCTGACCTTCATTCTTTAAACATCAATGTTGTATTATTGCAAATACCTAATTTTTATATACATAACATAAATTTTAAGAAAAAGCTGAGTGATTTCAAACATACAGCTCTTTAGAATGGACTTATCTTTTTCTTACATCACATTTTTGTACTGGTAACATTTTTGGTCCCATAATGAGTCCCATTATCACTATTATAAAATGAAGCCTAAGGTCAGTTGTATAATTACACACACATCAAAATGTTTACTATATGATTCTTCATACAATGAGTCTTCAAAATCAGCCTGCTTGAAAATACACACATACATATTTCCCATTATATGCATACTTGAAAAAAGGTTTCTCTACTTCCAGAATCCAACTACTAGAAAAACTGTTATAATTTTGAAAGCTTTACTTTTAATGATGTTTTTCTTTCTTGTTGTCTCACATCACTTCTGATTGCTGCATTCTGCTGTAGCACATACCATACAGACTGCTACCCTCCACATTCATTGTAGTCCACATTCTGATAATGTGGTTCAGAAGAACAGTTTTATAGGTATCAGTGAGACGCCTTTTCATCTTGTGTTTAAAATCGAGCTAATCTAGACCTGCTTAGCATAACAATACTTTTATTTTCTTTTATATGTTACAGAAGAATGAAGAAATCCTTTAAAAATCCTTTAAAAAATTTTTGCAAATTAAAAAAAAAAATCTTTTTTTCTGAATTTTTTTTCTTGAAACTAAAAACTACTCTGTCTTCAGTGGTTTTCCAAACGTTGAATTTCCTAAGTCTTCATGCCTGAAGTATAGCTACTGTGTTCTTAAAAAGAAGAACATTCTTAGTTGTCATAAGGTATTTGTCATTCTTTGGCTTATTTGCTGAAGTTGAAGTTCTGTTAGTGTTTTTCCTGATTTTCTTTTTTTGTTTTCTTCAGGGCTGGGAATGACAGGAAAGCAACAAAGGGGGAAAAATTCATCTCCATAACCAAGATGCTCAGATGAATGCCCAAGGATGGGTCAGCTGTGAGCAGTGCAGGGAAAAAAAAAAAAAAAAAAAAACCAAAACCAGAAACAAAAACAAACAAACAAACAAACAAACTCCCCACAAAAAATAAAAAACAACCCCCCAAAAAACCCCAAAACCCCAAACTGAACAAAAAGAGAAAACCAAACAAAAACAAACAAGCCCCCCCAAACCAAAACCAGAACCAAAACCAACCAACCAACCAACCAACAAAACCACCAAAAAAAACAAACCAAACCAAACCAAACCAAAACAAACCAAAAAAAAAAAAAAAAAAAAAAAACCCACACCACCAGAACCCAGAGAAAATAAAACAAATTTGCAACCCCTCCACCCTTCCGGTTTTCATAACAAGAAGCATGAAACTTGTGTTGCATGCAAACTGAACGCAACAGCTGACATGTACAGCAGTATCAAGAAAGAACTCTATCACTATAATTTGTTTTGCTAAAATCTCCAGGTCTGTTGAAAACAGTCCAGCTGTATACAAGATCACATTTTGAATGGAAAACTCTGAAAATTATAGGCAAGGGAGTGTTTTAGATCTTTTGGGACATGAGCTGCTGAACTTATGAAAACCTGCCCTCTAGAGCACTGTTAACTGGCCTTTTGAATAATCATTAAGTAACATAACCCACTCTAATTGGATTCTAGGAAACAATTCACAATAGAAAAACATTTCCACATTTTTCTCTAGTGAATGACTTATAAAGCAGGCTGTAGCTTCTCCATATTTTTTTTTGTTTTTCAGCAATCTCTTTTGTCAATAATTCTTTGCCATGTTTTTTCCATGGTTAAAATTTGTGTAGATATCTATTCCTTCAAATTCCAGATTTCTAGTGATCATACATGACAAGTTTATGTATTCTGCATGAATGTGTCCAACTCATGCAATCAGGTTTTCAGTATAAATAAACTTGAATTCAAATTAAAAATTATTTTCCCTTGAAATTGTGTAACATTTCTGTCAGATTTTTCATTCACAGTGGTGGTCTTGATTAGGCTACCAGTTTTTTCCCGGCTTCTCGATGTCCCAAATATAGTGGCTTTCCTTCTATTCAGGGTCCACCACTTCTAACAAGCACAGAGAAAAATAAACAGGCAGCGCTGGGTTCTTGCCTTCTCTGAAACTTAAAAATGCCTCCTCTCTTTCATGTAGTCCAAATCTGCCTTCTTCAGACTTATTCAGTCATGTATTGTAATCACATTTAACTCTGCAGGGAGATCTCCATTTACTCATGCCTTTCAGTGTGTGAGGCAGTCCCAGTTGGTATCTCTTCTATGTCTGAAGTTATTACTTTATTAGATACGTGCATGTGTCAATTCCTATGTGAAAAAAACCACAGATTTAACAAGATTTTAAACACTACAGGTGTAGGGGGCCACATGAAGATGCTTGAGCAGACCAGTTTTCAGAAAAAATTGCTGCTCTATTTGATCCCTTTTGCAAGTCAGCAAATGTGTGTTTGAAAAGACTACAAATATGTCTTAAGAAGACATCAGAAATAAAAGTAGAGCAGGAGATAGAATTGCCCAATGAAGAACTGAAAATATCAAGGCAGTATAGGGCAGAGAGAGAAAGGACAGAGTGGTAAAGAAAAGCACACAGGTTTTCAAGATTCAGCTACATGGCAATAAAACATCGCCACAGAAATTCAACAAGAAGAGGGGGAGCTGAGAAAGAACCTAGGCAACAAGATTGCTTTTACTACAGAACACCTAGCTGTGTATGGGTATGTAATCCCAAGGAGCACTGCTAATCATATTGATGGGATGTGTGTGGGGCCAGAAATGCCCTGCTTCATTACATTCATATGGCACCTGTCAGTAGTGCTGTATGTCTGCAAGTACTGACAAAATAAGAATACAATTTGGCCATATGGCTTGCATTACATCACAATGCTACCTTCCATCAGCCTGGGTGGCAGACAGCTTGTCATTGCATCCTCTTATCCATCCACCTGGCAACACTAATCTCCTGCCATTCAAATGTCCTGTCCCCAGTCCAACTTCCCAGCTGCTGCTGACACAGTACACGTGTTGCTCATGCTGCTGCTCTTCCTGGAGATGACTTGTCTGTTCTGGCCTTCCTTAGACTTTGTGCTTCTTCACCAGCAGCTCTAGCTGTCTCTTCCTATCCCCTTGTCCTTTATTCCCTTTAGTAATATTCCATTCACACTTTTGCATCTCTTTGGGGAGCACAGGATTCATATGAAAATGATCCAGTCTTCTTTAGGCTGTCTCCCAAATTGTTTATTTATATATGCTTGAGAGATAATGCATCTTCCCAGGTTCAATCATTTCCTAACCTCAGCAATTCCATCATTCAGTCACAGACATGGGAAGATGAGGGCTGGAGAGTTTTTTACTGCGTTGTTAAGGTCTGCTTGGCACAGAATCAGTTTTACTGTATTTTGTGTAACTGCCAGGCATCTTGCAATCCATCTTCAATTAAAGGAAGAGCTTTGATTAAAGACAAGCAAGTCTGGCAGACAGTCCTTTAAAAAAAAAATAAAAACCATAATCTGAGTCTTCCAACACTGCTTTTAGTGCTCTGGGTACATCATTCAAAGCCTCCATCACAAGGATTATGTACAAACATGAAAGCAAGAGCCAGTTTAAAATATCAACAAAAGTGGCATTTCTCACACTGTGACCAGTCAAACCACAAGCACTTCCTAACTCACATCAAAGATAACTTTAAAAATTGCTCAGATGATAAGGCCAATATTTTTGCTGCATTCCCTAGGACTAAACAAACCTACTTCCATCAGGATTAATCAGTATTAAAAAGGCAGCTTGGTTTAATCTATCTTCTGTGCTTCTGGCAAAGATAACCATACCCATAATCAGCCTAAAGGTCAGATCATGGAAAAGGCAGTATTTATTTGCCTCTGGGGCACTGACAAGATGGCTTACTGTGTTTTTTCTACCTCCAGTAGCGGCTTTGTCTTGTCAGTCACTAAATGGAAGCTATTAGCAGCAGTAGAAAACTATGTTTCATTTACAAAATTGAGGAAATGAATGAATAATGGGAGACAGTGGTATATGTTAACTTCAAATGTATTTAATAGCTACATTTAAGTAGTATATTTACTTCAGGTATTTCCAGTAAATCTTAGAACACACCTCACTGCAAAACTAGATCATAACTTCTAGGAACAAAGATTTAAAAATATGTTGACTCATGATCTGCTCAAAAGTCATAATTATCTTTTAAAACAGTGTTTCTGAAATTATGAGCAAGAAATATCAATGGAATACCCTCATTAATGAACAGACCCATATCCTTACCTTTGAATCTGATAGGTATCATAATCTGAAGGTAGCATTCCTGTTCTTATAAAGTAGACTTCAGATACATAGATAGATAGATAGATGATAGATAGATAGATAGATATGATATAGATAGAAATATTTATTTATATTATTTTATCTATGTCTTTTTGTCTATAGATACAATATGTAGGATAACTATTGGTAAAATAGATGAAACATTGAAACAGGTCTAGGTCAGAAATAGATCTAGATAAACTAAACAGATGGATAAATAACTGGAAATTTATTTATAAATCTCTATTGTCAATTATTTAAAATTACAGAAGTCTGAGTCCTTTCACAGTCTAATATTTGGATGCAATTTAGCATTTAAGAGAAGGCAGAGATCTTATGCTTATATGACCACAACACATTAGTACCATCAGTTTTGTGACCTTGATTTTTCTAAGGTAATTGAGTTATATGTAGCAGACAATTTGTTTTTCTAAAGTGAAAAGTTAATTAATCAGACAGGCCAAACCTTTCTCCCACTTAAATACATCAAGTTCTGTAAACATTTCTGAGCAAAATTTCACATAAACAAACAGAACTTGATTACACAAATGTTTATTACACTTTACTTACGGCAAGAAGTGTATCTACAAAGAAACCACACTTTTTATAAACAAAGATGTATGTTTTCTTTTGATCCAATGTCTCCAGAAGCAGTTAACATACTACTACCATGAAAACTGATACTGTGATTAATTCTGGACTCACAAATACAAATAATTTAAAATAAATTTTGAGTTCAATCAGGGTCAAAAAAGTTAATTTAAGTGTCATATAACTGAGCAAGAATATTCTTTATTTCTGAAATAAAATGGGTAGAATAGTGGAGGAGGTACTTAAAACACTTTCAAGTTTTTTTTCAAAGTCTGGAGCTACTGAGGTATTTGAATATATAAAGTCCTGGCTGTTTTGGCAGATTCACAACTGCCAAAAACCTGTGTTATATTTCAGTGAGGGTATGAAATAGTATAATAAATTTCTATATCATCTTTCAAAATTGTCAAAAATATTTCAATGCGTATGTCATTAGCAATAATATCTCCTATTTAAAGGACTCTAACTGGCTAGATCAGCTTATTAATATGGTAAAACTAAGTGTTGTAAATTTGAGCAGTTAACAGGTGGACTAATGAAAGATTAAATTGTTTCTCTAGTGTAATGAGTAACTATGCTAATAAGAAAATGGATATAACTTTACAAAGGGAATCATATATTGGTGGTGTTGGTGAACTGCACTTCCCAAAGTGATAAACAGCAGGGGAAAAAAAATTAATCATAAAATCATAGAATGTCAAGGGGTTGGAATGTTATGGGAATAGAATGGACATAAAACATCATCTAGTCCCAACCCCTCCCTGTTAGGGGCAGGGACATCTCCCACTAGAACTGGTTGCTCAAGGCTTTTTCCAGTGTGGCTTGAACACTTCCAGGGTTGGGACATAACCTCCCTGGGCAGCCTGTTCCAGTGTCTCACCACCCCAAAAGTAAAGAATTTCTTCCTAATATCTAACCTAAATTTCCACACGTTCTATTTGTACCCGTTACTCCTTGATCTACCACTGAAATTCCTGATGAAGAGTCCTTCTCTGGCATCTTTGAAGGCCCCCTTCAGATATTGGAAAGTTGCTGTGAGGTTTCCACATAGCCTTCTCTTCTCCAGGTGGAACAGCCCAAACTTTCTCAGCCTGTATTTTTATGGAAGGAGCTCCAGCATTCTTATCTTTTTCCTGACCCTCCTCTGGACTTGCTCCAGCCATTCCATGCCCTTCTTATGCTGGAATGCACCAGAACTGTACCCAGTACTCCAAGTAGGGTCTCACGAGAGCACAACAGAGGGTGAGAATCCACCCTTTGAACTGCTGGCCTCATTCCTTTGGATGTAAGAAGGGATTTCATTGACTTTCTGTGCTGTGAGCACACAGTGCTGGCTTACGGTGAGTTTTTAATCAGCCATCACCCCCAAGTCTTGCTTTGCAGGGCTGCTCTCAGTGACTTTCCACCAGACATGTAAGTGTGCCTTGGATTGCCACAGCCCAGGTTTAGGACCTTGTACTTCACTTTGTTGAACTGCACAAGGTTCTCACAGATCCACCTCTCAAGCCTGTTCAGGTCCCTCTGGATGGCCTCCATTCCCTCCAACATGTTGACTGCACCACACGATGTTATCAGCAAATCTGATGAGGGTATACTCAATCCCACTGTCCACATTGCCAACAAAGGTGCTGAACAGCATTGGCTCCAGCACCGACCTCTGAGGGACACCACTTGCCACCTGTCTCACCATCTGCATGGACAATGAGCCATTACCACGATGGGATGTGCACAATGAAGTGCACCTACCTGAAATTGCCTGCAGAGAAAATGCAAATGTAAAAAAACCCACAGAAATTACATTGTTTGTATAAATCAGAGGGGTGATTCCTATACACTGGAAAAGTGTACAGAAAAACAGAAGGGATCAAATTCATTTTTTAGCTTCAGTTACCAGAGGTCATCAGGGTCACATCAGATTGAAGATACTTGTGTGATGTTATGCAGGTCAGCATCCTCTGTATACTCTCGTGTGCTGAGTCTACTACAGTGTCTGGCAGTCATTTTTCCAAGCCATGAGAAATGCAGCTTGCTATAGGTGTCTCTCTGTTGAGAAGATGTCATGATTTCTAGTACTTAGAAGATCTTCAAATTATCTGTACTAGGATAAGGGAAACAGCAGAATCCAAATGAGACAGAAAAGCAATAAAGTAAAAAGCTTACCCTAAGAGCTACTTCCTTTTTCTTTTTAGTTTCTTCTTTTTAGTTTCTTCTTTTTAGTTTCTTCTTTTTCTTTTTCTTTTTCTTTTTCTTTTTCTTTTTCTTTTTCTTTTTCTTTTTCTTTTTCTTTTTCTTTTTCTTTTTCTTTTTCTTTTTCTATTTTTTTCTTTCTCCTTCTCTTTCTCTTTTTTTCTTTTTTTTTTTTTTCCTTTTTCTTGTTCTTTCTCCCTGTTCCTTTTATTTTTTTTTTTATTTCCTTCTGAAATTTAACAACTTTTGGGAAAGGGTGAAAATATGGTAGGGATATGGAAGGGAGAAAATGGCCAGAATGCTGAGGTTGCTGGTCCTGCAGTCAGGAGGTTTGGATTCAGAGATTGACAATGGGTGACTAAGGAAAGGAACTTAAGGTATGAACTTTTGGAGGGGCAGACACTGAGCCAGTGCCTAGCTGCAGCAGGATATGACCTATAGCAGTACATCAGCAGCCAAAGATGCAGCTCAGAGCTTCCGAGAAGGAACGCCTAGGCTTTATTCATGACTACGTAAGTCCCAGAAGACTGGTTCTGCAAACTGTAATTTCACTGCTGTTTAATATTCATTAATGCTGAAAGCAATGACAAGAACTATGTACACATTATAAATATATAGATTAAGATAGAGAATCTTTTATGTCTATTAATTTCTTTCCCCAAGGACATAAAACCCAATTTTTAATGCCTAATGTTCCTGAATACTTGGAAATCACATTAACAATTTCAGGATGGCTTCAATGTTAAATAAGTTTAAAGGAGTTTTACTTTCTCTATATTTCCATAAGTCCTTGTTAAGAAAGAAAAAAAAACAAAGAAAAATATTAGACTAAGTTAATTTCATTTGGTTTTCCTGACTAACACTTCTTTTCTTCTGTAAGAATATATTTTTTCTTCTTTCACCATACTGTATCTCATGCACTGATTAGAAGTACACAGTAATACAATATAGTAAATTTTAATTCAGTAAATAGATGCATAGACAATAGCGATTTCATTATCTATATATAAATAATATATAATCTACAATATTTTCAGAATATAGCCCACAACAAAGACGGATAAATATGAAAACACTAACATATTTTGCTCTAATTGTATTTAAGGAAGGCCTGCTTCACCCTTTTGGCTAAACATTGATTCCTCGTTTGACTTCTAGTTGTTATTCTTACTAATCAATAGATTCTAGCACCCACTTCTGACCCTTTGCTAAGTGCATGACCTGGCAGTACATGAACTAGCTTTATACACCCCTGAGTAATCTGTACTGTTTTCTGAGCAAATTTTGCCTCTTCTGTTTCCTTCTGTAGAGTATCCTTTTATTAGAAAAAAAAAAAAGTTTTGAAAAAAAAATGAACAGAAAAAAAGGAGCCAGAACTGCATTGGATCTGCCTGGAATGGAGTCAATTGCTTTCACATTAGCCCACATGGTGCTGTGTTCTGGATTTGTGACTACAGTGTTGATAAAGCACCAATATTTTGGCTACTGCTGAGCAGTGCTTACTTAGCACCAACTTTTTCTCTTTTTCTCACCCCATCTTACAGTGAGAAAGCTGGGAGAACACAAGGTTTTAGGACAGCTTATATGAATGGGCAAAGGGACATCCTGACATCCTATACCATATGATTCTGGGCTCAGCAAAAAAACAGGGAAAAGAAGGAGAGATATTTGTGATTATGGTGCTTGTCTTCCCAAGTAACATTTATACGTGCTTCTGTGGAAATATCATTTCTTCAGGAATTTGTCAGCAACCATGCTTATCTTGACTTTTAATGATATATTTCAAAGACTGCACCTGGACCTTGGCTCAAATATGTCTAAAGTCTATGGGTAGGGGGATAAAATTGCCTGGTAATGAGAAATTATGAACAAATTCCTTTTTTTGCATTCCTTACGTGGGCAGCTTTATTTCACTTATTAAACTGTCTTTATCTATACCCAAAATTTTTCAGGTTTTGCTCTTCCAATTCTCTCCACCATCCTGCTGAGGGGCAAGTTAGCAAGAAGCTGTGCTGGTCAACCCACAACCCAGGATAGCATTAATAGAACTGATATATATTTACGGTTTGGCATCTTAGAGTTCAGTTATACTTGTCAAAGCCAGGTCAAAACCAGTGCTCTAATTTGCACTGAAAATTACCACATGAGGTTATGCCACTATGTCAGTTATACTCCTGCAGGTTGTTCTATTGAAAGTTTATTAAAAAAAAAATATGTTTCACTCCATGTTTTGGAAATGGGGATAATGACATGGCAAACTGTTAAAGCCATCTAATTTAGGCATTACGACCTATCATTATACAGGTCTTTCTTAACAAACCTATATCCTTGTTAAAATACTCCTGGTAAAACTAGTGAAACTGTGAGCTTACTTATTGAGATGGTCCAAGAATACTAGCTGGAAATCAGAAGCAAACTTCTGCTAGAAAAAGAAGTATAGGGGAGCTATGAGATTAGGAGTTTCCAAAGGCGGGTTATCTGTGTAATACTGAAGTATTATACAATTTTATCTCTCTCAGCTGAAGAAATACATAATTCTTCAGTCTATCCAAACAGATCTTGTGGTATGTAGCAGATCCTGAAATATTAATTTGTGAAGATGGGACAGCCGCATAATTATAAGAAATAAGTGGGATAAGAAGCTTGACAAAGAAAATGTAAATTTATGTATGTCATTTTTGTGGCCATCACTTCCTCCCACAAAAAGTGCAGAAATAGCAGTGCTCTGCTATTACAAGGTCCATTTCAATCATCAGCACAGCTTTTTAGATACTTTACAAATTGTGTAATAGTGATCTTAGCTTGTTAGGGATGCCAGTTAATTAGTCAATGATTAACTGAGATAAATTCAACATTCTGAGGAACCACTGGCAATATTTGGAGCTTTCATGTGCTACATTTAGAGTAGCCACTGACTTAAAGCTCTGCATATCCCTAATAATTTCACACAGATGATCCTAAGATGCTTCTTTAAATGAAGAGCCTGTTGACTCTTGATGGTTAAACCAAATAATGCAAATATGTCCGAGCAAGAAAAAGAAACAATGAAGGCTGCTTATCAAGCAGTGCTCAATTTGTTCTGAGGTTATATAGCCTCTATTCAAGTGTTCAAATAACATAATTGAGAGTGAACATGACATCTCTGTCCACAGACCTCCCAAGAGAAGTAAGTAACACCTTCTATTTCTGGCTGACAAGATTATCTCACCTTTTCTGAGAACCAACATGGTTTAAACTGCTGTTTTTTCAATGTCTAGGGGTGTAAGGTAAACTACTCTTTATCCTTATCTACAGGAACTGAAAGACTTTTTAAATGTCTACATAACCTCTGGTACAGTCAGTGAATTTGAAGAGAAGTAGAGCACTCTTGAAAAAAACATGTTGATATCTGTAGTCCTCAGTCCATGGAAGACCTTCCCAGTTTCTAACCCACTAAAACAGTAACATAAACTATATTGCAGTGGTTTACTGGTTGATTTGTTTATTTACTTGTCAAGGAAAATGTTAAGTACAAACTTGGTAGAGATAGAAAACCAGGCAAGAAACCTAACCTCACACCCTAACTGGTGTGAGTATACTAACGGATACAATCTTCAGGAGCATTGTTGCTCCCAAGGGGAAAATTCCTCCTCTCAGATTATTCATAAAACGATAAACATATTGCTTCCTAATTCATTAAAAACATGAGTATGTGTAGATATTGGTTTTGATTATACATTTCAAAACTTGCATGTGGACCTGTTCTTGAAATTTTTCCATGTCTGTGGGTACAGGTACGAGGTGGAATTAAATTTCAGAAAGCTGAGAATTAAGTGGTGAAGGAAGTTTAAAGATCAGGGGTAAAATTGTAACCAATAGTAAATTTTATAGATGCTAAATAATAAACAGAAATAATACTATCTTTTTGTCCATTGTGACACACTAAATTGATGTTCTGCCCTGACACCAAAAAAAGTATTATAGCTAACAAAAGGTTCTATATTATTTTTTTTGTTCTATGCTTGCAAGGATACCTGCTGTCAAACAGAACAAACTACATAAATTTTGAGGTTGAATTTTTTAGAAAAATTAGGATTTTTTCACACATACTAAAAATAATCACTGGCACAGTTTTTTTATTGCATTCTAAAGTAATAAAGATTTTGAAAATCTCTGTATTTTATTTTTATTTAATTGTCATATATGGTCACCATTTTTTAATTTTATGACCTACAGCATCACTAGCAGCTCCTGAATCACTGACAACTGAATAGGATCGTGACTGCAGCATTCGACTGAGGCATCTTTACTTTTGTTCAAATGGATATGTAGCAATTGTTCTCAAAGAAAACTAGTAAGAAGTAGATTTATCATTCTGCAACATGTGTGGGTGCTTGCATGCTACTGTACTCAAGATGAAAAAAGAAAGTACAAATATTCCAACAAATAAGTATTTCCAAGGGGTTTAAATTCATTATAACATTTCAGGGTCCCTGGAAAATGGAGAGTGAAATAAAGTTTGTATTGATTCAGAAAGCAATTTGGGATAGTCTGGAACAAAACCATGCTTGGCTTTGGCAAGCCCAAGCATTTTCTCCAATACAAGTATCTATTAAAAGTGCTTAAAATTACTGTTGTTTGGAAAAAAAAAAAAAAAAAAAAAAAAAAAAAAAAAGAAAAAACCTGCAAAGTTTTTTTTTTCTATACAATATAGAGGAACTTCAACATTTCAGACACTTTGTTTTAAATTTGATGGAGTCAACCAGCACCATTAGTTTGTTACTAATTATAATCTTTGACTAGTTCTAGAACTAACTTCATAGGGAGAGTAGTTTCAGGACCAGTAGCATAAAGAAGGTATCTTGTCAGAAATATACTTTGTGAACTACTCTATCAGCTGTCATTAATCAAAAGTATTCATTTGGTCAAACTTTAAAATGCCCAAGTGGCACTGAGTCTATTCAAACAATGAACAGTTTCTCAAGAATTACTTGTAGAAATACACATAACACATATCAAATGGTATTTTAGTTTCCACTTCCTTTCAAGCAAAAATCATGTTTTGATAATCTTATCCTACATGAAGGTATTAAAATCAGAATATTCTATCTATGCATCTTACAATGCAAAGCAAAATTTCCAATTATTGTTGTGAACATAAGAATCTCTCCCTTCAATTTAAGAAGATTAAAGGAATTACTGCTGAAATAGACAAACGTAACAATAGATAAAAACAGATACTTGTGAAACCCTTTCCCCCAACAAAGGAGTGGCAATAACAAAATGAGAAAAAATTCTTGCAGAAGTATTTATTATTATTATTATTTGGTTGTATTAAATAACTAAATGACAATTGGAATAGGTGTCCCTTTACCTGAGGCATGGAATTTTACAGATTTCTTCCTAAATAACCCTCTACTGATATAACTGGTAGATTAAAAATCAAATTTTGCTCATTCTTATAAAGCAATATTTTTAATTAAAGAATAAATCAGAGGCATTTGGGACATAAAAGTATCAATAAACTTTGCTAAAGGTAAAAATGTTTTCCACACTTTTTCAGTTCTCTAAAGAGAAAAAAGCATTTCTGAACTATATATTGTCAACAGATTCAGTTGTCTTTGGCCTTTATTAAACCAGCAGAAGACTGAACCATACGAGTCCTTTTTATATGAGGATCACTTTCCCTGTAGAATGGTTGAGAGATAATGTTCACCAAGTTATAAATGGGCCAAATAATAGTACTTCTGCAAATCCCATGGGAACCACTCTTGATTTGGGAATTCTCACTGCTAATGCCTACATTTTATTTCTTCTCACTGCAAAAAATTTAATTGGATGATTTATCCAAACTACCTGATTTGGGAATTCTCACTGCTAATGCCTACACTTTTTTCCTTCTCACTGCAAAATTTTAATTGGATGATTTATCCAAACTACCATCAGCACATGGAAAAAAAATCCTTTTCTATGTAACTAAGTGTCAAGCAATAAATATTTTTTAATCACAGGGTAACATTTTTTTAAAAAAAGAGAAATCACCAAAAAAGGTGTACAAAAAAAAAAAATCTCTTGATAACCAAACATCAAAAGCGGAAACCACACTAGAATTACACAGTCTGTCCTACGGGAATGTCTGATCCTTTAAAAGTCTTTAATCAGGTAACCCTGTCTATCTCAAAGTTCAATCTCTCCTTCAGACTTCCAAAGATCCATAAATTGCCTACTTAAAGATCTTGTATCCACTTAGGTGAGCTCGAACAAGCTTTCTCTTTTCATTCACAATCTCCCTGTGTTTGTATTTTTCTTCCAGATTCATGGTACCTTTCTAAGCCCCCTGCACACAGGAGGGCAAAGTCCATCTCTGGGAAATGTGTGATTGTACAGAAAGATGAGGAAGAGACCAGGAGGATGCTGGAGGGTGAAGACAAGTTTCCTCTCTGGCTGTGTGAATGTACTTACCTTTCACTACCTGTTCTGTAACTGTTACAAGAATAGCCACTTTGTACTAGTATTTTATTTTCAGTGCTCTTTAACAGATTTTATTTAGCAAACTTTCACAATGCTCATATGATGCTTTTAAGCCTTTTGCTGACTACTTCAAGTGAATCACTTGGACTTCATTTTATGAACCTTCTTTCTTATTACAAATGCATTATTTCTTCAAGTTACCACCTCTAATCCTTTCCCAAGCCTTTTAGCTTTTTGTTGATTTAATCCCTGATTCCTGTGGATATCACTTTTCCATTCTGTGAAGTGAAAATTATTTTCTTAAAACAAATGCATTTAGCATAAGTTACTACAGGTTGACACAAGTAAAAGAGAAAAAAACCCCTAAGAATATGAATTGTTAAGACTTAGCTTGTTATAAAATAATTCCTTGTTTGAAATGATGCAGTACAATACAGATCCATAAGTACTGCCAGGAAAATTGTCAGCACACCAAGAACTTTTTGGGTGCAGGTTTTTCAGGTGAGATAGATCATTGTCTGCAGATGTAACCCAAAGGACACAGTTTCTTCAAAAAGCAAAGCGTTTTCTATGCTTTATTATGAGGAAAGGAAAACAGGGAGAAAGAACCTCTAGCATTTTCTACCTACCAGTGGGAGACATTTCATATAAAACATCAAAGACAATACAGTCTTCAGTGCATTTACAGAGTCTCTTGCCTTTTCCTCTGGGGAAAAACAAAAAAAACCAAAACCAAAAACAAAACCAAAACAAAAACAAACAAAAAAAAAAAAAAAAAAAAAAAAAAAAAAACCACAAAAACAAACAAACAAAAAACCCCCCCTACAATTAGGGAATTTTCATTTCATTTTGCATAAAACTCTGTAAAGTGCATTTCAAAGTCTTCATCATATTTCAACTTTTTAAAACTATGCTCCTGGTTTGCTATTATTTCCAACCATAAACATAATTTTCATCTATTTGGGTCATTATGTGGTGTTTTCTCAGTAATCTATTCCCTTCTTATTTTACCTGTCACAACATATGACCTTAATCCTGTCTGGGCTGTCCAGCTTTCATTTTTTCTAGCATGATTCCAGTCCACATTTTTATGGCAGATTTCCACAGCTGCTATAGTTTTTTTGTGATTCTGATTTTTAGTTTTATTTCTTAGGTAGTCTACAGAGATTTTTATTATATTTCAAAATCTATAAAAGTTTATATAAAGTAGCAATTACTTAACTCTGGGCAAAAAATGGATATCATATGCAGACATGTAGAGAATATTACTGTTAGGCAGCAAACAGACAGCTTACAGATGTTCTGTATCATTTCATGCTATGCAGGAGAGGTAAAAAAAAAAGAAAGGAAAAAAAAAGGAGAAATTTCTGTTATGAACTGAAAAAATGAGGTCCATTATTTAGAGAAAATGCAATCTTCAGATCTCATGCAAAACTGTAAATACTCTCAAAACAAGACAGCTCCTCTTTATGACAACGTTGGTGTCATGAACAAAAAAGACAGCAACTAGAAGATCAACAGAAATTCCAGTTAAAAAGCAGCTTGCACACTTCATGTTGGATCCAGTTTGTACACATTTTGTAACTGATGCTTGCAGATCTAAACAGCACAATTGATTTCAGTCTTAAAAGAGGTATGAGAACATCTGACAAGGTCATTAAGTCTACCTGTAGCATGAGCAGTTTTAAATGGCCATCAAAATAATACATGGAAAGATATGAAATAACTGAATGAAATTTTATAGCCCATATTGTGCAGGAAGTCAGACTGTATGATCATAATGGTTGCTCTGAGACAAAAATTTACAAATCCAAGACAAAATAAAATTATTGGTTTGAGCATATAAAAAATCCTCAAGACTGGTTAAAGCTAGAAAATGGCACAGTAATTCCAAAACAAATGGTTTCCTAAGTGTTTAAAACTCATTTGGAAATCTAAACTAATCCTCAATATCACATCAAATCACCATAATTGATCTTGTGATCTTACCCTAAAGAAAACAGATGCTTTTAAAGACAGGTCCAGAACCTTTTGTAGGATCTCATCTTTTGCATTCCTCCACCCCTAAAACTGTCCACTGACAAAAGGGAGAAACATATGACAACAAAAAATTTTTAGCCTGTGGAACATACTGGAATCTAAATGTATGGACTTCCAGCATTCCACTGCTAGAGGTTAATAATGTTCATTCTCTTAGAAATAATTTTCAGTGTGCTATTTTTGATATCTTATATTCTCTCATTTGTTTAGAACTGTACTATGAAAGATAGATAAGTTGGGGTGTTTTTTTCCAGTTTTTAGCAATTCTGTACTTAGAAGCTGAGGTTTGCCTGAAATACAAGAAAATAAAACTAAAATAGATTGATAGCTGTTCAAAGCTGCTCAGAGCTTTGTAATGGTAAAATAAGATCTAATTTTTATGATTTGAAATATATTTCAATGTAACTACATTCAGAGTCCAAAGCTATAAACCTTGGAGTATTTTCCACACACTTCCAAAACATGCTTTCCTGCCCTGTAGTCACATATCGGCCTTAGCACAAGCTTCTCTTATGGAGCCACCTCTGTTACAACAGCTTTGCAGCTCTAATTTCTGTTTACAAACTTGCATTAGAGCTAAGTAATTCATTAAAGTTTGATTTTATTTTCTTTTTATTAAACAGAAGGCAAAGGGGCCCATCCGCAGATGTTGAGACACTATCAAAGGAAATAGCCAGATCTGACAGTTCTTATTTGAAAAACAGCAGTTGCTTTAGGAATTCATTTCATGTGGGAGCAATATGGAATCCCTTATCTTGTTTTCCTAAAAAATTGTTAGCCTGTTAAGAAACCAAGTTAAGCTCTGATTGCCAAGTACTGGGGAAAATTAGAGGTCTTTAGTTCAAAAATTGCTATTCAGAGAAGTCTGTGACACCTGAGAGAGGATGGCACATCCTTAAAGTAAGACATTTACACAAGTGTTTAAAAACCCACCTTTTTAGAGTGCTGAGTGAATTTGCTTTTGCTGTTAGAGAATTATAGACATACTCCCCATGTTTTATTTCACTAGCCCCAACTCCCTGCCTTCTGCAATCCAAGCAGATTTGGCTTCTTGATATCAAGTATACCTATCCTTTAAATTCAAGGGGGTTTTTTTTTATTATTTCTCAGCATTCACTCTCTTTCTCCATGGCAACAGGCATATCTGTGAAAAAACAGGAAAGTATTCTAATATTCAAAATGCTCTTCTTTCACTGAGTCTGTTTTTTGTCATCCTTTACCATTCTATATTTTAGAATCTTTATGGATTCCCTCAAAGGAGTTTCTTTAGATTTCTAAAGGTGGCAGATATATATCTACTAGAAAACTCATAATTTTCTCAATGCCATTAGGTCAAGCTTATATAAACTGAAGGAACCAGAAAAAGCAAAGAAAAAAGAATAGCTTTCAAATAACATTATATTTTTATATTACTCAAATTCCACACTTCTCCCTGATACGTCTTAAGTGGGCAGAGAAGTATTTTAGATAGACCAGAACTTAGTGAGTTATTCAGCACAGTTTATAAAGATATTTGACTAAGTGGAGAAATAAATGGAAATTCATATTTAAAATAGTTTCACACTTTCCTTTAATTTCTGTTTTTCAAAGTGTGAGACCAGTTGTTCCACAGGAGAAATCCATAACATAACTGCTACATATTTAATGAAAAACAAAAGCTTGGAAAGTTGACTTTGGGAACTACATAAAAATATATTTTACATATGTATATCCAGAGGTAGTTATGGGAAAATGATATCCAGAAAACTCAAATAGTCTTCTGCAACATAGCCTTAATATAAATTCACAGAGAGCATTGTATTTTCCTCAGGAATCCTTTGAGAAAACTTACACTGCTACAATAATTCTTTAAAAAAGGAGGAAAAAAGGGCAAAATTTAAAATAAAAAATAAATTGAAAAATATACATCAAAACATAATTTTGGAGGGGTAATTCATGCAGTATTCTGCTTCTCAATTGCTATTAAAATTATCTAAAGTATGAGTAAAATATTAATATAATGAATATTTCCCTATAGGAAAACCTGTGCAAAAATAGTGTATAGATGAGTATGAAGGATTGAGTTAAATATGGATAGTGAAGAATATTCTAACTCTCTTCTTTTTTCTTCTCATTGCTTCAGTAGGTATACAAATCCCTTGATGGATGGAAAAAGATTACTTGGAAAATAATGTAAATATTCACCTCCTTCTTTCTAATTAAAGAAATGTTGTTCAGCAAAGGGCAATCAATTTATGATTAATCAAATTTCAATTGTACAATTTAGAACACCTAAATTTGATAATTAAAAAAAAAAAAAACAGAGCCTTGTCATGCATGGAAATGAACCTGGAAATCTAAAAATATTGAAATTAAAAGAAAATTTTGAATTGTTTCTCATATATGCATTTCACCTCAGTGCCCTAATTTTGTTTTCTACTGTGTTTCATAACAAAAATATGCTTTCTAGCAGGGTCAGTGAAAAAACAGTTTAGGGAGAGATTTTAAATTTAGAAATCAGACTTTTGGTCAATCTTTTCCCTGTGGAAAAAGTGTTACATTCATTAGAATTGTTTTATGGCAGAAGTTATCTAAATATCTAAAGGAAAGCAAAGAAAAAAAAATCTCATGGGAAAACAATGCAACAGACAAATTGACAGCTAGAATAAAGCTATTTTTCTGATGGTTATACCCAATTCTGAACTGAAGGAAAATGGTGGGTTCTGTCTCCCACCCTTGGAAAGGACCTGCTCCTGTCCTTAGAGCAACTATTAGAGGTCTATCCTCATATCTTTGTCCCTGTCTTGTCCCCATACAGACCACCCCTCTGTTAGAGTATTATAACATAAAGAAAATGCAGAAGAAATGGTTTTAACAAAGGGAAAATAAGGAAAGATGAGATCTGCATTTGATTGGACACTAGCAGAACAAAAGAGAGAATGGAAAATACATTTTAAAGTATCTGAAATCTTTATGTCAGAATTTTTTGTTGTTTAATAGGACAAAATGACAGTAACAGGGAAAAAAACTAGTGATACCAATTTTATGGCAGAAAAAAAACCCCAGGAAATAAACGCAATCATGGCATTCACGCAGAAATGAAAGGTACTGAGAAAAAAGAAGCAGAACCATACACTGTCTTTGGTGGATTTCTTAACACAAAACTTTAATTGGAGCAAAGAAAACTCATAAATGTTCCACAATATTTGATGGATTAATGCATTCAAGTGAGCTTGTATTATCATTTAGTGAATATATTTAAATATTGAAGAAATTAAAAAACCTCATACTTGGATTAAGAATGGGGTTCTGAACTAAATAGACTTTCAGAATTTTTACAGAAATATTTTGTGTGTAATTCTCTTCCCTTTTGCCTAGACTTTACAGCTTTGCTGTCAGGGCTGCAGAGAAAAACCAGTCTGTGTCCTGAAAAAGGTCCTGAAAAGATGAAAGCACTTGTTCTCTAGAGCTGTGTTAAATTGAAGGTAAGACACATAACTGTGGGGTGCGGGGAGGGAGTGAGGGTGTGGAGTGAAAGTGAGGAGGAGAGGAAGGCTTTTATGTCTTAATATGTCTTTCCTGGACACCAATACTTATATTGGTGTCCTTATTGGTATACTTATTGGCTCTAACAAAAAACTGTCTGTATCCATGTACCTTCCATAAAATGGAAAAAACCAATTGTAGCTATGACACTCAGCTTCTGTCCAAAAGGATGCACCATCAATCTCACCTGCCCAGCTTTGCAACTGACTTCCTGGGAAGAAAACATCCCCAGCCACCCTTCATGCTTTGGAAAATGTAATGATCATGCTTGTCATACTAAAAATTGTATTTCTTGTTAAGAATCAGTGATTTCATTTTTTCTTTCCAAGAAATGTAGGATTACTAAGTACTGCTATGGAAACTTTGATAACTTATTTTGAAATCTCTCAAAGATCTTTTAAGTAGTTGGCATCTGTATTCCTATTTCCTTCTTAATGAAGCTTAATTTATTTCATTGTAAATATACTATAAATTCACCTATCACTAATTCTGGAACTGTTGTGGATGTACTGAAAAATATTCTGTGAGATATCAGAAATATTTAAAATTACAGTAATGGAAATCCTTATGGGTGCATCAATTCTTATTAAGTGTGAGGACTAAAAGCTGAGGTGAGTCATTACAAGGGATGGTTGTCTCTATTCAGTCTGAATCCTTTTTTATTCATTTCTCAATCAAATTCCTTTTAATTTCTGTTAGTGACTTATGATGTATCACTATCAAGTAAGCATCAGAAGAACAGAAAACAAAACAAACAAAAAAGACAAGAGGAAAAAAACTCCCCAGTGATAGTAGAAATACTATGATTGTGTTTTGATGGATAAACAGAATTATAAGTTTGTGTTTATTGTCCATTCACTCACATTAAAATTCAGCTATCCTTAGTGAGAATTCTTCATTGCCTCTGAACTCAGACGCACAGGAAATGTACTAACTTTAACTCCTTCAGGAGAGAAGTTATGATTTCACAGATTCATAATAAGATTACACAGAGGTAATGATTCCACCAAAATAGTGGTGTCGTGTAAAATGTCTATTCAATCTGCTGTAAGTAGTACAAGCAGTGTGAGTGTACTCCATAACGAAGAGGTATGTCTAGACTTTGTAAAGAGATATTTGAGCTGCTTCTTCCTATTCTGAGAAATCCAAAATAGATAATCAGGATATGGGACACTATTATCTAGGAAGCAAAGACATTGAATTTGTCTACTGGCTGACCACAGGCAAAGGATGACAAAACCAGAGCACGAACATGGTTTTGTACTCAGGCTATGTTCTATGAACAAGCTGTGATGAGAAACAGCCCTTGTATACTGTCAATATGTTTATAACACAACCATGATGAACTCCAGTTCAAGATTTGATAAACAGTGTTAGATTCAGCTTGCTCTCCTGTGTTTACAAAACCAAATTCTTTGGGACCCTGATAGTTACCTGCATAATTACCTTACTACCAGGCCTTCATGCTATACTAATTAGAATATTTTATTCACTAAATGTTAAAATCTGAGGACTAATTAACACAGTTTTAAAAATTCAGAACAAGTTTCTCAGACAAGATATTAAACTGCTGAAATTTTTGAGATTTATGATCAATCTTTCTTGGATTTGCTTTCTGATAAACTTAATTTAATCTCTTCCTGGCAGTAATTTTAAAGTATGCAAGTTTTAATAGAAATCCATATTTGCTACTGTCACTGTTGAGGAACCACTTCAAAACAATGTTCCTATTAGCTGAATCTGCTTAGCTGCATTTTAAAACAGAACAATATCTACTGCTTATTGTCAATAAATATAATTTCTGCAGGAATGTCTAACTTTTTCATATGATAAAGGAGAAACAGAGGTTCTAATTCTGCATAATTTTTTACTTTGTTCTCTCATTAAAACAGATGAGATTTTGGAAAAGAGAAAGGAGATATTGTTTTATATTAAAATAGTTGATCACACAACATGTAAATTTATGTACAATTAATACCAAGGAAACTGATTTTTTTAGACTCAACCTGAACACATACAATGTAATAATGAGAAAAGTGACCACATGATTCAGGAAAAATATTCAGCTTCCCAAACGTTCCTAGTAACTCAAGAACAGTAGAGAAAGAGATGAAATAATCTCTTGAGATTAAGACTGAATATTGTACCTTGACTTTTAATATTTGAGTATATTCTAAAATCCACAGTAACAACTTAAGAGTTAATATTTGATGAGACACTACTTATCCTCGTATAATTTGGAAATACCTTCATATCTGTGATTATTCCGTATTATAATGTATCTTATTCAAGTGATTATGATGTGAAAAACATCATTAAAACGTCTGTAAAGCAGAAGTTTTCTATATGGATGCTCTCAAAATCCATTTGGTTTACTTTCTTCAGCTTTAGCAAAGATACTAGAAACAGATGTCAATTCTTCCACTGCGTTTCACAGGTTACTGGACGGCCTCAGGGCCTTGCCATCTGACATTCGTATTTTGGACAGAATGTATTTTTATATCCAGCTCATAGGGCACCCACTTTCTTCAGCAGGAAAATAAATGCTAAACATTGCCTTAGGAAACATTACTTGAATGTTTCCAGCATTACAAACTGAATCTTTAGAACAGTTTCAAGGAGGTGACTCTTTCTTTGGGTAACATTATTACACCAGGTTATGTTCATAATTTCTTGAGAATGAAGCTTTATGCATTCACACCAAGATTAGTAAATGCAAATAAACAGAGGACAAAGCTTAAGCACACTGTTCCAAATCATGTAGCACTTTGATGATTAAAGGGATGTGAAACTGTTAATTATGCAGGGTAAGTTTCTATGAAAAAACAGCTGCAAATGACAAATTCTGCTTGAGGTCAGAAATAAATTAATAGCTTAGGCAATGCTATGCACAACACAAAAGAAGCTATAATTCACTACACACTGAATAAAAGAGAAATACGGAAAAACAAACACTGTTTTAATACTTTATTTTCCTCTGTCAAAACTGAGTACTGTAAGAAGTCTTCCTTTAATACTTAACAATGCTGGTCAAGAAGTGAGCACAAATATGACATTTTGTATAAAATTTACAGACAAATATTTAAGCAATCCATTCACCAAAATTACTAAAGACATCAAATTTGGTTTTGTTGAGATTCTAGAAACAAAAAGAGCTTATTCTTTAAAAAATTGTGCCTGGGTTTATGTTCTGCTCATTTTTACCGAAAGAAACAATAAAAACAAACAAGCCAAGAACATCTACAGAATTAAGCATAAAACAAAATAGATGCTTTAGAAATTTTTTAATGTTGATTGAGAAGTCAACTCTTCCACCCTTCAGATAGGTAATCACTCAAGTATTATAAATACTGGAATTATTAATGAGAGTGTCTGAAAATTCTCTTAAAATGCTTTTCAGAGCCATTTGATCTACTACATTTTCAACAAAGGGAAAGCTGGGGACAATTGTCTCAATATTCCTAAAGCAGTCAGTCATCTTGAAAATTTGTGAGTCTAAATAAAATAAAGTCTCAGTCTTTAGAGAAACTAAATGAATTATAAAGCCTAATTCTCTAAAACTTTTATGCACCCTTTAGACTTATTTCCAAACTGTGTCTTCTTGCTTCTTTCACCTTTTCTTTTTCCTTCATGTCTTTCCATGTAGATTTAGAATTGTAGAACCATCTTCATTTCTCTTTCTAAGACAAACCAGAATATTATCAAAACTTTCTCACAATATTCAAAATCTATATATATGGGCATTTAGAGGTGACCCAGCCAGTTCCTTCTCAACAAAATGGAAGCATTTATCCCTACATAGAAATAGTATCATTTACAGTCAGCTATTCTCTGTTTCTTGGGGGGTTTTTGTGCGTTTGGGTTTTTAGTTTGCTTGTTTGAAGTAGCACTGTAAAAATAAGGAAATCCATGTTCCATTACAGTTAAAATGCAAAGGTATTGTGAAACTGATACCAAATTATTTGGATAACAGATTATAGAAGGTTTTTTTTTTTTTTAATGAAGGGTGAAATAAATGTATAAATACCAAAATATAGCAAAGCAGGGGGCTGGCTACCTGCATTGATAAGCTTGTATACAACTTTTGCATCACTGAAAATAAATCAGCTGCAATATGTTATCTAGGAGAAAAATCCCAACAATTTTGCTGTCAAGAGCATATAGATAATCTCCTTTATATGATCTTTGACTTTTTACCCTTTTAGTGGAAATTAAAACCAGTCCAATAAGCACACCTCTCTGAGAGCTAATTTCATCATCACGGACATGGGTCTGTTGTCTGAACAGAAAGGGACATTTGGACTGTGACATTTGGACTGCACCACCATGTGCAAACCATCCTTCTGGAGCTAGAAAGTAAAACACAGACTAATCGAGATCTTGTCTGAGCTGGAGACTAGATATGATTTCCTGCAACGCGAGAAATAACACCAGATGTTCTTGTGTTGGCTGGCAATCAAGCCTGTTTGCTGACAGCAAAACTTGTAAAAGTTTTCTTTCTTCAAAGCAATATTTTAAGTCCAATGCGCTTTTCAAGCTATCCCTTTCTGGCATAAAATATGGGTGCGCAGATTTTTCTTTCATATAGATAAATGTCATTGGCCATCTCATCCTTCCTTCACAATTATGAACATTCCCAATATACAGATGTAGTAAGGAATAGGCTACCACACCTTCTTGAAATTTTTGAGTTACTAGCTGTAACAAACTGCCAAAAGTTCTATGCAGATTTGTGCCTTTCTGCTGGTCTTAACTTCAAGTTGTTCTAACTTTAAAAGTAGGTATAAATTCTGTTGCATCTTCCTGTTCACATCAAGATGTCCTCTTCACCAGAGGCTACAGAAAAATGATGAAAGAATAACTTTTCTTCCTCTGGGAATTCAGAGGTTGACATATAGCTCCAGAGTTCACCTAAAGACAAATCTTTGTCTCACTCAAATGTCATTCATTATTTTGTTAGCCTGAAGGAGAAGAACATCCTTTCTTGCACTGGAAGTTTGAAAAGCATACATAAAATAAGTAAACCTATTTGCTGTCAGTATTAATGGGATGAAGAATGAAAAAAACTTTTGAAAATAAGCAGACTATCAATAATGCTAAATGAGCAGTGAAAAAAAGATACATTTGATTTTTAGAAACAAAAGATTGCAATACAGAACTCAGACAGTGAAAATTACTTCCCTGGGTTTTTTTTGTTTGTTTGTTGAGATGATATGCCTGTTTTCGTGGGGGGGTTGGGGCTTTTTTTTAATTCTAGTTAAATTTCCTAAGTCGGTAAAGAACACTAAATAGATTATATTAATTGCAATGAAATCTACCTGTGAGGAAAATATTTAGTAACAGATTACTCATCATGCAACTCAGAAAGACAACTGTTCATTTTTCCAACAGATGTTCATTTTTCCAGTCCTGCTAATCTTGCAAGTCATTTTTCCCTAAAGTCCAGTGACAAAATCTGTAAGAGCCACAGATAATTCCCAAAGGCATATAAACATTGAAGGATTTGTTGATGTTAGATTAGAAAGGAAGAGTATCAAACAGGAAATATATTGTTTTAAAATGAAATATTTTGCTATCATATACTTCTATTTGGAGAATACTTCTAAGAGAGTTACCTTTATTTAGATTTTTTTAAATACTAGATTACAGTGAAAAAATGTTAAAGTGAAACCTTCTTTCATGATGATTTTAGAAGAAAGAGATTGAATTTAATAAAAATTAATGCTGAAGTGCTTATAAGCTATTTTTAAAACTATTTTTCTTTTTATCTACTAAATGAATATAGGAGTTTCCCAAGTCATACTAAGTTCAAATATTTAATTAATAGGAAGACAATCCCATGATTACAGAAACAGCTTCAATGGAGAAGACTTTTGATCCTGTCTTTAGTCAGCAGACAAAGCACCTGTGCAAATCCTGATGATATCTGAGTCACACAGGAATGATGTAATAACCACCAGCATAGGTGATTATTCATCTTATACAGACTAAATATATTGCCAACAGAGACACTGTTGTGTCAAAATCTTCTTTGAACTGAACTTTTTAAAAAAAAGTTTTAGTTTTAGAGATTATTTCTATCTCAATTTTTAAATAAATTAAACCGTGATTTTTAAAATAATGAGTACATTATTTTTTCTCCATCCATTCTGTTTTATTCTCGTCTGCTTTTCTCTCCTCTGGTAAAACTTTTTTAGACCTGTGTAGATATTTACTTTGTTTGGGCAATGTGCGGACTCTTTCTGTCCTAAATTTGCCATTATGTGTCTTTTATGAATTTATTAAATCCCCAGGCTTAGTTACAGTTTAATAATTTCCTCCACCTTCTAAATTCTTTGCTTTTCATATGGTGTGTAGTCCTGAAATTAACAAAGTATGGTAAATGGCAATTGATATTGCTGTAGCAGTTGGATTTTTCAATATTCAGGTTGAGCACAAATCGGGAATCTTTCAAAGAAAATATTTTGTTGAAACAGATTTATTCATTAGAACCTTTTTTAGAAATAGTCCAATGTCAGCAAATCTTTACTTATTATGTAATAGTTCTGCATATAATGCCTCACAAATAAAAATAAACCCCTCAGAAACTAACTAATTAAGCAATTTATACCTCTGGCTTATTAAACTGCTAGTTTTGGGGGAAAAAAATATAAAAAATTTGGCCACATACTTATATCTTTGATGTGGTCCTATCATTATATTCTTTTCAGTTTTATATATGGATTGATTTTTCTCATTTATTTCTGTCAAGGGGACATCTTTCTTTCTTTTCTGTTTCATGTTGAAATGTCATGGATTTAGAAAACCCTTTTACATTAAGTTATAGCTGGAAAATTTTTGTGTCTATTTAAAGAAGGTTAATGTCTCTTTTATTTGTCTCTCCAGAATCAGGGAAAATATTTTTACATTAGTGTGTATTTCTATAATACAATGCATCTTTAATTTCAAAGTTGTTTTTGTTTATTATTCCCTGCTTAAAAATACCTATCAAAAATTAAAAAATTATTAATAAGTATTTGTAAATATAAGATTAATTCCTAAACTCATTTAAGAAATATAAACCTATCTAGATGTTATCTTTGCTTTTCAAATTGCAACATACACTTGATAATAATTCTTTGAAGATAGACAACTTTATTTTTTCAAATCCTTTGTTGCAGCCAAAACTGGGAGAAAAGTCCTAGTTACTTTAAATTGCTCACTTTGCTCTGTCCAAACAACTTGGTCTGATATGATCTGGAATAATGTAATCCCAGTCACAATCAGATATTATCTGAGAAGTCTAAACATGCACAGAAAATTATGAGATCTTACAATCCAAATAATGATTCTGTATCTTAAAACCCAATGAAAAAGAAAAGGAAATCTGTCTCCAAAAGACTCATAACATGTCTATGCGTATCATTTTCCAGTATGTCTAATCATCAAAAATGCTTTTTACAGAGACAGAATCATGGTTTTGCTAAGCTGATTCAAATAGGCATGATTCCTCTGGACACTGGGGCAGAACTGACAAGAAAAATAAATTCAATTGCTATCCAGATAAACTATCCGGGTTTCCTATTATACTGCAAAACATCTTACACTCAAAGCAATGAAGACAGTCACAAACATATCAGCTTATTAAACCTGTCAGGTCAGGAGCTATTGAGGGAATGGAGAACAAAATTAATTACATTTTCTATATTTTTTTTATTATCTTCTTCTCTTTAAATGGGCAATATAATCAAAATGAGCCTCTGATGTGTAGATGGAATTCTTTGGCTTTCCTAAAACAAACAAGCAAACAACAGCCAAGTAATCAAACCGAACACATGGTGATGGCTGTTTTTAACTTCTGTTTCAACAGATCTTGGTGCATATTTAAAAGAAACTTAATTCTCTCATGCAGCTAGGCAAGTCAGCAACAGTTTAATGATCAAGATTTATCTGAAATATGGTGATTTTTACCTCAAGTCATTCTTCTGATCCACTCTTCTATTTTTCTTCTACTTTCTTCTCACGAGTAGTTACAACATACCTGTGATCACTGACATGTTTACAATAAAAATAACTTCATGTTTTTCTGGTCACATTCGAAATTTCAACTTCCCTCCCTCCCCCTGAAACTACAGTAACCATAAATGGAGATTCTAGAATAGGAAGTCTAGTATTGCTGCTCTTAAGGAAAGCAGAGTATATTGGTCCCTGGGTTTAGAACTTTTAAGTAAGTGCTTAACCTTGCAATATCCATTTATCATACATAAGAGCTGGCAGCTGTGGAATGTGTTTCAAAGGCAGTAGCTGTAAATATTTTCTAAAAGACGTTCAGAAAACATTATCAAAAGGTTTAAGAAAATAGATTTTGGTCTCAGCTCTAAAGCAGGCAGGATCATGTGAAAAATGATGAAAATATATTATTGCAATTCAACCCAAATGAGAAATGTAAGAGAAAAATAACTGAAGAACTCTGACATGAGATTTTTAATATAGCATTAAAATGTACTGGACATACACCAAAGCTGTCCAGCAGGGCTTATTGGATCCATTTATGAGTTTAGAGTTTTATATCAGACATAAAATATATGCACCATTATTCAGGACTTTATTTTTGCAAATCTTAAGCACAAGCTCTGCAGAACCTCCATGAATTAGGTGAAGAGTGTCAATGGAAAAAAGCCCACAGACAGCAATGCAAATAAATGAGAATAAAGGGAAGTGTAAATAGCATAGTTGCAAACAGTTCCGTGAAGAAATTTCCTCTTCTGAAAACTAGCTTATTTTATGTATCAAAATAAATCCTGTGCCTTTCCATAATTGCTTGAGGTTGCATTTTAAATCAGTTAACAGTATAAATTACTTCCACAAAGGGTTTACCAAGGTGATGAGAAAATCCACTCATCTCTTCTATGAAAGTTAATAGTGACAGCTGAGTTAGAGAAAAATTGTGGAAATGGTATGATTATATTAGAACTTTATTTTAAAATTTTAGATTAGCAAAGTTAGCAACTGAAAATTAGTCTAACAACATGACATGCAACAACCCCTGCCTTTCCACTGTCATCACCTTTATGTTTCACAAATAATTTTTCCCCAGAGAAAATAATTGTGTACAACAAATGTCTAGATTTGCATCTCTATCAAAGCTTTTATAAATTATAAGGCTTTCTTTAAAACTGGCTGTATATAAAGCATAATTATGGCACGATGATCGCACTTGTAAGACTGTATAAACTGAAAATTTAAAGTAACAGGTTTTAGTTTATGTTTCTTTCATACATTTTTGAGTTGCAATGTTTCAATGTAGTTCAGAATAAATAAAGCCAGTAAAATCTCAGGGGAAAAAAATACAACCATTCTGTTAAGTAATGACAGAGAGAAGTAATATATTAACAGCATAGTGAGGGAATGGGAAACAATTCAAAATCAGCATGCAAATGGCATTAATTAAGAATATGTTAGACTCCTATATACTTTTCTTTTGAATAATATTTCATCTACAAATGCAAAATATATTTCCTATTTTAAATTTACCTTCTAAAGTAATGGATAATGCATAATAAAGTTAATATAGTGTAATATCACAAAAAATCAGTCTGTATCTTCAGAAACTGTAGATTAGTGGAGATCCAGTAATGACCAGACCTGGCGCATATATAGAGCAGAAGGATGAGCTGTTACTCCTAATTCTTGTAAATTGCGTTATCCTGCTCTGTCAGGGGAATTTCTCTGTCCTGCTCTGTTTGGGGGATTTTCTTTTAAAAATAGTTTGGTTTTTTTTGGTTTGGTTTTTTTTTTTTTTTTTTTTTTTGGTTGTTGTTGTTGTTGGTTTTTTTGGCTGTTTTTTGGGGGTTTGTTTTGTTTTGTTTTGGTTTTTGGTGGTTTTTTTTGTTGTGTTTTTTTTTTTTTCCTGCTATCCAATGTTATTTTACATTTGTTTACAAAGGAGAGTTTGGCAGGTTTGAGACTCAAGTTTAGATATTACATAATGCACACATGAAAGTCATAATTTTGAGAAAATTCTGCTTTAAATGGTGACTTACCAACAGAAGGCTATAAAAGTCATGAACACAGTCAACATAAGTAATAAAAGCTCCTGGATCACTTGCCAGTAGGGTTGTGTGAGTAATTTCAATAGCATTATTGGATTTGCAGTGTTGACTGCCTCCTGTGCAGCAGCCTTAAATGGGGAATAGATCCCTTTTGGAATACTTCCTTTGCACTAAAAGAGACATCATTCTGGTCTAAATGTGCACATTTAGTTTTACAAAATAAGACTACACTATTATGACTAGATAAATTCACTTAACCATATGTGCATATAATTTTATTCTGCTTAAATACTACATGTTTTTCAATCCTTAAGAAGCAGAATAACCTCATGGATGACTCATAATTACTCCATTTTGAGAAAAGTACCCTGCTTTATAGATTTTCTTTTATTTTTTAAGCTTAATTACAAGAAAAAGAAGGCCTGTAGAAGTTGTATTCCCTAAAGACATACTCACAGACAGAATACTACCTATAATTTGTGTAGTTTTACCAAGCTCTGATATGACCTCTCAAGCCATGGAACAGACAGGGAAGTGGTTGAGTCACCCTCTCTGAAGGTGGTTAAAAGGTCTGTTGATGCAGCACCTCGGGACATGGTTTAGGAGTGAATTTGGTGCTGTTGGGTCAATGGTTGGACACAATGGTCTTAAAAGTCTCTTCAAACTAAATAGTTCTTGATTGTATGAAATCCTACACGTCTTCAATATTACTGGTTCTTGGAAATAAAAAAGATAAACCGTATCTTCAGGTAGCCATTTCAAAACTTGTTTCATGAAATTGTAATGAGGAGTGCAGATTTTCCCTCCACCTCCTTGAAATCTAGCCAGGAGTATGAGTAAAGATAATCATATGTGAAAATTTGGGATTAATATTTTTATTATGCTAGGCAATGCAACAGACTTCTTTTTTCAAATAATACACTGCTTAATGCCACATACACCTAATAGAAAGAAAGGTATTGAACAAAGACTATGTGACTAAAGTTTAAATAAGAGCTTCAGAAGACCTCACATCTGGAATTTTCAAGAACAGTTTGATTGTCATAAAGGGTAATATTTTGGGGGTGAGACTTAATTTTAGTTCCATTTTTATTTAGAAAATTAGGAGAGAGGGTTGTGATATAACCACATTTCAAATCAATTTAAGATGTGTCATATTTTCTATGTGTCTCTGCTGAATTTGGGGCCAGTGAAGTTCAATGAGTTGCCTAAGACTGTATGGTAAGACAACAATTGATTTGGGGAAAAAAAGAGTAACTTTTTGGTCCGCGTCTACATTCTAATACTATTTGTAATTCCATTTCCATATCAACCCACTGTGAAGCAGAAAAAAGGATTACAATGTCTAATGCTGAGAGAGAGCAGTAAGGCTTTTAGAAAATAGAAGAGGTTTTGTCCACAGAAACATCTTTTGTATCTGTGAGTGGCTATAAAGAAAATATTTTATAGTAAAAAAATTCAATAGACAAAGAAATCAGAGCAGGAAAAACAGCTTGACTATAATCAAGTGGCTGCATGATTCAGTGGATGGTAAGATTCACAAATGGATTCCCTTCTCCTACTTAAACTTTTCTTCATTTAAAAATAAACAGATTTTACTTCATGAAGCCTGAATTGTCTTGAGGCCACCTGAGAGCTCGAGGGCTCTGAATGGCTCTCAGAGAGTCTCTCTCCCCACACTCCAACTGGAGCTCTGTGCCAGGGTACCAGATCTTCAAAGATGTGGCTGACTGGGAGCTCCATCCTGAGCATTCATGATTGTCTCTCTCACCATGCCACATTCTTTGACTGTTGTCAACTGTGACAGAACTGCCCCAAATATTGTAACTTGTCTACAAGTCAGATGTAGAGTACAACCTGTTCTACTGTGGACAGGTAAGTTATTTTGGCACGCCCTCTACCACAGGCTTTTGTTCTGACAGAACACTTAAAACAGGAATTCCCACACCTCTTTTGCTTTGCTGTCCTTTTTTTGAATGGGAGGACAGTGGGCTTATTTTTTATGGGGCTTATAAGAAAAAAAGGATTTGATGTGTGTCACCCAGCACAAAACTTACTGTAGGTCGCTGCTCTCCATGTACTCAAAACAGCCTGAAACATTCCACTGACCCTTTCTAACTTAGTAGAAGGCAAGCATTGATAAATAATGCTTCTAAACTGATATTAGTCACCTAATAATGCAACTGCAATAATCAATGCCTTTTATTGATCGATATGAAAAGAATAAATTCCATAGTAAGTGAAATTTAGTATTTTTTTGTTGTTGTTTGGTATAAAAATATACTGGAGCTAGAAACCAAGAAAAACATGGCTTCAAGTTTTGCAATCTGACCTCAATTTCTGTTGCTGAAATTGCCATTTTTGCATGTCATCTCTCAAAGTCTAAAAGAAAGTGCACATTTCTGGAAGAGATTCAGATAGAAAACATTTTTATGAGATTGGTTGCTGAGGCTCATTGTAGTCATTATCAGAAAGGATTTCATAGACATATAGTGTTTTTATATATAGCCATCACTATACACTATAACATTCCGTCCATTTCTCTGACCCTACCTATTATTTTTATATCTTCTCCTTCTAATTTAGATTCACCCAGTCAATCAGCTTGCATACCTGTCTAGACTGCTTTAACCACACACATTTGAAACTAATATTTGGAGGAGGCAGAACATGAGAAGGGAACAAGAAGGGAATGGTTTCTCTCCCTGTGTAATTGCACAATGGGATTCTGGCCAAGTTGAGCACAAATAATAGAGGAGATACCGTTTTGCAGTGTCAGCCCACTAATAAATTGGAACAATGAAAGACTCCATTAAATCCATTTCTGAAAGTATGCAGTTTCAGAGGCCTTGTACAAGTACATCCTCTAAACACAATAGTACAAGTTTGCAATCTCCATTGCCCTTCAAAGTTTCTTTCAGAAGAATAATAATTTGTCTTCTGTTTTCTAGGACACACATTATATGGTCACTTACTTATTTTAATTGAAACATAGAATAAGGAGCTTATCTACTGGTTGTTCATGAATAAGTGAGTATTAAATATAAGCATGTAGTTCATACAGAGTAAATGTTAGACTGAGCTCACAAAGTAGACTCTCATCCTGCTCTTGATAAAGTTAAATGCCATAATTTTATTGTGGTCAATTACAGCATGATTGCCTGAAAATGTGAATGTACACATTGTTCCTAGGCAGATGGGTATAGATATAGATAGATAGATAGATGGATAGATAGATAGATAGATAGATAGATAGATAGATAGATAGATAGAGATATAGATATAGATACATACTCAATGTACAAAATTGATGGGAAAAAATAAACAGTACTGACTCCATGAATAGAAAATATATGTTTCCAACAACTAAAGGGCCAAGTACTAAGTTCCTACAGCACTTATATACCTAGGATTAGATTTATATTTAGCTGATAGGCAGCAATACACAGTTTCCTTGGTTTAGTTCCTCAATAGACTGTTTTCAAATAAATATCTGTGGCTGATCTACTCCTGTCCTGCTGGAAAGAAGCAGTCAGTCAGTTCCAGATTTGCCTGAACTCCAGTCCTTTATTGACAGTGACAGGCAGAACTATATCAGCCAGTCAGTGTGGGTGTCCTGGGTTGAAGTATATTCTATCACCATCTTCATGAACTGTTGAAACCAGGTGAGGCAGTGCTCCCTGCCTCCTCCACTCTGGCTTATCTTCTGTTAATGGGCCCATCAGCACCTTTGCTACACAGCTCACAGAAAACCCCCTCCTGGACTACCTCCTGTTAATGGGCCCATCAGGCCTTATCACATGACTCACCATCTCATTGTGAGATGCGCCGCCCAGAGGGAGGAACCAAGCATTCCAGCCTGGATATAAGCTGAGACTCTGAACATCAGAGGGGTGCTTACCCACTGGATTCCCAGAGGACCTGAGCTACCAGACCTTTCTACAAGATCACTGCTTCAGGAGGACCACCTCATCTGGACTGCTTCCATCACTCTGCTCAGGTAATATTCTGACTCTGTCAGCGGTCTTTTGTATTATTGCATCTCTTTTATTTTACTTTCTTTCCTTCTTTTTTTCTATTAAATTGTATCTCTGACTTGGAGTCTCTCATTTGTTTTGCTTGCAAACCACTACAGTGGGTCACTCAGGAAATGTGCTTCATTCCTTCTTGGCTGTGCCGTGTCTATGTTCAACCCATTCATGGTATTAATGTTTTGTTTAATCTGGCATCACAATAACTTTCTACAGGCAGATACTACAGTTATTTACTTACCTCTAACGCTGACATTGCTGTGCTCTTCTGTGTAAAGTTGGATTCCTCTTTAAATATAATCCTCCTTCTACTATAGGCTAGCAGAAGAATAACCATACTGATCCTGAGGTTTCTTTCTGACAATATCCTGCCATCACTGAGAGACATTAGCTCTTAAGAATTGATATAGAAGTCACAAATAACCACAGGTTCATAGATTTTTGTATGGCAGAGTAAGAGTGGTGAAATATATGAAGATCATCATAGCAAGACAGTACTTACTTTGTCAAAGACTATTTACAGAACTTCTTATAGTATCCATGTGTAATAGCTTATCTTCTGTGATTGGTGTCCTTTAACAAGCTTGTGTATAATCAACATTTAGCAATATGATGACATATGTACTATGTCCTACCATTAACCCTCTGGCTCAATTCTGTTCACAATAACAGGTCTGACTTAGTGCAATCAGAAGCATTTGTGAACTGGTGTTAATTACATTTGTCGTAAGCACTCCTAAGATGTGTTTCCAAATTTGGAAATAAAAAGAAACAGAAAGGGGCTGAGAGCAAAGAGGAGGAAACTGGCTACTTTGAAATGGAATCATATTTTATACAGTCCTCAAGTTCACAAGAAGTACTTCATTGTCATCATAATGATGGTCTCAACTGCCATATTTCTTTTTTAGATATCAATTTTTTTATTGTCACCAGGTGAATAATTTATTGTATAATAATGAACTCAGACTCATTCATTATCCTAGGTTACAGTGTAAGATGTAACCAAAGTCATTTATTCTATTTACCATCTTCATAGGCTGTTAAAATCAGGTGGGGCAGTGTTCTTTATCTCTTCCATGAATGAGTCCTGATAACTCCCTCTGGGGATATCTTCTGCTAATGGGCCATCAAGTCTCACTGCATGACTGACAAAATTACATCATCCCATTTTGAGATGCTCTGCCTAGGGGAATGAACCAAGCATTCCTACCTGGATATAATCTGAGATTTGGAACACCATGGGCGGCCTTTACCTACTGGATTTCCAGAGGTTAAGACCTTCAAAACCACCACTAGACCTTCAGAGGAAGACCAAACCCTTCTACAGGATCACTGCTTCAAAAGAACCACATCTATCACTTCAAAAGGACTGCAGCCACCATTTAATCAGACTGCTACCACCATGCCAACCAACAGGGTGTCAGGTTGTATCCTGACTCTGACAGTTTAAAACAGTGTTTTCTGCCTTTATTTTAATTTCCCTATTAAATTGTAGTTCTGACATAGAATCTCCTGCCAGTTTGCTTTCAAACTAGTACACTCATCAGCACCAATTTTTTGTAGTCCATACGAGTAGTCACATTTTTTGGGGAGCCAGAGGCACCCCATCCGTGGCCAAGGAGATCAGCTGTGTGTGTGCCCTGTGGTGGGTGGGTTGGATGGCTGGAAGTGGCTGTGCACTGTGCAGGTCCACCCTGCCCTCTCTTCACATGGGCTGCCCTGCACCTCCTGCCGCCAGCACCTCACCCTACAAACCCCTGTGTATGTGCTTAGGTAGGATTTGTCATTTCATTTCTTGTGTATGCTTTGATCTCCGTAGATTAATCAGACCTTTCACAATTTTATGAACATTAACTTTATATTGCAGTTCTTCATTAAGTTACTGCAAATATCTAATGTTTCAGTATAAAATAGAATCTAGGTTATTATTGAGAAAATTACTTCAGTATAAAAATTTTTAAACAGAACATTTAGTTGCAAACTTGAAGTATTTGATCAAATACTTTGTATATCCCTACACAAATGTCAATAATGTGGTATATTTGGAGAGAAAACACAGTATATGAAGGGTGAAATAAGAGTAACTAAATGAGGCAGCTCAAGAGCTTTAACTACCCTGATGAAGCACAAGGCAGCTTAGAAATGAAATAAAGTAGAAGAATCTCTTAAAGGGTCATAGAATTCATTAGATAATAAGCATACTCTTCTTTAAGTTGATATTGCAGACACCTATTTCAATTTTAATGTAAAATAATGTGTAGTAGTTTCAAGGCAAAATAAATGAGAGGCTCCAAGTCAGAGATACAATTTAATAGGAAAAAAAAGAAAAAAAGGAAAGAAAGTAAAATAAAATCAATGCAATAATACAAAAGACCACTGACAGAGTCAGAATACAACTTGAGCGTAGTGATGGAAGCAGTCCAGATGAGGTGGTCTTCCTGAAGCAGTGATCCTGTAGAAAAGTCTGGTAGCTCGGGTCTTCTGGGAATCCAGTGGGTAAGCGCCCCTCTGGTGTTCAGAGTCTCAGCTTATATCCAGGCTGGAATGCTTGGTTTCTCTTTCTGGGCGGAGCATCCCACAATGGGATGGTGAGTCATGTGATAAGGCCTGATGGGCCCATTAACAGGAGGTAGTCCAGGAGGGGGTTATCTGTGAGCTGTGTAGCAAAGGTGCTGATGGCCCATTAACAGAAGATAAGCCAGAGTGGAGGAGGCAGGGAGCACTGCCTCACCTGGTTTCAACAGTTCATGAAGATGGTGATAGAATATACTTCAACCCAGGACATTATCCACTCCTTATTCTATTACCATCTACATCATCCCAAATCAATACCTTTCTTAAACTACACACACACACACATATATATATAATGAAATCTTACACACAGTTTTCACTTAAAATAAGGTCTCCTTGTGGTACACAGTGGGTGTCCCTATCTTTTTGCATCACCCACCAAGTGTAACCAGGTCCTTGTGCAAAGACAACCCCGCGGATGGGTTTGCCCTTGCCCGAGGTGGGATTAATCCAAACAGTCTTTCTTAACATACTTCTCATGTGTACCACAGGGACCCTATCTCTATCCACTGTATGCAAGGATTCAGACTGGGCAGGACCAGCTCGATTGATGGACCTTCGGGTATTGACCATTCAGGTGGCCTTCGCTAAGTTCTGTTCCCAATTTTTGAAGGTCTCTCTACCAAGTGCCTTAAGGGTAGTTTTAAGCAGTCCATTGCAGCGTTCTACTTTCCCGGCAGCTGGTGCATGGTATGGGATATGGTATATCTATTCGATTCCGTGTTCTCTGGCCTAAGTGCTTATGAGGCCATTCTTGAAATGAGTCCCGTTGTTTGACTCAATTCTCTCAGGGGTGCTATGTCTTTACAGGACTTGCTTTTCCAGGCCCAAGATGGTGTTCCGGGCAGTAGCATGAGGCACAGGGTAGGTTTCCAGCTATCCAGTGGTTGCTTCCACCATGGTGAGCACGTAGCGCTTGCCTTGGCGGGTTTGGGGAAGGGTGATGTAGTCAATTTGCCAGGCTTCCCCATACCTATACTTTGACCATTGTCCGCCATACCACAGAGGCTTCACTCGCTTGGCCTGTTTGATCGCAGCACAGGTCTCGCAGTCATGGATAGCTTGGGAGATGCTGTCCATAGTAATGTTCACCCCTCGGTCACGAGCTCATTGATATGTTGCATCTTTCTCTTGATGACCAGAGGCATTATGAGCCCAACGAGCTAGGAACAATTCTTTTTTGTGCTGCCAGTCTAGATCAACTTGAGATACTTTCACTTTGGCAGCTCGATTCACCTGCTCGTTGTTATGATGTTCTTCATTAGCCCGACTTTTGGGTACATGCGCATTTACGTGTCGAACTTTCACGGTCAGCCTTTCTACTCGGGTGGCGATGTTCTGCCAAATCTCAGCAGCCCAGATGGGTTTCCCTCTGCGCTGCCAGTTGGCCTTTTTCCAGCGGTCCAGCCATCTTCACAGAGCATTAGCTACCATCCATGAGTCAGTGTAGAGATAGAGCTTTGGCCACTTCTCTCGTTCAGCAATATCCAAAGCCAGCTGGACAGCTTTAAGCTCTGCGACTTGACTCGATTTACCTTCTTCCTCGGTAGCCTGTGCAACTCGTCGTGTGGGGCTTCATACAGCAGCTTTCTATTTCCGGTTAGCACCTACAATTCGGCAGGAACCGTCGGTGAAAAGGGCATATCGTCTCTTACTCTCTGGTAGCTCGTTATATGGTGGGGCTTTCTCGGCCCGTGTCACTTGCTCTTCTTCTTCTTCAGAGGATAATCTAAAGGTCTCACCTTCAGGCCAGTTTGTTATAATTTCCAGAATCTCAGGGCGATTCAGGTTTTCAATACGGGCGCGCTGCGTGATCAGGGCGATCTATTTGCTCCACGTGGTGTCGGTGGCGTGATGTGTGGTAGGAACCTTTCTCTTGAACATCTACCCCAGCACCGGTAGTCGAGGTGCCAGAAGCAGCTGTGCTTCAGTACTAATCACTTCTGAGGCAGCTTGGACTCTTTCATAGGCGGCTAAGATTTCTTTCTCTGTGGGAGTGTAGTTGGCTTCGGATCTTCTGTAGCTTCGGCTCCAGAATCTCAGTGGTCGTCTCCGAGTCTCACCCGGCACTTTCTGCTAAAGGCTCCATGACAGACTATGGCTCCCGGCTGCAGAGTAAAGCACATTTTTCACTTCTGATCCCGTCCTGACTGGGCCAAGGGCTACCGCATGAGCGATTTCCTGCTTGATCTGGGCGAAAGCTTGCTGCTGTTCTGGGCCCCAGTGGAAATCGTTCTTCTTGCGGGTGACCAGGTAGAGAGGGCTCACAATTTGGCTATACTCGGGAATGTGCATCCTCCAGAAACCTATGGCACTTAGGAAAGCTTGTGTTTCCTTCTTGTTGGTCGGTGGAGACATTGCAGTGATCTTATTGATGACTTCAGTGGGAATCTGACGCCGTCCATCTTGCCACTTCACTCCCAGGAACTGGATTTCTCGAGCAGGTCTCTTGACTTTGCTCTTCTTGATGGCGAAGCCGGCCTTCAGGAGAATTTGAACGATCTTCTCTCTCTTCTCAAAGACTTCTGTTGCAGTGTTTCCTCACACGATAATGTTGTCAATGTATTGCAGGTGTTCTGGAGCCTCACCCTTTTCCAGTGCAGCCTGGATCAGTCTATGGCAAATGGTGGGACTGTGCTTCCACCCCTGGGGCAGTCGGTTCCAGGTGTACTGCACGCCCCTCCAGGTGAAGGCAAACTGAGGCTTGCATTTTGCTGCCAGAGGAATGGAGAAAAAGGCATTTGCAATATCAATGGTCGCATACCATTTTGCTGCCTTGGATTCTAGCTCATACTGAAGCTCCAACATGTCTGGTACGGCAGCGCTCAGTGGTGGTGTGACTTCATTCAGGCCACGGTAATCTACTGTCAGTCTCTATTCTCCACTGGACTTACGCACGGGCCATATAGGGCTATTAAAGGGTGAACGAGCCTTGCTTACCACCCCTTGGCTCTCTAGCTCACGAATCATCTTATGGATGGGGACCACAGAGTCTCTGTCGGTGCGATATTGCCGACGGTGCACTGTTGCTCGGGCGATCGGCACCTGTTGTTCTTCAACTTTCAGTAGTCCCACAGCAGAGGGGTCGTCTGAGAGTCCAGGCAAGGTACTCAGTTGTCTGATGCCTTCTGTCTTTAGAGCAGCTATGCTAAAAACCCAGCGGTATCTTCTTGGGTCTTTGAAATACCCATTTCTGAGATAGTCTATGCTCAAAATGCACGGGGCCTCTGGACCAGTCACAATGGGGTGTTTCTGCCATTCTTTCCCAGTTAGACTTACTTTAGCTTTCAGTACAGTCAGCTCTTGGGATCCTCTTGTCACCCCAGAAATGGAAATGGGTTCTGCTCTCACGTACTTTGATGGCATCAGAGTACACTGAGCACCGGTATCAACTAGAGCCGTATATCTTTGTGGGTCAGATGTTCTAGGCCATCGGATCCACACAGTCTAGTAGATCTGATTGTCTCTTTCCTCTACTTGGCTAGAGGCAGGGCCCCCTTATTTCTGGTCATGGCATACATTGCTCTCTTCTTGTAAATATGTTTCTGAGGTTTCTTCAAGAGGATCAGTCATATCGTCATTCCTGTACCGTCTGGAGTTCTGTGCACGAGAGACCGGAGCAACATTGATTCTAGATGGGCTCTTTGTGGTAGGTGTTTCTCTTTTCAGTTCACGTACCTGGGCTGCTAAGGAGGAGGTGGGTTTTCCATCCCACTTCCTCATGTCTTCTCCATGCTCCCGAAGAAAAGACCAGAGGTTACCTCGGGGTGTGTATCCTCTCTCTCTGGCTGGGGAGCGCCTGCTCCTAATGGCAGAGACTTTCATTGGCTTTGGCTGGATATGGTAAATTTCTTCTTTAAGTTCTTTTTTTAGTTTCTGATGGCCTTCTTCAATCAAGTTCTGGACTTGCTCAGCCAGTCTTGTTTCCACAGATGAGACATGGGTACGAACTGGGGCAGTGACAGTGTCCTCGTAAATTCTTAGTTTATTAGCTAAGACACCTACTCTGTCCTCACCTTCTCTCCATTGCAGTGTTGCCAGGTAACGTGAGTACATCTCGGGTCCAAGCCGTGCAAATCTCAACCACATCTGTGATGTGCACTGGACACTATCTGGGTTTTTAGGAAATCTCTCATCTTCTGAAAAAATGATTTCCAACACAGCCAATTCCCTCAGGCATCGGATACCTTGTTCTATTGTGTTCTATTTTCCTTGGTGCACTTGGAGGTCTTCTTTACAAAGGTATCTATCCTTCACACTTGTTAGCAGTCGCTGCCAGAGGCTGAGAGGTTCTTGGCTTTTCTCAATCCCCTGGTCAATGACTACATCCTGGGACAACGATTCCAGTTGTCTGGCCTCACTTCTATCTAGAATGGTGTCATTGGCTGCAGCGTCCTAGATGCGGAGCAGCCAGGTCAGGATGGACTCATTGGTCTGGCGGGTGAATTCTCTTCGCAGGTCACGCAGCTCACCCAGAGATAGAGAGCGAGTGATGATTTCTGGCTCTGTTTTTTCTGCTGATTGTGAAGGTCCTGCTGCACCTTCATCAGTCACTATGCGGACTGATTTGGTCCTTGATTTCTTCTTCTGAACGGGGGCAACTGCTACTGGTTTAGGCTGTTCCGGTTCGGTGATGGTTTGTGTGGAGATGCTGATGGCACCCTTAGTCCTTTTCTCCTCTGTGACAGTCTGCGTAGATGTGGACACTGTTGCCTCACTTTTGGCTTCTTTCTCTTCTGTGACGGTCTGTGTAGATGAGGACACTGTTGCCTTGCCTTTGGTTCCTTTCACCTCTGTGACACTCTGTGTAGACACTGATATCGTTGCTCTGCTTCTTTTTCCCTCTTCTTCTTCTTTCAGAACACGCTGTATCACACCATGTAGTGTTTTGATTCTAAGCATGGTGCGGGCCGTGCAGAGAAGACAAAGCAGGACTAACAACAACATCATGCTGTCCTTGGCATCCAGAGGGTATTCCATATTTTCAAAAACTGCTGTGTCATGCCTGAAAAGCTGGAAAAAATTATTCTTCACCCCTCCCCACAGGGGCTGGGTGAGATTGTTGAGGCCCCAGATGTAGCATCTTAGACCAGAACAAGAAAACAAAACTGGGTGTATATTCTGAATAATGTTCATTGCCTCAGAGTTTATCAAGCAATGGACATAATAGACTACTAAAGCAATTTTAGTACTATACCCTGGTCTACGCAGGAGCATTAAGACTGGCAGATAGTACCCTAGTTGTGGAAAAATATAGAGAGATAGATATAAGACACATGTAAGCATGTTGAGCATCATAGCGAACAGGTGTCTTCTTCAATACAAAATTGTAATTCTGACTTTTCTCAGTGCTTTGTGCCCCACGTTGGGCGCCAAAAATGTAGTAGTTTCAAGGCAAAACAAATGAGAGGCTCCAAGTCAGAGATACAATTTAATAGGAAAAAAAAGAAAAAAAGGAAAGAAAGTAAAATAAAATCAATGCAATAATACAAAAGACCACTGACAGAGTCAGAATACAACCTGAGCGTAGTGATGGAAGCAGTCCAGATGAGGTGGTCTTCCTGAAGCAGTGATCCTGTAGAAAAGTCTGGTAGCTCGGGTCTTCTGGGAATCCAGTGGGTAAGCGCCCCTCTGGTGTTCAGAGTCTCAGCTTATATCCAGACTAAAATGCTTAGTTTCTCTTTCTAGGCGGAGCATCCCACAATAGGATGGTGAGTCATGTGATAAGGCCTGATGGGCCCATTAACAAGAGGTAGTCCAGGAGGGAGTTATCTGTGAGCTGTGTAGCAAAGGTGCTGATGGCCCATTAACAGAAGATAAGCCAGAGTGGAAGAGGCAGGGAGCACTGCCTCACCTAGTTTCAACAGTTCATGAAGATAGTGATAGAATATACTTCAACCCAAGACATAATGTTATTGATTTCTCCTAAGCCTGAGGTAACCAAACAACATATGGTTACATCATCATATTAGCAAATTTCAAATCTTGGTTTATTCCCTGTATAGAGAAGATCATTGAAGTTTTGACCATGAAAAATCATTGTTATTTCCCTGTATTAACAATACATAAAACAATAAGCAATAAAACACATGCATTCATAGTCCTAATTATCAGAAACTAATCCCGTATTTATAATGGAGGAAATACATTTTATGTGAGCTTTAAGAAATTTTGAATTAGGAGAAATAAAAATCTTGACATTTGTAACTATCAGTTTTGCTCTTCAACTATATCTAGACAGCCAAACACATAACAAATCCAACCTTAAAAAAAAGCGCAATAATTTTGTTTCTTTGGGGTTTGTTACCTGGTTTTTTTTCCTGTTCTTTTTTCTTTTTCCCCAGTCCAGTTAAAAAAATCCCACACATCGGATAAAACCCCATAGACAGATAGGATTCCATTGATATGTTTAAGAAAAGTGCATAATAAGGTCTCTCATCAAGTGTTTTTTAAAGAGAAGAAACTGCTTTAGGAGAAGAAAAAGAATATTCACACGGATTAAAAAATTTTAAAAGGGATTCCAAAGAATAGAAAATGGCCAGATGCAGATAGTGTTGAAATGATCAGCAGAGACTCACAGGGCTTGCATCGCAATCAACCAGATGTAATATATTGAAAGATGATCAGGATGAGAGAGGGAGTGAAATTATGGTGTTTCTGTATGATACCAAATTTCTTAGGGTAGTAAAGACAAGGACTAGCTGTTAAGTACTGCAGAAGACCATCACAATACTGGCTGACTAAAGGGTTAAATAAATTCCACATTCAGATGTGCATATTTGTCAAAAAAGGAAATAGAATATTCCAAATTATTTGAGGGAATTGAAATAATGGAATATTACAGGAACCATCATGCTTCTACTTAATAAATTAAAAGTGCATTACATTTTGAAGACTCCTAGCATATTTGTCCTAGACTCATCCCATCTCAAGAAAGCATGTTTTAAAATTGGAAAAGGACAATTGCATCTGTAGAAAAGTTTCACATGAAGAATGATTAAGCAGAGTAGACTCTTCAGCCTGTAAAAGAAATGACTGAACAGATAGATATCTTATATATGTCTATAAAATAAATGAGACATATAGAAATTCAATGGCAAATTATGATTCACTCTCTCCTTTAATGCAATAAGTAAAGCCAGTAGGTGTCAGACTCAAAATAAAAGAACTTTATATCTTCACTGAGTATTATGGACTCATGAAATTTCTTGCTGAATGTTCTCAGGCCTATAGGACTGTTCAGGCTTGAAGTAAGCTCAGGAGCTCTCTGGTCCAAACTCCTTCCTCAAACAGACTTGCCTCCAAGGTCAGGCTCACCAGATGAGGTCAGGTTTTTCAGAAGGAAAATGTATCATGGACTCCTATACCCACCCACAACAGTCTTTTCTCCCCTTCTCTCCCATCCTGAAACCCTCTGTGGAAGCTCAGAATTGGCAGGTGCAAGAGCCTTCTAGAGATGCACTGGTGTGCTAGATGTGCTTGCTTTTCTATTTCCTAGCCACATGTTTTTCATGGAGACAGGAGATCTGCTGTATGGACCTTTTTCTGACCCCCTATAACTTTCTTCATGTTCTCATGGATAGACTAGTAAAGAGTATGATTTAATAGTGAAATTGTTAAACAAAAAATGAACATTGCATTTCCCAAATGAAAACCTAAAAAGCTGTAATGAAATACTAATGGGAAAGGGTTATATTATAAAGATTAAAGAGTGTCTATGAGGACCAGGATGCCATTGCCAGTTTTGACACCAAGCTCATTAGTTTGGTCTTAATTGCCACTGAGACAGCATGCTGAAATAATTGACTGTAACTGCAGATTCACTTTTTTGCCATTTGAACTGCCTTTCTTCATTCTGGAGCACTGCTTAGACCTGTTTCTCTTCAGTATAATGTGGGGGTTGTAAGCAATTGAAAAAGTCACTCTGCTGTCAGAGTTTAAATAAGTATTAGCTTTAGAGTGATTTTAGCTCAGTGTGGCTATGAATGAAGAAATGGTGACTCTCTAACTAATTCTGCTTTACAAGTAGATAAAGATTGCTATGAACCCAACCCTGTACCTGCAGAGTTTTAATTTCTTTTGGAGCTCAACTGTTCTCAAAAAGGGATCAGTGGGTCAGCATAGATGTGTGTAATGATTATGCCCATCTATGTCCTCAAACCCAGGATGTGGGTGAGTGAGGTAGTACCTCTCTGCTGGGGTTGCCTCATTACAAGCCTTAGCCTGAAGGCAATCAGCAGTATGTGTGAGCAGCCCAAGGAACAAATGTATACTGTCAGATATATTGCAATTTGAATGCTGGACACTAACAGCAGCTAGTGTTCAAAATTATGCAATTCTTAAAATCTAGAAATGTAACATTCAAAAGTTTATGCTAAAGACTCTAAAATGTAAAGCCAAACATTCAAAAGCTGGAAGCTACCACAATTTTTTTTTTTTTTTGTCCTATGTCAGTCCCTTTGTACACATACAATGCCAAATCATGTTTTACTTTCATACAATTTTCTGAGCATCCTTGTCTCATTCAGGATGCTTTTCATACTCTATATTGTTCCTGCATAAGATTTTTATCTTCATTTATTCAGTGTGCGGTCATATGTCTTGTTTGCTGAATATTATCCAAACTCTTCCTTGAAGGCGGAACTCATTTCTTTGTACACTTCCAAAGAGTTTATCACTGATATTGCACCATGGCATGAACAAATCACTTGCTTTTTACAGTACACCTGGAAAACAATTTTTTCCTTTATACAGGAAGAAGGTCAGATGCACCTCTTAATTTGGAGTTCCCATTGTGACATATATTTTTATACCATATAATATTATATGGCATTTTATTTATTAAAAATACCAAAAGAACAAACTGATTGCATTTTTCAGTTGCTGCCCGCACTTTTTACACATCCAATCCTCAGACTCTCAAGGAGGACAGATAGATTGCTGACCTTTGACAAGTTTAACCAGCATGACCTTCCCATAACCATGAGATTTAATGGAATTTAGAAGGACAGTGTATTTCCACATAGCACCATTTAAGTGTCTAGGTGTAAGATTTTCTATATCTCTTCCATCTCTGCCTTTCCTCATTTTTTTTCACAAATTTCTGAACAAGTAAAGCAGTATTCTTTGCACTCAATATGGATTTCATATTGCAAAATAAACTACATATGAAAGAAATTGCATTGTTGCAGAAACCTCAAATCCAACACTTGTTTAGACTGAAAAGGTTTGTTGTCATAATTCTTGCAGTGTAGGGTGCAAAGATGGACTGAGAAACCACAGAATCACAGAAACATTGAGTACATAATGACCTCTTGACATCATCGTCCAACTCCCTCTTTCAGGTAGGGTCAGGTAGAGCAGGTTGCTTTGGACTGTGTCCAGTGGGGTTTTAAATCTCTCACAATATAATACACAGATGTAAGTGAGGAATGTAAAGCATCTCAGTATTAATAACTGCTAATAACAGAAGAACTAAATCTGATATTCTGGAAGAGAAACTCTTAAGATTCTATACCATCTGCCCTTCCTCCTTGCCAAAATCAGGGTGCTGTCCTTTCTCTCTCCATCAGCTGATTGTTATACTATAAAGCTGAGGACTGTACAGCAGAACAACGTTAATTTCAGTCATTGCAGACTGATTCAGGCTTAGAACAGTTTGGGTTGACTAGAACTTTCATGGTACGTAGCAATCAGCTGCTCAGACACAGTCTGATACTCTTGGTCTTATGTGCTGCCATCATGGTCTTTATTTTAAAACATATTTGCAGTTTTCAATTTAGAGAGCCTGAAATAGCCGCACGGCTGTGATGCTGCCTGCCAGGGTTTCTTTTATTAGCATGGCTCCAGGTGCTCCTTTTATGCTCTCAAGCACACCTGAGCATACATGGATGTCTGTTACGGTGGAGAACAAGATGGATTATTTTAGAAGACTAAGCTTGCCAAGAGATCATTCTGACATGTAGTGATTAGAGTAGATCCTAGAGCAGAGGTATTCCCCCTACGTCTGGGAAAAAACTAGTGAATTTATTTGAGAAGTGGGTAATTAATATGGACTTACGCTATATGAACAAGATGAAACCAGGACAAAGAGCAAAAAAAGATTAAAAAATCTTTTGGGTACACTTTCTGCTTCTTTGACAAATGATTTCCAGTTTCTTCATAACATCCAATTCCTCATTTCCCTTACTTCTGACCAAGTAAGTAAATATTTCTTGCCATGTATTGCAGGCCCAAACACAATTCCTAATCTTTTTTTGGGGGGGTTCTCTCCCAGATAATTCTAAAAGTTTTTCAAATTCTTTGTGCTATGCAGGCACAAGTTTATGAGACCCTGCTTCATTATCAAAATCTTTAATCAAAGAAGTTTTATTTCATTGTTAAGTTAATACTTAAGAACAAGCATGTCTATCTACTGAACTTGGCTCTGGTAGTTTCCTCTTTCAATAGTTCTTAGTACCAAATAGAGAAACAGTATTTCCTCTGGTCGCTCAATCCAGCTCAGGTCAGAAACTGGAGCACATGAGGTGCGGACAGGGTTTTCAGAGAATATAAGAGACTAAGAAACTGCTGTTGAAGTATGCAGAAGGGAATTGCTCAAAAGGTGGAACCTGGCACCATATGGTCAGATGTTTCCATAGATGTCAGCTAAACAAATCTGTCACAAAGGATAGTTTCATGCCCCAAAGGATGTAAGTGTTAGCATTATTCAGTGAAACCTTCTGTAACTTTATAGTATTGACAAAAGACATCTTTTCTCAGATTTTCTTCCACATATGGCTGAAGTCTACCCAGAAGTAGCAGATACTATATATGATAAAAAGATTTTTCTGAGACAAATATCCAATCACTTAAATATAGATGACTGAAGAAGCTCTAAGCAACTGAGCATATTTTTTATGCAATGTCACTCATCTTTCTCACAGTCATTAGATACATTTAATTTAGTCATCATGAGACCAGCTTCAACTGAATTTTTACTTCTGTTAAAATGTCAAAGCAACTCAAGTACTGTATCATGCTTAATAATAATTTCGTATTGTTAAAAGAATTAAATCAAAGCACACTGGGAATGTGTCAAAATAGAATTTGCATTCCACCAGAGGTCCTACAAAACATATTTTTAATAGATTTTAGTCATCAATACTGCTGTTGGAGATATAAGTTACTTCCCTTCAGAATAGAACTCCATAGCAAGATTAAATGTTTGAAATTCTACAAAACACATGCTTCTATCTTTTGGAACTTGTAGTAGTTTCAGTCATACACTCATACCATGTGTTTTATTTAATAAAGATAGCCTTTTAGAGTTAGAAAGAATTAGACCGCTGGTTTTTGCTTTTGCTTCTTCCTGCTCTGATCATATCTCTAATCTGTTTCCTGAAGATTTCCTTTTCTTCTCACTTAACCCATGCCTTTGGAGTAAGGAGACGACAAAATATAGTTTTGCTTTGCAATGGAAGTAATTTATCTTTAGTTACTTGTAGTGAATAGCAGTGTAGCATTAGATATGTTGGATAAAATAGAATGATGGATAGCACTGTTGAATGGAGTTGTCTTTTTAATTAATAAAGTATCATTTTAAGGCATTCAATGATAATGAAACTGAACAGCCAAACTAGAGACATTTTTCCAGCTTGTCATAACCACAGGTCAGAAGATTCTTAATCACTGCAAGTACCAGCTGTCCATGCTGCCTGGAAGAAAATTCTGAGGCTTGAATCTAATGGTATTCATTTCCAGTCAAGCAGAAGCAGCTTTCTGCGAGGCAGAGATGGAGCCAATATCTTAACTCATTACAGATTGCTTTGCACTACACCATATTGCCAGTGCTTTTGCTAAGGACCTGGGGGTATGTGGGAGCATGACTCATTGACAAAATTCTAGCAACATCTGCCTTGACTTACAGACTGTGTATAAAAAACAGTGTTATTTTAACAGACAGGAACTGATCAAGTGAAAAAGTAAGGTCTGCACTAATTGGTCATTTGTGCCATGATATAATGAATTGTAACACTTTTCTGAATTATAAATATTTTAATAATTAGTACAGCACCTATTAACAATAGTAAAGTATAAATCATTACTTGAAAATGAAGTTTTATTAGTGTACTGATATACAGTGAATTTTTTCAGGAACAGCTTATTTACCTTCTTTATTATTAAATCAAAATCATGTTTTGATATTAAATCAAGATTGATGAAGATACTATTTCTTCCTCTGGTGAGATTAGTCCTCTATGTGGTTGGAAAAACTTGCTTTCCTGCATTGAGTAAGTGAAGTTCTGTTTCCAGGGGCACATTTTTGCACAGTCTTTCTGAGTTATATATGTTTTCTTGATTCCACTTACTTTTCTCCAGCTAAGAAGTTGTCTTATCTTTTGATTCTGCTTATTGGCAGAAGATAAAGAATGCAAATCCTCAGCCAAATTTTCCAAAGTATCCCATACTGTTAACTGTGAATGCTGTCTTCATGAACCATTAATGACAATTTTTTAACACTGCAGAATCCTGAAGAAGTATGAATGGGGAGGGGAAAATAACCCCAGAAAATAGAAGACAAAATCATTATACAGTGCTGTCCTTTAGGAAGGGGTAAAAAATATCTGTGAACAGTTATATTATAGAAGTACTATGCAGAACCGTAGCTGAGAACTGAAGGAGGATGCAATTAATGTTACCTAACCAAGTCTACACTTGTTAGGTTAATTTAATTTGAGAAGACTAATAAAAAAGCCAACAAATTGAATAATGAAAAAGGTAAAATCAATAGTATCTAGGCTTCCATCTTCCCAGACAATGCTTTTCAGACCCCATCATTGTACTACATCTTTTACCACACATCAAATGAATTTAAAAAAAAAAAAAAAAAAAAAACAAACGAAAACTGGAAATCAATTAGTGGGCCTGGTTAAAATCCTTTCAGCACATATATTTCACAGAATTGCGTAAGTTTTTTTACTTTTTTTAGCAATTTTGGTTACACAAAAATTAATAATAGAGATTTAGTATTACAACATTTTTGATATAGATAACAAAGGAGTATGCTAGAATTATTTTGCATATTTTATGTAGGCAAACACAGGCTTAAAGAACACAATGTAAAAGTAAAAAATATATGGGAATTATAAAGGTTAGGATACCTATGACACAGTTACTAGAATTTACTTTGGAATTTATAAAGGATTATGCCAAGCTGACATTTTTAAAATCAAGACTGGATATTTTTGAATATTTGCTTGACTGAAATTACTGAAGCTTATGCAGACTTTTGGAAGAATCTCATAGTATGTGTTTTGCAGATCAGTGAGATCACAGTATTTCTGCCTGGTGTTATTTGATAAGAATTTCCATAAGGAAATATTACCGCATCTCCAGTTTATAAATATGAAACCAGAGAAAGAAAAATAAAAAAGTAACTATATTCCAATAGAAAGTCCAGCCCCCATCCCCTGTTTATCCATAAATTAACTTAGCAGACTGTTCACTTTCTTTGCCACCTTTTTCATAATTGAAGTTCAGTTTTCAGAAGATTTTCTAAGCAGCTGTCTATACTTGTCCAGTGAGACTTGTTTCTGTCCTTCTACAGACAGAGCAGAATATGAAGAATTCTTTACGCAGCACTGATAAACACAGAAAGATATAACTGAATTCTGCCTGGATTTGTAAATACCTTACATTTTTATATTAGGGTTTCTGGAGTATGGGTTTTAAAACTGAGCATTTTTATCACTGGTTATAAAAAGGAATCCCAAAGTGTTCAACTGTTTGTTTTAGAGAAGACCAACATCATTATCTGCACAATGAAGCAAGTTCAGCAATTACACAAAAAAATTATTATGCAGTATTTATGTTTTACTAGCCCAGGGAAGAGAACTAAACTTTGTCATCTCAACTGGGTTAGAGATAAAAACATTGTTAGTTTTCTCATATAGTGCCTAAACATTAAATTTATAAAACTTCTGAAAGTAAAACTAATGCAATGAAAACATTTCAGATTAGTTACCACTTTAAACTTTGAATACAGCATTGCAATAGAAAGTTAAGAATGTTCTTTTAAGATACTTTTATTTGAGTAATATATCATTACATAAAGCTTCACCAAGGGCACAAAGTGCCTGAACTATTGCAAATTACTATTAACAAATAGTGGCAAAATATTATTTATCATTCTATTAAATTCTCCTTTTATCTTCTCAGCAAGATGACCTAAACATGCTAGTGTTCATTTAGTTAGCAACTTCCTAGTATTTTCTTTTCTTTTTTTCTTAAGTTGCATACCTAGAAAGTTATTGCAATCCCAATGTGAAACCATTAGCTCCCAAATATTATTTCAGACACCCCATTCAAGGTCTTTATCTGACATCTTTCTTGCCTCTGTATAAAATGCCACATCCATCTGAAAAAGAACACTAAAATATGAACATTCAAAAAAGCACATTAAACAGTGATTGCTATTAAAACATGCTTTTTTGAATCAACTTAGTGTATATGTAAGACAAAGACCCCTAACAGAAGGATTGTGTAAAAGATACTGACTTTTAGTGCCCTCCAAGGAATTTTTAACTGTCATGAGTGGCCTCAGCACTGAGAATTTATTTAATCACCTCCTTCTTCTATATGGTCAAGTAGAAGACAACATTTTACAATGAAGACTGTTTAGTTGTCACCAAAACTGTATGGGCAGGAGCTTAACACTCTACAGCCATGGGTTGTTTACTAGAGAATTACGTAGAGATCATTCTCATTGTATAAAAAAACAAGAAACAAAACAAAACAACAAAAAAAAACCCCATCATTTTTATAGCTATAGAAGGTAAATTACTTTTCCACACCGTAAATCAGTAGACAGTCTCTTACCTAAAAAGGGAATAGAATGAACATCTGGGCAAAAGATTAAACTCCAGCTTTCTGGGCAAACTTCAAGTGGAGACTGACTCCAAAGAGTCAGCCAGCTCTGTTGTGTGAGATGAGGCATATTGAGAATGTAAAACCCTGCCTATTGCTCTGTGTGAGGGGAACAGAGAATCAGTTAAAGAAAGAGACACAGAAGAGGCATTGAATTTTCCTTTCTCTCACCCAGTTAATAGAATTGAAGTATAAACGGCTGAGTACAGGAACCAGCTGGATAAAGCTGAAACTGCTTATCAGTTTTTAGCATTTTTTACTGTACCTTATGTAATTAAGAGTTACCATTTTCTTTTTTATCATCCAAGTTGTAGGAGAATAGATTGTGGGATATTGGGAATGGGGCTGAAGCCGAGCCTCATCCCTGATGTGGTACAGCTGTGTAAGGCAAGTGACCAGCATAGAAGGAAAAGAAGCAGGGAATGCTGATTTGTATTGACCAATCATAAAAGAGTGAAAGGGCATACAGGTGTTATGCATGTGAGAAACAGCGTATAAAATGTTGTATGGAGGAATAATAAAGTGCTGATGCTTGAAACCATTCTTGGTATCAGTTGTGTGTCCTCCATCACCAGGCTGTACATTTCACACTATTGCCTTTCTATCTATCCTATCTGCTTTTCAAGGACACTACACTGTCTACATCCCATCTACTTTTTTTTTCTTTTCTTTTTTTTTTTTTTTTTCTTCCAAATAAATACTATGTCTACTGTTGTCCTTGACTTTTTCTACAAAGGAAAGATGAAGGAAAAGAGAAGATAGCCCTGCACTTGGGAATGATGTAGCATTCATGGTTAACTCTGACTTCTTCACTTATTGGGTGATTTTTGCAAAATATCCACGTGTATAGAGCAAAACAAAAATTGCATCCCAGGCAGTTAACAAATCTAGTCTTTTAGTATTCTACTATGATAAGATGCATTAAATTCATTTTCAACAGAAAAGGAAAGACATCAGGACTGTAAAAGATGTAGAAGGCTAATCACTTTCCAAAAATGCATGTAAAAAGAAAGGTGGGATTAAGATATAAGACCCTTATAAGTTAAGAGCAATTTACACTTACACTGGAGTTTAAGTGCTAAAATTATGGTTTAACATGGAGAGACTCTTTGTAGAACTTATCGTTTAATGTAGTGTCCTGTGTCTCTCAGCTTCCTGAAGACAATTATTGGAAGAAGAAATCATCCATAGAAAAATGATGGGCCTAGAAGAAAAAAAGAGCTGTTTGAAAATATATTTCCTTTATTGTTGTTTTAGTAGCCATAGTCATGTTTTTGTACTCTTTAGCCCCTTTTTTAAGGAACAAACAAATCTGATGTCCCATTTTTTTGGTTTATATCTTCCTCATATACCCTAGTTTCAGATCTATATTTCTCAGTCCATTATTCTCCAAAATTAAATTTAATTTTCTCCTGGGTCACAGATCAAGTTACAGAACTCTTTAATTAGCTAAAAATCGATTTTAATAGAGGAGCATATCAAGTTGTAGTAGTTTGAAGGCAAAACAAAGGAGAGGCTCCAAGTCAGACATACAATTTAATAGAAAAAAAAAAAGGAAAGAAAGTAAACTAGAATAGATGCAATAATACAAAAGACCACTGACAGAGTCAGAATACAACCTGAGCGGAGTGATGGAAGAAGTCCAGATGAGGTGGTCTTCCTGAAGCAGTGATCCTGTAGAAAGGTCTGGTAGCTCGGGTCCTCTGGGAATCCAGTGGGTAAGCGCCCCTCTGGTGTTCAGAGTCTCAGCTTATATCCAGGCTGGAATGCTTGGTTCCTCTCTCTGGGCGGAGCATCTCACAATGGGATGGTGAGTCATGTGATAAGGCCTGATGGGCCCATTAACAGGAGGTAGTCCAGGAGGGGGTTATCTGTGAGTCGTGTGGCAAGGTGCTGATGGGCCCATTAACAGAAGATAAGCCAGAGTGGAGGAGGCAGGGAGCACTGCCTCACCTGGTTTCAACAGTTCATGAAGATGGTGATAGAATATACTTCAACCCAGGACACAAGTTTAGTGGCTAATTATAATGAAGAAACACAAAATCTGATAGCAAAGGTGAAAAAATCAGGTTCGGTACACACATCTATAGTCTGAATTTTGCCTACATTTTGTTGTTAACTACTTTGTCATTAATGTTGTTTGCTTTTTTCAGTTAAGTAACCCATTCTATATGTTTTTTTCTGCCTGAGTTATGCACATATCTAAGGAAAAAGGGAGTATTTTCATTAGGAAGTAGTGGAAACTTATGGGACTAAAGACATATATATATGGAAAGGTGTTAACTTTTAGAGTTTAGTTAGTTTAGAATTTGTTGTGAGTGAAAATGTTATTATAATGCCATACCTGAAAAATCAGGCTCCATTTAAATTTTCAGTGATCTAAGCTGGTTTTAACTAATTTTTTTAGTTCATCGCTGTAGAGGCTTAAATAAAAAGTACATAAACCAAAAGAAAAATCTGTTAACTACCTTTGCTGAAGAAATTCAAAATCATGATGAACAGTAGAACAGATAAGTACTGTCATGTTTTTGTTTTCTGCATGACAACATGACATATGTTGGGCATTAATATGTCAGTTAAAATATTTTTGACAAACAAATCTAAACAACCGTGTTCTACTGTTTCAGCATAACCCCATCTGTATTTAGATTATAGAATGAGAATGGATTTAAGGCTAACATAGCCTTAAAAACACACAAGAGATTTTAAAGTCAAAATTACTTATCCTTTATAAGGTACCTTATCAAAAAGAGATGTCAAAGCAACTTTATTAACCTTGCCTAAGTTACCAATTTTTCACATTGCAAAGTTTCATGCCTTTTTAAAAATCCAGTCACCTCCCACCTCAGTAGTAAATCATCCAGACATCTATCTATATCAGTCCCCAAAGCACTAACTCACCAAAACTAACTATGCCTTACTCTTCTTTTACTAAATTAATAAAAAAGTTAGTAAATTCTAAGTTATAAGCTCACCCGTAGGTGTGGGAAATGTGAATGTCATGATTTAGACATACATAATCTAAGCAAATTTTCCCCCCATTTTTTCTCCATCACGAATATTTCAGTTGAAAAGCAAGTGAGCCTTCTCTGCTACTGTTTAAAATGTGCTGGAGCCCAGCTTGTGTCAGATGCTTTATGTTCTGGTCTCCAGCCCACATCAGGTGAAAAGGCAATGTCAGTCCAGATAGAGTTCTCATCAGCACACAATTTCTTATGACATGCAGGAACTGAGGTGTTAATAGCTGGATGTTATCACACTCCCCTTTAATTAGCTATGTCACATATCTTATGAGGTGTCAATCACCTTAAGTATTAGGGAAAGACAGCAAATTAGAAGACAGGCATCTGGATTTCTTTGTATTTATCCTTTTAATTCCTGTTAGGTTTCAATGAATCCTTGATCTATACTAGACCAAAGAGAAATTTATGGCTTTCTCAACTTGGGGAAGATGCAGGTTTTTCTTTTTTCTCCTAAAAGTTTGCTTGCAGGACATACTGTGTTTGAACATGCAAATTTGATGGTCCATACTTATTTACTGTGCTGTTTGCTTTAGTGTTCCAAAGAGTTTGATGCTTTATTTTGCATTGATATATCTTTGTTCAGATAATAGTGCAGAATTATCTGATCTAAGCAATGTTTCCAGTTCTGCCCTTAACACCATTTTTGCAGGAAAAAAAAAAATATATATATATATATATATATATATATATATATAAATAGTCTGAGAAAAACCTTGTTTTTCTTGATTTAATTTGACAGGATATAACTGAAATCCCAATTTTTTAAGATGACTCCAGTCTATTTTTTTTCCATTTAGGTTCTGACACTAGACCAGAAAACTTTCCAAGCATAGATCAGTTTAAAGGGAAACTAGAAAACTAACATTTCTTATAATTAATTTCTTTTTTTGCCGTGTTTATTGGTGAAAGAACATAATCTTTCTAGTTTAATTTAAAGGAATGAATACTTGAATATTTGACGTATACTTTTCCTCATATGCATGACAACAATAATTCTCTTCTTAATATCTTCAAGTAGTTTCAAAGAATTTAGTGTGAAAGTTTTCTGCCAATAAACATCCTCAAAAAGACCCCCTAAAACCCCCAAAACCTAGGAGGGGGAAAAAAAAATAAAATAACACCCCAAATTGTGAAATATGATTTACACATCATGTTTCTTATCACAGAATCCATGTATCGTAAAATTGAGGCCCCTTTGTCCTGATTAACCGTAGTTTATAAAAGAGGTTGTTTGTTTTTCTGTGTCTGCAGTGTAATTCCTAAAGGGTCAAGAAAATCTTTTCCCACTTTGTTAAGGCCTTTGCCCTCTCAAATTGTTCTATTTCAGAAGCATAAAATTCATTTTGCATATCTGAAATCGTTTGAAGCAGAGGAGAAAGTTAGACCTTTCTATAACTTCCTTTGGAAAATTTGCTATAACTCTCTTCATCTTTGTCAGAAAGAGGAAACATTTCCTAATGCAAAGAAAAATGAAATGTATGTCTTATATAATTTCTTTGAGCTATTTTTTTTATTCTTATAAGAAAGTTATGAAAGTTATTAATTTATGTTCTAGCCAATTATTGTAATGAAGTAATAGAAACTTGAAAATGAAAGAGGGTACAAATTCTCTGCAGATTTTTTTGGTTGGGTGAGGCTTTTTGGTTTTCTGAAAAGATTTTTTTATATCTTCTCAATACAGGTATAAATGGTACAATTGTTGTATTTCATTTACAGTAACTATCCATTAACCATTCATCTTTTCAGAATTCCCACTATAAATACCTTTTTGGGCTTCAGAGTCCTCAAGACAGGCCTTTACTACAATGGGTTTTTTTAATAACATTCCTATTATTACCAATTTTATGTTGTCTTTTTCAGAGCATTCAGTCTTCAAGTTAATTGGTTGCAAAGTAGCTCCAAAAGAGTTTTTTTCTTATATTTCTTTCTTCCTTCATTTCCTTACAAGTTTACCTTCAGGACATCTTGGAAATTGAATTCATTATAAGAAATTAGATTAAACTTGAACACCATGATGTGTATGAACTGCAAATGGCATTTCTACATTTTCCTACCTTTAAAGTTTGTTTAAAATCATGTCCCAAAGAGATCTGAGCTTATTTGCTTAGATGTGCTCACAGTCCCTTGAAAATTCACCTTCTTTTTTTTGCTGCTAAGTTCTATGGATTTCTAATTTACTCTTAATCGCAAGAATGTAAACAAGTTTAAATTTAAATACAAGGGATTAGGTAATAAAGGGAAATGTAAAGGTATTCAACTCGCTCCACACTTACTGTAAAGCAGTAATATGTTGAAGTAATGAAATATTTCCTCTTCCACTGGCTTTTGAAAAGCAGCTCTGTAGAAGGGATAACCAGGTGAATTTGGTGGAAGTTCATCTGTTGGATGCAGCACAAGACACAAGATTTTCAGATAACATTTACCTGTCATGCAGTGTTATTGTAGTCAATAAATCTGAGCTGGTATGCTTGCAAAGACGTAGCAGAGAGAATACATGGATAGTACTACATATAACTATGAACACTGTGACCCCAGTCAAATTTGCAATGAGGTTTGTGACAGAGGACATACAACTGACACTGAGAATGGTTTCAACCATCAGCACTTTACTAATCCCCAGTACAACCTTTTACACCCTTTTCCCTTATGCAAAACACTTATGTGCCCTTTTACTCTTTTGTGATTGATCAAAACAAATCAGCATTCCCTGCTCCTTTTCTTTTAATGATGGTCACCTGTCTTACACGGCTGCACCTTACCAGGGGTGAGATTGCCTGCAGCACTATCTCTATTCTTTTACAATCCATTCTCCCACAGGTTTGATAGAATTTATGGACATCCAGGGCATATCTTCTTGGGCATGTAGATAGAAGCATAAAATCAGAATGGTTTGGGTTGAAAAAGACTTTCAAATATCATTTAGCCCAGCCCTTCTGCCATATTTCACTAGATCGAGCTGCTCAAAACCCAATCCAACCCCAATTTGAATGCTTCCAACAACGGGACATCCACAACTTTTCTGGACAATCTATTACAGTGTCTCACTACACTCATCCTAAAACATTTGTCCATTTTAGGGCATTTTCCTGCACATATTCATATCTCTGCTATGGGCAGCATACTGATCTCCAAGCATAACCAAAATCTGAGAGTAAACAATGTTATACTAACAAAATTGAAAAACACAAATGGAGTAATAGAATAGTCTAGTGTAACATTAGGTTTTCAGCAAAAATTTAAAGAACAACAATGGAGTTTTTGATAGAAATAAACCACTCCATTAAAATATGATAAATCTTTATGAAAAGCTTTCCTATACCACTGCCTATGATATCACATGTATTAAATATTTCAGGGCTTTTTCATAAGAGGTCATGTATCAAGAAAATAAAAAAAAATGTACAATGTTTCCATGAATGAAAAGAAGATATTTGCAAGGAAGACAGAGTATTCCAGAATTTTCTAACTGTGTAATACTATTTACAGGCACATGTTTAATGTGCTTGAATCAGATCATCAAGTTTATGGTAAACCATATCCTGAAAAGACTGCATCTAAGTTGCATTAAAATCAATATGCAATTCTAACATCAAAAAGAATGCTTTATGTAGCTAGTGAATGAGTACTATTGATTTGATTTTAATTCAAATATAAATGTCCTTATTTAACCTTATATATAAGTTATTTACATTAGTATTTTTCAAATGTTTATTGCCTGTTTAATTTTGATGTTAGGTTTTATGGATAGTGCAAAGCTGTAATTATTGTTTCATGGCAGCACTAATGGCTTTAACTAAAGTCAAGTATTTCATTGTAAAAATGTAGGAACATTTTCTAAGAAGCAACTACTACACTGAATATGGAAAGTGTTAAACTCTTTAAGGGAAGGTGAAGACAATTGAAGTAAGCCTCTGTCATCCTCTAATTTTACTTCCCAAGGCTGTTGAGATTAGGAAGCAAAAATCTCCCAGAAAAAGGAAAAATGCTGCTTAACGAAATGTCGAAATTTGTTCACCTTCCTAAACAATATCCAGTAAACTAGACTTTCACTTAGATATCACTGACTATGAAAATGAACATCCTAGTCAGCGATTAACAATCAAAGGTATTGTTCTTAATATAGGCAGTGCTGAAATGAAACACAATGTTCAAGGCACCCATAAACTGGCTTTCTTGGATCAGAGAGCACCACAACTTTCTCTACAGCTCACAGACTTTCCTCATCATCCCATATCAAAACCTTAATCAGGCAGATTCAGCTCAGTTCTAGCTGGTCACTCTATTCTTCTTTGTTCTCTATCATGGTAAAAATAAAAATAAACTTGAAGCTCAGTCGCATGTAAATTCTAAGAGAGCAGAATTCAGAAAAGGATTTGTACTACAATTTGACTCTTGAAATGCCAGGATTCAGAATTGTGACTTCATGTGGAGCAGAGAGCACTGAAAGCAGAGAGGCATTACTGGGTAGAAAAAAGCCCAACATTTAGATAGTTCCTTAGATCAATTAAACAGCTCTAGCTACATGGACGTATATTTCAGTTTCTTTGGAAAAGCAAAGGCTGTTATATGATTTCTCTCTGCCATATTTTGTTGCAGGAGTAGTTAATGTTTAAAAAAGTGTGGGATAGAGTCACACACAGATTTGTGTTGGAAGTAAGCTTTAAATGTTGTCTTGTCCAATTCCTCCTGTAATGAGCAAGGACAATTTGAACCAGATCAAGTTGCTCAGAGCCCCATCCAACCTGATCTTGAATGTTTCCAGGTATACCACCACCTCTCTGGGCAACTTGTTTCAACGTTTTAACACCCTCATTGTGAAAGGTTTCTTCGATATATTTCACCATAATATGAACATTCCATCACTCTGATAATTTTTGTGGGCCTCCTTCAGATCCAAACCACTAGGTCAATGCATTTCTTGTACTGGGATTTCAGAGATAAGTACAATACTCCAGGTGGATTCTAAGCAGAGCAATGTAGAGCGGGAGGACAATTTCCCTTGACCTGCTGGTCACCCTTTTTTTGATGCCACCCAGCATATTGTTGGCCTCCTGAGCTGTGAATGTGCCTTTGCAACTCACATCAAACAAGGATTGCACCATCCCAGGTGCAGCACTTTGCACTTGAACTTTTTGAACCTCATGAGGTTCCTGTCTGAGTCTCTTTGACTGGCACCCCATCCCTCATGTGTGTCCACCAGGCCACTCAGCTTACTGTTGTTCATAAACCTGCTGAGAGTGTACTTGTTCTCCCTGGACACATAAAGGAAAAGAAAGTGAATTGGCATGAATTGATAAGAGATAAATTATGTCTGACCTACTTGGTTGACCCCTCTGACTGGGGGAAAAAGAGAAGTGGATACAATTTATGTGAATTTTAGCAGGACTTTCATGACTGCTTTTCACATTATTCTCATTTCAAAAGTACAGTCCAGGTAGTAGATCACCAGAAAAATAATAAACTGACTGGGCAGTTGAACTCAAAGTTCATGGTTAATAGGTCATGTTCTACCTGGAGACTTTGTGACAAATGAAGTACTTAAGAGATCTGTTAAGGGACATGAGCTGTTCAAGGTCTTTCAACCTCATGAGCATACACTGAAATCTCCTCCAGCTCATTGCTAAAGATGACACCAACTTTGGGATGGGATACCAAATTCAAGGATGGCGATAACACCCAGGGGGACCTAGGAATTGAAGAAATGGATAGGTAGGAAACTTAGGAAATTCAAGTGAGAGAAACAACTCCTGTTCTTGGGATGGAGGAGCCTTGGCAATAACAGTCTGGAGATGGACATGCTGGGATCAGTTCTTTGGGAAAGGTTTTGAGGCCTGGTAGACAGCAAACTGAGTCTGAGCCAAATGTATAACCTGGCAGCAAATGCAGCCGACAGCATTTCATGCTGAATGAACAGGAGCATCGCCACCAGATTGTGAGTGATTATCACCCTCCATTTAGTACTTGTTAGACCATGTCTGCAAAAGTCTGCTCAGTTTGGGGCACCCCAAAACAAGAAACACATTCATAAATCAGTGCTTAGCAGAATGACAGAAAGACAATGGAGAATGGAGAACTTGCCCTGTGAAGAAAGACTGAACACTGAGCTTGGAGAAAGGACAGCTTTGGAGGCACATAATTGCAGTCTGTGGGTGCCTAAAAGGAGATTATGGAGGAGATGGAGCCAGTTCTTCACAAGATGTATGAAAAGTAAGTGGGGGAGGATGAAGGACAATTGGCCTAAATTAAGCAAAGAAAGGTTTCATGTGGATATAAGGAGAAATTTTCCCCACAGGAACTTGTTCTACAACAATGGATAAAGTGGCCCATATAATCTGTGTAGTGTGTATTTTTGGAGCTTTCTAAGATAGGCTAAGTTGAACCCTAAACACTGAGGTCTTATCCCATAGCTGGTCCTGCTTTGAGCAACAGGTTGGACTAGAGAATTCCTGACAGCCCATCACACCAGTTCTCCCATGACCAGAAACTTTTCAGTCAAAAGTCCTGACCAGCTAGTAAGTGATAAGAGTTTTCGGTCTTTTTTTTTTTTTTCCCTAGTCCACGACCTCAAATTTGAAAATTACTTTGTAGAGCCAGACTTGAATTTCCCATATGGATCTTGAGATCTTCAAGCAACAGACGTTTGAGGACAAAGGCAAAAAAAGCACTTTTTTAGATTAGAATCTGTTAAAAAAGTCATAGTTAAAATCTGTTAAAAGAATCTGTCCTAGTGCATGAAGATTATTTTGGAAGGGAACTTGAATGGGTAGCAGGGCCCTTTTTAATATTCAGTAGGTAAGCTTTACTTATTTATTAGTTTCATTACTTGTTTGATCTTTCAATTCGAAATTGGAAGAGTTAGCAAATCTGTGCAGCTTGCTTCAGCTGCAGGATGCTAAATTTTTCACCGAAAATCTGAATGATTTCTTTCTGCTCTGCAGGACATTGCAAAGTATTATATGGCAAAGAGGAGCCTAAATGTTTTAGTGGTCACCTGCTGATAAGTAATTACCTTCATATCCTCTCCTCTGTTTAATTCAATGTGAGAATATTTATTTGCTTATGAAGAAATGCTGACAATTTGCCTGACTCGCCACCTATTTTTTCAAAAGCCACCAGAAAGAACATTCTTCCTCCTGATGTGCAAATATTAGCCAGAGTGACAAGCATTATACAAACATCTGCCACTCTGCATTCACTAATACATCAACATTTTTTTTTAATCTTTATAATGTCTGTCTCTCTTTCATATATTTCAGTCAGGATGTGAATTCTTGAACTTTCAGATTCCGGAGAGGACAAGAAGGGCTTACGCACTCAAAGAGACTTGGAAAAAGAAGCTTCTGTCAATTTTCTCACCTGTCTCATGCTGCAGGAATGAATTCTTATAATGTGGGTTGATGAGTAATTATTGATGTCTTCCAGTACTGCCTGATGTACAGACCTTTTGTCTTTTCCCCTTAGACTGACAGGACAGAAATAAGCATACAAGACCACAGACTTTGAATCCAGTCTGTGCCAAAGTGTGGGTAATACAGCTACTGCATTTGGAAAGTATAAACTTTGAATATATATCTACACACAGGTCTCTACATTTTTAGTATAGATATATGTACATATGAAGTATATGTGGTATAGATCTGTCTGTCTACATATGTGTAGATGTATACCTACATACATGCAGATGTATTGTATCCCAAGAGGAGGTCTGGACATAAAGGGCACATATCAAGGCAGATAATTGGATATTGGGTAGCCCTATTCATGCAGAGTTAAGTGAGGAACTTTTGTTAGCTCTTCAGGATCACTTTGTTTGATGATACATCAGTGATGTTGTAGACATGCACAGACCTGTTCTGAAACAAAGGTAGATTTCCTGATTGTGGAGATCAGCATTCAAGAATCAACATTTTCAAACTGTCCTTATAAATACAGTAACTCTTTTATCAAGCTATTACCGCCACTAAATGCATTTATTTGCAAATATCACTGCAGAGTTACTCTCTGTCTTTAAATGAAACCTTGACTTTCTCAGAGGTGGTAGCACTGAAAAACTAAATTGAAAACCAACAGAATGTTGCAGAAATGAGAAGACGTCAAATTTCCTTAAACTTTTTTTAAAGACTTTTGCCAGGAGAATTATCTTTCCTTGTCTTAAACCAGTGTGAGTCAACTATTTCATTGGTAAGAGAGGGTGATAAAGTGTTCCATATTGAGTAAAAAAAGTATGAATCTCCTACAGTCCACTGGTGAATACTAGAGTATATAAATTTTCCAAAAGGCAATCTTATACAGTGTTTTCTATATCCAATAAGCATCTACTTCCTCTTTGGGAATTTCTTGCAGTTAATATCATCCCTTATGTGTTATATAAGGTTTTCTTGAGTGTTCTCATAAATAAAAAAATATCTCACAATAAGCTGGTAACTAATCTTATTAAGATATTAGATATGTAATTCATACCCAGTGCTCTTAATTAAGAAGAAATTGCAAAGCTAAGATAAAGGTAAAATGTAGTATACTTTCTTTTCTTCTTTTTTTTTTTTAATTAATGCTACAAATTGACTCATAAATGAAAAATGAAAGATAAACCACATTTTAAATAGGATTTTGAAACTGTTCAAGTAAAACTGTCCATAGATAACTGGAAGATGACCACACTCTTGCCACATATTACCTGACAAATAAATTGATCTAAATGAGAAAATGTCTGGACTGCAAATGTTTTAAAATAGCTTCTCTTGAAATCAAAGCTAACAGCTTATGTGATCAAATCAGAAGGAATTGTAGGTGTGCAGTATCTGTCTAATTATTAAATATGCAAGACATAATACAATTATTTATTTCACAATAATTTCTCTTCATGGGAACAAAAGGTACAATAAAAGTTATTCAGAAAAAAGGAATATAGCACAGAAAACCTAGTTTCATCTCAAAGACTGTAATCTTTAAGGCAGCTGTTAGAGGAAGGAATGGTTTGAGATTTTACTTCCTCTGTTGTGCATATGTGCGTTACAAGTCCATGCTTCAAGATATAATTCCTTACATTAGTGTGCCTCAGCTATCAAGAAAACTTTCTTCCTGCTGAATTAAATCTACTGGGATTTGTCTCTCTGTGGTGAATTTCATATAAAACATTAATCCTAGCAAGGCAAAAAATCTCTCGCATGCATTATCAGTCCTTCATTCTTATAGTACTGTTCATTGTTTGACAATTTATTGCTTTCCTTCTACATATGTGTTGTCTGTTACCATCAACAGAACAGATTCGACTGAGTTTTTCAAAACTGTTTGCAAGTAGTTTATATTGCATTATCATCTGTTTACACTGTCCTATTTTTTTCTGCTCCTTTTCTATATTCAGTTGTTGTGATGTATTCAGTTTGAATGTTTTCAGTGTAAAAGCCCTTTCAATAGGATAATCAAAGTTCCTTTCTAAAATATCTTGCTGTTGTGGTTTAACCTCAGCCAGCAACCAAGACCAACACAGCTGCTTGCTCACTCCTCAACCAGCATTATGTAAGGGAGAATAAAAGGGTAAAAGCTAGAAAATTTGTGGGTTGAGATAAAGATAGCTTGATAAGGAAAGCAAAAGCTGTGCCTGCAAGCAGAAGAAAACAAGGAATTGATTCACTGCTTCTTATGGGTGGGAAAATGTTCAGCCAACTCCAGAAGAGCCGGACCCCATCATTTGCAATGGTGACTCAGGAAGACAAATTCCATCACTCCAAACATCCACCCTTCCTCCTTCTTCCCCCTACTTTATATATTGAACATGATGCCACATGGTCTGGAATATCCCTCTGGTCAGTTTGGGTCACTTGTCCCAACTGTGTCCCATCACCACTTCTGATGCACCCCCAATGTCTTTCCCACCATTGCTTTTTGCAATACAAAAAGCAGAAAAGGGCCTGGCTCTGTGCAATCCCTGCTCAGCAATAACAAAATTGTCTCTGTATTATCAACCCTGAGTTCAGCACAAATCTAAAACACAGCCCCATACCAAGCACTCTGACAAAAATTATTCCAGACAGAACCAGCACCCTTGCATACACTCTTAGTCTAGGTTTTTCAGCCTCACAAAGTCATTTCATAGCTGACCAAGTTACTTCGTACTAAAATTTGAAATATATTTGATAAAAGCATTTTGAATATCTCTACACATGCTACAAAATCATTTACGTGGTACTCCAGGACAGATACTATTAATTTATTATCAAAGGTACTGTGATAATATACAGAAAATATCTGGTTGAAATGTTTGTATCCTGTTTTAAGGAAAAAGAAACAGACTATGCCCAGAACAACAACCAAAGTCATGGCAAACCTACAGAAAAAATTTAGAAAACAGGTCGTCAAAGGAAGACCTTGAGTCATCACTGCGTTTTGACATGGAGCCATGTAGTCAAGCCATGTCTTGATCTTTGAAAAATCTAGAAATTGAACTTGTTCTACCGATAAAGCAGGTGCGTGAATAGTTGTACAGATGTTTCATCCAATGTGTTATATTTCACAGATTCAGTGAAGAAAATGTAGAGAACTAGCTTGCATGTAGCAAAATGCATTTTATCCTTTCAACAGTAGGTGAAGAGCTCACATGCCAGTTATTATATGTTCCTCAAGGCAAGTTTACAGAAGTGAGAAAAATGAGTTTCTTAGTATAACTTTAAAAAGAGTTATGCAAATGTACATCAAAATTATTGACTGGCTTTCAGCTGAACAATGCAAATTTAAAAAAGCATTTCACACCTCATGGTGCAATTAAATTAAGTGTTTCTAAATTTAACATCAATTTACTTCCTGTAATGAATTACAGTGAAGAGTTTAATTATTTAACAAAAATGTTAACTTGTCCAGGTAAAATATTCAGACACTTAACATATGTTTTAGTGATACACTACTCCTATTAAAAAAATACAAAAAAAAAAAATCAACTCAAATAAAACCAAAAATCACTTTAAAAAGATGTTAACTTTGAAGAACTGAACTTCTTCTTCCTAACACTTCAGAAAAATGCTTCAAACAAAGTAAAATTGAAAATGTAAGGATATTTTCTAAGAATAATTAGCAATTTGCAAGAATATCTAGAAAAAATACTAGGGATTACTTTGTGCAATAGGTCAAGAGACTTAAGTACAATTGACTTAACATAGACTGTCATAGAAACTAAAGTAATGGTCAGGATGGGGGAAGAAAAATATTCAAAACTTTGCAGAAGAAAGTTATGGCAACAAGGAGTATCTTTATTTAATTTGGGGGCTTTTTACTCACCAAAACTTTGGGCTTATACCAATACATTTCAAAAATGGTACTGATATGCCTGCTTAACTGAAAAGCTAAAATTAGCAGGTGCTTGCCTATCTGCCATCTCTGTCTGCCACTGTCGAAGAAAGCACAGTTTGAAACAGCTATGTCTGAGGTACTTCTGTACAGCAAATATTGGCAACTGGAAGCAATATCTCTGATAATGCCTGTTACACAGGTTAGGAAATACATAGAAATCCTCAATCTGACAGAAGATGTAAAAAGTTGATTACCAAAATGTTTCACTGCATTTTTTTTTAATATATGTCATACTTTTCAAGTCTTCCATGATGTTTCTTCAAACAACAATAAGAAATCTTTCATTATTGCTTCTAAGCTGATGAAACAAGGGAATGATGGGCATCAAATTCTATCATAAATCCTTGTTTATACCAAGCAACAAAGTATCATTTCAAAGGGCAATAGATCAGCTGTAACTTTGTATATATGTCTCCAAGAAAAAAATAATTCAAATAATTAGAACTTGAGAAATTAATGAGTTTATTCGTATGCAGAAGCATGTCAAAAGCACCTGATCTATAATACACATGGGAAAAAGACCAATGGGATAAAAAAGACCAATATACTAACTTGATAACATGTGATTTGAGTTTAGATTTAAATTTATCTTTTCCAGGAGAAGAAAAAAAAAAAAGGGACAAGAAGAAGAAAAATTTCCTGTCACTTGACATGTGCTGAACATTCTTTCAGAATCCGATATTATGTCCCTGACAACAGAAGGAATCTATTGCAGTTATTGGACTACCTGCAAAGTGTCCAATAGCATAGGCATCCTCTTGTTCTTTTGACATGTACTGTGAGTATAACACTGCTTTTGAAAAGGGAATCAGTGATAATGACATCATGAGGTTCCATTTTTATCCTTCTCTTTAAGTCTGACATAATGCGTCTGCTATCTTTGTAAGTCAAAGGTTGATTTCTGTGGGTTTTAGCCCTACAGTTTTTGACCTAAGAAATGAAAAAAAACTCTCAGTCTTATATAATAAACTTTCAATCAGAGATTAATGGGCAATTATGTACTAGGTATGCATTAGGAAGAAAATTTGATAAGATAGTGTTGAATAGCTGCTTTTTCTTAGTAACATTAAATAAGGTAAATTTTTTAAAACTCTAAAATTAGTGAAAACTTATTTTTATTTCATTCTACCAGTTTTTTGTCACATTTTAAACAGTAAAAAGAGCCTTAATCAAAGCTGACTTATTTTGCTAGAAAAAGGAGAAAATGTTTTACATTTTATAGAATTAGTTAAAAAAGAGTTGTTAGATTCAAGAACTCAACAGTTTTTTGTTTCCTAATATTTTCATGAGTACTTGGGGTTCTATCTGGAAATTTTCCTGAAACCTGCATCAAAAAAATTTCACACTAAAAATTGGTCTTGATCAAATTAAACTAACTTTTTTGGCTATTTTAAATGAGAAAGTTTTATTCTGTAAAATGTTACAGCTATTCACTGAGAAAGAAGAAACATCATTATGTTTAAATAGCTGAGCAACCCATGATAAAAAATAATAGTTTCCTGTGATTTGATGATCTATACTCTGTTGAAGTTCTTTTCAGAACTGAATTCCAGGTGAGAATGTAGACTATAGGTTATGGAGAGATGTAATTTAGTGCAGGGGAAAACAGAAGACAATATATTCATTTACTGATTAAAACAGAAAGGGATGTCATTGCTGTTAGGAGTTATGGCTAGTTGTCTAAATAGCAGTGAGAGTGTTGCAAGTATACAAATGAAGTAAAGCTTAGAATTAATTAGTATTCCATTCCCAGACTTTAACATATAGCTTCATAATATGTGACAGGAAACATTTAGAAGTTTTTGGGTTTGGTTGGTTTTGTGTGGGTTTTTTGGTTTTTTTTTGTTTTTGTTGTTGTTGTTGTCTAGCCTCATAGAGAATCGAAAACTTCACACAGAAAGAAGTCTCAAACCACAGTTTAAGCACTAACATTTCCCTCATATATAATTAAAAGTAAATCTGTCTTAGGGGATCAGAGAGCACAAGGTAAGCATCTTTGTGGAAAGGACTCTTTTCCACGTGAAATGTATGAAGGTGGATGTGAGACTGTTCAGCAAAGTGGAAATTATAAGCAAGGGTCAGCAAGAATAATTTTGTTATTGTTAATATAACTTTCCAGACAGATATCTGGAATGGGTGATGAAGCCAACGTTCACAAGGGGGAGCTTCCATAAAGAGAACAATAAAGTTTTTGCATGACAGCCAGCTAGTTAAATAAACGTTTCCCCTTCTCCCTAATTTAAATCCCTCTTTCATATATTTAACCTTAGGAAGTCAGTACAGAAAAGTATTTTGTAGTGTTGTCTCCTGTCTTTTTTCCTTCTTCTTTTTCACCACATATGAAATGTGTTTTTCAGTTCAGATTGTAAGACTTTTGAAAAATGCTTTTTTTCTCTTCTTTTTGCCACAAGTATTTCAAGTATTATATTTTTTCATTATAGTCTGTATAATTTGCTTGCCCATGCTGTTTTTTCCCACATTCTACTTCTTACAAACATACATGTCAAATATCAAAATATAAGAAAATAATGTTTTTATGCAATCAAGCCTAAAAAACTTGACCATAATCAAATTAATGTCAAACCTATCAAGGGACTTTTCCTCCATATTTTATTTTCATAAATGCAAAATTCAACTCGGACAACAGAGTTAACAACGTTTCCTTTGTAATCTAGAATTTCTCTAGAACTTTCCAGAGTTAAATGTATATTCATTGCTGTTTATTGGTAAGATCTAAAATTGTTGTAGCATGTTCATGCATATTTTAACTTTCATTAACTTTGATTTTCTCCTCTCTTGAGGCAGATATTGCTCTTTTCAAAGTGTCGTTATCAAGGTTATTAGATTTTTTTTTTTCTTTCCTACTCTGAACAAGAAACAAAACGTGTGCTAATAGTGGATGTCAGTGTTTTAGTATTGACAGAGCTTTCCAAAATCAGATAGTGGCATACTCTTAAAGCATGATGCTTTGATACTGACCATAAGTACATGCTTAAGATATAAAAAACGTGTTGATTCCTAGAAAAATAAATTACGTATAGTGTCATGAGAAAAACGTATAGGCAAGTTTTTTAGTATAAAATAACTTGCATGTTCCATGTAAGTTAAAGCGATCTCCTATGAAGTTTTTCAATTTCCTCTCAGAAACTGTGCTTTGGAGGGCATAGTCAGTTTAAAGTGGTTCTTGCAGGGACAATCAGGATGGCTGACAAGGAATCTTAAAAAAGGAACAGTTCTTTATGAAAAGCAGAAGAACACCAGAAACTCCAGGGCTAGAACTGGGGAAACTTCTACCATATTAAGGGAGTAGATCAACATTCTGCTGCTGTGCTTGCCTTCCCATCTCTTTGAGAGCTTAGCAATTATAAAAAGATCCTGATGTAGTAGCATGCATGACTTCTCTATTTTTCTTTAAGCCACTGAAGAGATAAGTCTCATACAGTCAGTATGTGCAAGACAACTCATGTGAACCTTTTTAAGGGAAGATAAAAGTTTTACAGGTTTTTATCATGGCCAGAATAGCTTTCTTTTTTAAAATGCATTTGATACCTTTTATAGACCACAAGAGCTACTTCAGCTCCAAGCAAACTATTTAAGACCAGATGTTAATTTAGTGATGCAGAATATTTCACAATGTAATCTTTCCCAGAACAGAGTATAAGAATGTGAATTTCCCAACTGAGCATGGATAATACAAACATTTTATACTGCAATAGAATTCTTGCCCAAAACACAGTCTTAAATGTTTTAAAAATGATGCCATGGTAAAAGCTATCGGATATAACCAATCCTTTGTCATCAACCAAAACATCATGTCGAATGCTGTCCAAAAAGCTTATGCCATTAAAAAGTGAAACAAAACAAAGCCCTGCAACAGATGAACATGCCAAATCTGAACCACCAAAACCCCACTAAAGGAGTTAATCAATTGCCCCTCTTAGTGTTGATAGACTCTGAACGACAGTTAGTTGATTATGTCTACCAAAAATGACAGTAAGCTTCTGCCTTCATTTATTTCCTTCCCTACCATCAAAGACAACATTTAATGCAAATATATTCTCTCACTCCTGTCATTCCCTTTTAATTAACAGGTTACGAAATACTGAATGTCAAAGCTCAGTCTTCCACAAAACTGCCTAGCATTTAGCCTCTCTGATTAGGTAGACTTTTTTTTATCTAAGCTGTAACTATATACACTAATAAACTATACCATAGTTACATGCATAGTTTTAAAATCAACTATACAAAATCACCTGATATCATGAGATACATGACCAAATTTTTTATTAAAATAAGGCATAGATAAAACAACTACTTACTAGGAAATCATTCTCCCATTTATAAACCATCAGTTATGATTATTCTGGTAATTAAGTCACTAGAAGCACTATGTCCTGTCAGCAGTGCAGATTCTAATCCCAACATTTGGATAGTTGTTCTTTGTGTTTTAGATGGACTCATTGCTTCTCCGTCCCCCCTTGACTCTATTTTTTTATACAAAATAAATTATCCTGTGGTACTTTAAGAAAAGACAAAACCCTAAACACACTAAATATGGAAGAATAGATGGCTAAAGGACTCAAGGAAGGCTTATTCTTATTGCTACATTAATAATAATGGGGTTTGGCACCTATAGGCATTTAAGCACAACTTACTGACTCTTTCCTAAATGTGGGAATTGTTGCATTGATGTTTGCAACTTGACCATAGCAGAACTGAACAAATAATATTGTCATTCACTGATAATATGCATTTCTCTTTGTAGGAAAAGAATTATCTTACCAATATTGAAAGTCATTCATACTCTTTCCAGTTTTGCCACATCACCTCTGGGTAGTGCTCACAAGTATACATCACTGTCCATGCTTAACGTACTAAAAATGAACACCAGAAACCTCCAAAAAAAACAACAAAAACAAAAACTTCACCCACCACAAAACCCCCACAAAACCCACCAGAATTTATCCTGCCCCTTCGTGGGAATACTGGCTGTGAAGGGAAGCTGGCTGATCTGGAATCTCTCTATCATGGATTTCATGCGATCCTTTCATGAGTTCTATGTGTCTGCACTGCAAAGAGTCCCATGGGAAGGAGTAGTCTGTAATGTTAACATATTGAAATTATTATTATGAGGAATAGGATCACACTGTCATTTCTGGAAGAGTTTTCTTGAATAATAGGGCTTAGGAATTGTGGAAACTGGATATTTTTTGAGAGATCAATTAATAAATGCTATATTGAGAACAATTCACAGCACAGCTATTTACCTATGTGTACTGCGATGCAGTTATGATGTCATAGTTATTCTTCAGTTATACACATAGGGTTTTTTTCAAGTTACATGTAATATACAAAGAGCACAAATACTGAATATGTGTAAGAAGAAAGGTAACAAAATTGCTGCAGTTTGCTTCTGCTCCAATCTCCAATAGCAGGATTCACAAGAAAAGGCTGCTGAGGCCATTTTTCTCATCTGTTCGATATTATCTTTCTTTACATCTTCCTATGTGAGAGGGAAGGGGAGGAAATTTTGCAGGGGCATTCACATGTTCACACAAAGGTCTTTGGCTGTAGTTTAATAGTCAATGCTTTTATCACCTTTCAGTTCCAACTTTTATTTTTCTTTTTCAGGTCCCTGCCCCAGTCTTATAAAGCCTCTGCTGAATGTTTTGATCTTTCTCCTTCCACACCAAGTGCTCCTTCCCAGGGGGTTAAAGGGAAGGGTAGCAATATTGCTGCTTTTTCTCAGGCTTTACAGCAAAGATTTAATCATACTTACACACACAGTCTGACAGAAGACTCTCCCAAGTGTCTTCAAACAGCTCAGATTTTCCACCAAACTTCCAGATAGTCTTTCTTACTATCTAATCTAGATTAGACAGTGCTTTAAATGTGTCTGTAATGATGAAAGTCAGATCAGAATGAAGTTTTTGCAGACACAATATGGACTATTTTGCGTTACAAGATCCTTGGGACATTTTCTGAACAAGTCCTTTTTTTTTTTTTTTTTAATTTTTGTACTGCAGGTACTGTTTTGTCCTCTCAATTGCCAGCTGTGAAATTGGGTGTGTGCATCCTTAATATTTGAATACAATTGTGCTCTTAAAGGCCTAGAATAAGTTGTATTAATTGCAGTCAAAAGCACTCCAGGGTGCAAAACTGAACTTAATATTTTCGTACACATGCTGAAATAAACCATCCCTGGACTAACCTCAAATGAAGAATCTTAATTAAAGAACTGAAGGAATTTAAAGCTAGTGAGGTAACTTTAAATTTGGTCAGTGTAAACTGACCAAATTAATTAGAAGCAAGCATTAAAGCATCCCAAGGCACCAAACACTGATATTAAAGCAAAGATAAAAGCCACAATCCTGGATAGAAAATATAGAATATCTTATTGTGGATTCACTGTTGAGATATCTAATTTTTTAAAATTTTAATTACCTGGAGAAGTTTGATAGCACATTTTTTCCCTAGGGACAGAAATAATCTGCAAAAGCACAGGAAAGTAAGGAATCTGGAGCCTTCTAAAAAAGTAGATTGTATCAAGGGACAGGACTCTAAAATGTTTAGATAAGGAAAGGATAGCAGTGGCGTTTGGTCTCTTCTGTAACTATGCAGAAAAAAAAAATTACTCAACACTAGAATGAAAATAAACTCCCATTGCTCCATGCCAATTAGAACTCTAACCCACTAGAAAAAGATGTGTCTCCTGATATTTAAAATAGAAAGCAAAATACAAATTATACATGTCTGAAAAGATTGCAATTCCTCATTGTTTAATGATAGTGGATTTAGAAGAAGGAATTATGGACATTTATTCCTGCATCAGACTCTGGTGTTCATTTATGACTAAAAAATAGTTTTAGCAAATTTATTTTAACATATTTTAACAAATACAGAAAGAATGTGTTTCAAGAATGAGGGGGTTGGTTGGTAATTTTCACTTTAGTAAGTTGTATAGGAGGAAAAATAGAAAAGGTGGAACACATGAAAATGAGTAATATTTTGTTTCCAAACAAGTTATCTTTAATTAATCAACAGACAACCACCTTGACTGTAAATTGAGCATCTATGGAATTATTATTACAATGCTGAAGTCCAATATTCAGTAAATGAAAAATACACAGAGAATTTCTTTTAATACTATGACAGCAACAGATTCACTGATGCTAATGTTACCCTGAATATACAAACCTCTCAAATTGGCAATGACCAAAAAAAAACCCCAGAAACAAAGACAAAAGTAAGAATGCAATTTGAATTGTTTAGTTATATGGAAATTTGAGAGGGTGCTTTGCAAGTAAAGTTCTGTAGAATTAATGCATTAAGATATTAGTTTGTTTTCCTCTTCACAATAAATCATAGCAAAAAAAAAAAAACCAAACAAACAAACAAACAAAAACCCAAAAAACAAAACACAAACCCCCTGATTTTGTTTCCCCATGATTTTAATAAAGACAGTACAAACAAGTAGCTGTGAGATACATGGTAGCTTTTCTGTCTTGGGGAAAAAAAATCTCCATCTGCCAAAGGAGGTGAAAAAACCTGAAAAAGACAGGATAAAATATTATGGTATCTAAATAAATAAACAGACAAATAAATAAGTGAGATACTCAAAAGTGAGGTCAAAGTTATTTCAACAAAATCAAAACAGCAGCACTGAACAGGCCATGGGAGGAAGTATCTGGTAAGAAGAAACTCAGCTTATTTTTCAAACACTATTCAGGAAGAAGTAGCTCCTAAATACTGCAGGACACAAAAAAGCTATTATTTCTGCAGACATGTGCAGTGCATTAGATTAAGGAAAAAAAATTTAAAAATAATTAATGACTGCAAGAGTTAATGCTAACTTTAATAGGTGAAGGAGGGGGAAGGAAAGTAACTTCACATTGGCTGAAGGCAAATAATGTCTATTATTTGAATTTGAATACTTTTGTCAACTTTCTATCAGCACCATAACGTACCTGAAATTAAAGCAGCACTGTTCCCATAAAAAATCGTTAGAGAAAAATATTGCTAGTCTTAGAAAGCAATATCTTTTTCTGTAATTATGTTATGATGTGAAATCTATCAAATATGAGGACCAGAACATCAAGCCTATGTTTGTTTTTTTTTTTAATAAAGTATACTATTTATTAGGGACTGAGCTGGAATCTCAACTAAAAACCACTTGATAGCAATTTAGTTGCCCCACACCTAGACAAATGACATACTTAGAGCTGTAAACAGCTGCACACATAGGGAAACATTTACAAGTGAATAGGGAGATAATGGGTTCCCGAGGGAAAACTGCAGATTTTTGCACAACATCAGTTATACAGAGTTAAAGTTTCATACCTATATCCTCATCCTGAACAGTCTCAGGCCTGATAAATCTCTGTTTTACTTTCCTCCACTATTACTACCCATGCAGTGATGTCTCACTCACTTCAGTTAGTTCCTGCAGTTTCTTCTCAGATTACAGGGCATGCCAAAAAGGACATCAACAGTTAGACCATGCTTTTGTGTTGCATACCAAATAGCTCAGAAAATTTGTATACTTATAAACTAGCACAAAAGTGTCCCTTCTGATTTATTTTATACAGGGAGCAAGTGTATTCAGTGGTCTAAATACACAGGAAGAGAGGGTCTCACTCAGTTTACAGAGAATATGCAAAAAACAGAAAGGAAAAGGCACACAGAAAAAAAGCAACTACACATGAACCACATTTTGAAATGTTGCCACTTTCCTCAGCACTTACCTTGTGTGCCCTCTGGGTGCACATTTGGTTGGTGAGATGGGAACCATCCTTCCCTTGAGGAAGGAAGTGAATGGCAGTGACTGGACTGGGAGGAAGCCCAACCCCCTGCACAGGTGAGTGCCTCAGTCTGGTGAGTCCCACACTGGGACCACCATCACCACCTGAAATTCTTGTTCTTCCAGCCTAGGTCTGACATACGGATTAAATTCTGCATTCTGGGTGACCATTCTTTATCATAATCAAACAGAGGGGACTGTCATACTGCTGAATCAGTTATGTCTTTTTTAAGCACTGAGTTATTTCTAAGAAGTGTAAATTCTGCTAGGTTTATATTACTTTTCTAGTTTTATATTAATCCATTAGTAATGCTGAGCATTTAGAATTCCTAGTTTGAATTCAAACCTACTACTACATCCTTTTTTCCCCACTATATTACATATTGCAAAAATATTTGGTCACTTTAAAAGGAGCATCATTTAGATAAAAATACTTTTCTTCCTGGGTAGCTTTTGTGAAAGATTTGAATAAGCAGTCTTAACACACAAATATGGTTCTACTACTGCTATTGTGGAGTCATTAAATTTTATTGATTTTTCATGACAATAAAGCTAAGTGCTTTGTTTGGCAAGATTTGCTTCTAGTTTATATTTCTGAACTGTCTTTTCCTGAGGTAGAAGAAAAGCCATTGCAAAGTTAGATGCATTTCTGTATTTTTTGGGATACAGAAATAAAGTATTAAACTACTTAATAATAAATATTCTAAACAGTTATTTATACTTCCAAGGATATTAAGGTGTAAAAACATTAATTGGTCAGCAATTAATATATGGAAAATATTATCTCACAATAATATTCAGATATTTTACATAAAAAGGAAATTGAGATAGAAAAATTTAATCACAGAAAACAAAACTTTACAAGGATTAGAAGGTTCATAATTTAGTACATACATGTTGATATAGGTAGACTTCTTAGAAGTAGAATACTCTCATCTAAAAGATCCAGTAATTTTAATGAGCAGAAGAAGTGAGAAGATTATGAAGCACACAGGAATAGTTGATTAGTTGATAAGTTGGTCAGGTGATAATTGCCAACCTGTTTTTGGATTATAAATAAATAGAGTTTTCCCTTTTCCAGTGGAGGGGTATTTCCTCAAATTATTGCTCCTATTTCTTCCCTTCTTCTCCAACCTCCTCTGGAACTGCAGTAATCCCATTTCACCCATAAGCACGTGACTTTTAAAAGTATCCAGGTGAAATCACAGAGTCACAAACCTGTACTTTTGTTTGACCGTCCTCAGGGTAAAAAACTGTTTTCATGCATTCAGGTAGAATTTGTGTGTTTTGATTTGTGCACATTGCCTCTTGTCCTTCCCCTAGGCACTAATGGGGAGTGTCTGGTTGTGTTACTTGTATTGCCCTGTGACTGCCCAGGCTGAGCAATCCCAGGTCTTTCAGCCTCTCATCACACGTCCTCATTAACTTCTCAATGCTTTGGCAAAGCAAATGGCATTTCTACTGATTTTTTTGTATTTATTCTTTAAAGTTCTGACTTTGTGTTTCTTATCATCATGGCAAAATAATTTTCATTTTCAAAAGACAGATGAATGACTCTGTAATTTGAAATTAAGATATATCCCTAGATCAATTGTAAGATTACTGTTGTCTTTATCCCTTTTCTCCTTCAAATAGTATTATAAATATGCTCAGCTATCTTAGTACTAATATCTCTACTTACTTTTTCTTTGAGGCATTCTAGAGGTTACAAAATAAAGCATTCATATTGTTTTCCATAAAATGTCCCAAAACTGTAATCTTTTCCCGCCTGCATTTTCTCCTTTTCTTCTTTCAAATGTGAAATTCCTAAGTTTGGAATAATATGACTATTGCCTTTTTGTTGAATTGACTTACACAAAGTTCTAAGTGTATCTATGATCACAATTTTAACTTCTCTCATTTCAAGAAGTTGAGGTTAAGGAAAGCAATTTAGGAAAAAAATCACAAGTCTGTGCTGTGTCTTTGACAAGATAGTTGGTATTCTTCAAATTAGTACTTAAAAAATGGAACACAGAGAGTTCAAGACTCAGTGATTTCCTATTGACCAAAAATGTCTTAAGGCAGTTTGCGCGGCAGTTCGCGCAGGCAGGGCAAGCAGGCAGGGTTGCTAGTCTCTTGCTGGCAAGGAGTACTGTGTATTGTGTTGTTCAAGGTTTTTCTACTGGCTGTTTGGTCTTGTGGTTTCTGTTAGTAATGGTTTCAACACGGTCAAAAACTGCTGTTTGTATTAGTGCATGTGACAAAGTGGGGCCCTCTAGAAAGGATGCGTCTGTACAGACCTATCCCTGCCCAGAGTGTTTGAACTTATCAGTTGTTTCAGGGGATAATGTGAAGGAGACGTGCCTGAGGTGTGAGCAAGTGAATGACCTTCTTTCACTGGTGGGAGGAAGTTGAATGAATGAGGAGTGTCAGGGAAAGTGAAAGGGAAATAGACTGGTGGAGTTCAGCCCTTCCATCTTTAAGGGATGCCCATCTGGACTCAGAGGACTTGTATGACTCCCACTCCCAGGCAATAGAAGAGCACCCGGTAGATGAAGGGGAATGGAAAAGGGTCCCTGCTCAGGGAGGTAATAATAAAAACAACTCCCAACCTCCATCTCCCAGCCAGGTGCCACTTCAGAATAGGTATGAGGCCCTGGCACTAGAGAACCAGCTGGACGATTTAGATGATTTAGAGGGACATTATCTGCCCAGTGAGCTTCCCTGTTTGGTTTCATCTGTAAGATGAATCTCCACCTCTATCAAGAAGAAAAGAAGGGTAATTGTAGTAGAAGACTCCCTTCTGAAGGGAACAGAGGGCCCCATATGTCGCCCAGATCCATCCCACAGGGATGTCTGCTGCCTCCCTAGGGCCTGGATATTACTAAGAGACTTCCTGGGTTGATTCAGCCCACTGATTATTACCCACTGCTGATACTCCAGGCTGGCAGTGATGAGATCGAAAAGAGGAGTGTCAAGGCAATTAAAAGGGATGTTAGGGCATTGGGTCATGTGGTTGATAAGACAGGGACCCAGGTAGTGTTCTGCTCAGTCCCTCTGGTGGCAGAGAAAAATGATGGAAGAAATAGGAGAACTCACATCATGAACAAGTGGCTTAAAGGTTGGTGTCATCGACAAAATTTCGGATTCTTTAATCACGGCACAACTTTCACGGCACCTGCTCTGTTGGAACCAGATGGGATACATCTCTCTGTTAAGGGTAGAAGGTTCAGGGCTCAGGAGCTGGCAGACCTTGTTGAGAGGGCTTTAAACTAGGTTTGAAGGGGGAAGGGGATGCAACGGATGCAACTGGGCTGCCTGGAAGCAGGCCCAAAAGTGCTAAGCCTGAGGTAGGGGTGAAATCATTAGCCCAGCTGACGTGCATGTATACCAATGCATGCAACATGGGTAACAAACAGGAAGAGCTGGAGGTCATGGTGCAACAGCAAAGCTGTGATATAGTCGCCATCACAGAGGCGTGGTAGGATGACTCACATAGGTCGAGCACTGCACTCGATTGCTACAAGCTCTTCAGAAGAGACAGGAAAGGGAGAAGAGGTGGAGGAGTGGCCCTTTATATTAAGAAGGTTTTTGACTCCATAGATATTGAAACTAATGAAGATGGAGTTGAATGCCTATGGGTGAGAATTAAGGGGAGAGCCAACAAGGTTGACATCATACTGGAAGTCTGTTATCGTCCACCCAACCAGGAGGAAGGGGTGGACAACTAATTCTACAAGCAGCTGGAGACTGCTTCAGGATCATCAGCCCTTGTTCTTGTAGGTGACTTCAACCTGCCAGACATCTGCTGGGAACTTAATACAGCAGAAAAGTAACAGTCCAGGAAATTTTTAGAGTTCATGGATGATAACTTTTTGTCACAGCTGGTAGGTGAGCCCACCAGGGGAAAGACTGTGTTAGATCTGTTGTTCACAAATAGAGATGGGCTGGTGGGAGATGTGGTGGTTGGAGGACGACTGGGGCAGAGCGATCATGAAATTATAGAGTTCTCAATAATTGGTGAAATCAGGAGGTACATCAATAAGGCTTTTACATTGGACTTCCGGAGGGCAAACTTTGGCCTTTTAAAAACACTTATTCAGAGAGTTCCCTGGGAAGAAGCCCTTAAAAACAAAGGAGTTCAGGAAAGCTGGGTGTTCTTCAAAACAGAGTTTTTTAGGGCACAGGAACAGACTGTCCCTGTGTGCCAGAAGACCAGTCGATGAGGCAAATGCCCAGCCTGGATAAGCAAGGAGGTTTTGGATGAACTCAGGTATAAAAAGAGGATGTATCATTTTTGGAAGGAGGGCCAGATCCCTCGGGAAGTGTTTAAGGGGGCTGCTAGAGAATGCAGGAAAAAAATTAGGGAGGCCAAAGCTCAATTTGAACTCAAAATGGCGACTTCTGTAAAGGACAATAAAAAGTGTTTCTATAAATAAATTAATGGTAAAAGGAAAAGTAAGGCTAACCTTTGCTCTCTATTGGATAAGGAAGGAAACTTAGTAACTGCTGATGAGGAGAAGGCAGAAGTGCTTAATGAATTCTTTGCCTCAGTTTTCAGTGGGAAGACAACTTGCCTACAGGACAACTGTCCTCCTGGGCTGGTAGATGGTGTCAGGGAACAGAATGATCCCCCCATTATCCAAGAGGAGGCAGTCAGAGAACTGCTGAGATGCTTGGACACTCATAAATCTATGGGCCCATATGGGATCCATCCCAGGGTTATGAGGGAGCTGGCAGATGAGCTTGCGAAGCCGCTCTCCATCATTCACAATCAGTCCTGGCTCACTGGTGAGGTCCCAGAAGACTGGAAACTGGCCAATGCGACACCCATTTACAAAAAGGGTGGGAAGGAGGATCCCAGCAATTATAGACCAGTCAGTCTGACCTCAGTACCTGGCAAGAAAATGGAACAGTTTATACTGAGTGTCATCATGCAGCACCTACAGGATGGCCAGGGTCTCAGGCCCAGCCAGCATGGGTTTGGGAGAGGTAGGTCATGTTTGACCAACCTGATCTCCTTTTATGACCAGGTGACCCACCTGGTGGATGCAGGAAGGGCTGTGGATGTTGTCTATTTGGACTTCAGCAAGGCTTTTGACACTGTCTCCCACAGTATACTCCTGGAAAAGCTGGCAGCCCGGGGCTTGGACAGGAGCACTCTTTGCTGGGTTAGGAGCTGGCTGGATGGCCAGGCCCAGAGAGTGGTGGTGAATGGTTCTGTATCCAGCTGGCTGCCAGTCACCAGTGGTGTTCCTCAGGGGTCTGTGCTGGGACCAGCTCTGTTCAATATTTTCATTGATGACATGGATAAGGGTATCGAATCTTTCATTAGTAAATTTGCAGATGACACTAAGATGGGAGCGTGTGCCGACCACTTGGAAGACAGGATGGCTCTGCAGAGAGATCTGGAACGGTTGGGTCAATGGGCAGAGTCCAACAAAATGAAGTTTAATGAGTCCAAGTGTCGAGTCCTTCACTTTGGCCACAATAACCCCCTGCAGCTTTATAGGCTGGGGACGGTGTGGCTGGACAGTGCCCAGGAGGAAAGGGACCTGGGGGTTCTGGTCAGCAGCCGGCTGAACATGAGCCAACAGTGTGCCCAGGTGGCCAAGAGGGCCAATGGCATCCTGGCCTGTATCAGGAATGGTGTGGCCAGCAGGAGCAGGGAGGTCATTCTTCCCCTGTACTCGGCACTGGTGAGGCCACACCTTGAGTATTGTGTCCAGTTCTGGTCCCCTCAGTTTAGGAAGGACGTTGAGATGCTTGAACGTGCCCAGAGAAGGGCAACAAAGTTGATGAAGGACTTGGAAAACAAGCCATATGAAGAACGACTGAGGGATCTGGGGTTGTTTAGCCTGGAGAAAAGGAGACTCAGAGGTGACCTTATCACTCTCTACAACTTCCTGAAGGGTAGTTGTAGACAGCTGGGGGTTGGTCTCTTTCTCCAGGCAGCATCTGACAGAATGAGAGGACACAATCTCAAGCTGCATCAAGGGAAATATAGGTTGGATATTAGGAAGAAGTTTTTCACAGAAAGAGTGATTAAATAATGGAATAGTCTGCCCAGGGAGGTGGTGGAATCACCATCCCTGGATGTGTTTAAAAGGAAACTGGATGTGGCACTTGATACCATGACCTAGTTGAGGTGTTAGGGCTGGGTTGGACTCGATGATCTTGAGGGTCTCTTCCAACCTACACATTCTGTAGGTTGATTCTGATTCTGTTATTTATTTACTAAAAACTAGAAATTTCTTTTTCTGCCCTCAGCTTAAAGTGGTGCATAAGTTTTAATGAAAATATTCTTTTTCCATACCTGTGAAACCAAGAAAAATCTCTTGCCCATTAAAAGTAAAGCCACAATTTACAGGTGTCAAATATGCATTCTAGAAGTTAAGCTTGAATTTAAATACCTTGTTTACAAGCCTATTTTATAAATGGCACTTTCTTGGGCATTTTAACACCCCTAAGGTTTTGGTTTATGCATATTTTTCCATTATCTACTTATTTCCAACTACAAAGATATATTGGAAGCTGTCTATAAAACACTCTGCAGGACTTGTTCACAGACACCAACGTTCTTTTTTCTTGAAAACTGAAAGCTTCCCTCTGTTTTCCACCATAATCAGAGTAGCTGTAATCCTCAAGCTCAGAGTATTCCCCTTTACAACACTGTCAGTTGGCTGATGATATCAACAGGGTATGTATCACAAAAGTGTTGTTGCTAGTGCTTCAGCATTCTTTGCCTAAAATACATCAACACAATTTAATTTTATGTATTTATTTTTCCAGGTCAATGTCAATAGTCTAATGATTTCATACAGTATACATGAGCCCAGACGACAGTGTTCAAACAAATGAAGCAAAATGGGATGTCAAAGTTGAGTGTTTTCTTGCTTTGACATTTCAGAGTCATAAAGCTTTCTAAATCCAGAATGGCTATGAGATTATTGGCAAAATAAAACCAAGAACAAAAATGAGATACATCAAGAAATGACCTGTGGATTTAATCGCAAGGTGATCATTTCTCCTCCCTCAGATTCCCCACTCTCTGTAATACTGATTCTAGCCACAGCCTGGGTAGTTTAGGAATGGGATATGATTTTACCAGCTGGTTGCACTGAATTTAATTAAATCATTACCAGTTCAGCCCTTCTTTAGTCCATGTTTTTGTAGTGTTTTATAACTCAGTAGGACAGTTTCTGTCAGCACTGATTTAAAGACTGAGTAGTAACCCGACTTTCATATCTTGTTTCTAGGGCAAAGTGGCCTGAAAAATGTGTTAGACCATAATAAGAGCTACTCAGAGTCTTAATTTTTTTTTTTAATTTCTTTGTATATCAGGTAGCACATAAATATTTATTTCCCTTTTAAATTCTGTAGAAGATTTATATGTAATATTATCTTTCACAGAAAATAGGTATAAATGTATCATAATTCTAGAAGATATGAGGATCACTTTTAAATTTAAATGATGAAAAATGCCATGTGGATCAGCTTTTGAACTAGCGTCCCTGCTGTTCACTAGTTATTTACTGTAGTGCCCAGATTAAAAATGCCCTGGTTAAACCCCAGCTGGTATCTCAGCCCCATCTAGACACCAGCTCACTGCTCATGGTGTGATGGGGAATAGAACTGGGAAAATACAAATGAGAGAACTCATGGGTTGAGATAAAGACAGTTTAATAGGGAAAGCAAAAGCCACAAACCCAAGCAAAGCAAAACAGGAAATTCTTTCACCACTTCCCATGGGCAGGGAGGTGATCAGGTGTTCAGCCATTGCCAGCAAAGCAGGACTCCAGCCCACTCGGTGACTCAGGAAGACAAACACCACCACTCAGGTTTGTTCAGAGCCCAATCTCACAAGCGTGCTGAGAAAAATTAATTGCAAAACCTGCCTGCATGCCTGGCAGGCACTAACAGAGGATGCAAGCAATGAGTATAGGCAGAAGACCTATATTCAGAAGACCCTATACTGTGATATTTTAGAGGGACATAAGACTGATTTTCTTCATTTTTTCATGAAGAACAGGGATAGGAACTCTTGAAGAATTGAAAAGTCTTCAAGAACTTTCTGAATTAAACTTTTTTTTCATGATTTTGACCCATTGTGGTCCCTTCCAACATTAAGTAGTCTGTGATTCTGTGATCACAGTATTCATGAGAAAATACCTTTTCCTTTGACTTTCTTTAGATTACGCTCAAGGAAAGATTACTACTTTCCTGCTTCTGTACTTAATTAACACATTCGTATGGGTTTTTCCAGCTGATGAATAAACCAAGGAAGCAATCTGCCTTTCCATCTAAGAATGAATTTAGGAAAACCTTCTCAAGGACTTGAAATGGGACAGGATATCACACCTGTGTTTCAATGTCCATTGATACTTTCTCCACTCCATAAAAGATATTTCTGTATTATCTAGTCTTTTCTTATTTAGTAAGTCCAAATTTTGATTAGTCTTAAGGTATGATATAATTATCTCGTATGCAGGGCTCTCTTGCCTGGGACTGTTATGAATTTTATCCTTTGCAGTCTGCTATTTATCTGCCTAGATGGAGTTTTTCTGTGGGGATATACTTACCCTGTAAACCCCTCTAAACATTATCTCTTTAATGCTTTCAGCATAGTTATTACTGTTTATGGCAACATGTTATTGTATACACCAGGGCCCAGCTGAAAACAGATACGCCACTTCGGCTTCCGACTAACAGATCATTTCTCTTATACTACCAAAGTATCTAATTTTCCTGGCAGGAATTAGTATGGGAATACATGAAGAGGCAAAGTCCTAAGTCCTTTCTTTCTATACTATTAAGCTGCAGAGTTGAATCTGCTGCATTTCTTGCATCTTTCCAATCCACATTCTTTTTGTTTTGGTCATTCCACTACATTTACTCCCTGTGTCACTTTTGCTAGATTTTCAAATTGAATATCACTGAAAGAGGTCACTTTTTTTTGTTGTTGTTCTTGTTATTTTGCTTTTTAATTATATCAATGAAGCTATCCTTCCTTGTTAAGGCCACCATTAAACCCTATTTTTAGTTATTTTTTTATTTATTTTTAACTTCAGTAAAAAATTCATTTTTTTGTGAAAGACCTGGTTATAATATCAACATTGATGCTTCAGCCATGTATTAGAAGGCTCCTATTTTTTTATCTTGTTTATTCAATAAGTCTCAGAGACATTGAATTTCACACAAAGCACAGGCATCGTCAATCTATATAATATATATTTTCTTAATCAGGTTTTTAAGACCCAAAATTTTAAGCATCATGGCAGAACAAGCTCTTTGAAAGAAATCCTTCATGTTTAATGAACTAATATTAAATGTCCCTGCATAACCAAGGTACTTGCTACTGCTGCAGAAACTCTGCCTACAATGTTATCAGTTAAATACTGACGATATCTGACAAGGTAGCTGACGTGTTAAAATGATTTCATAAATCCAAGGTTTTTATCTAGGTCTACAAACTGGGTAGGAAAGAAGACCAAGCTCAAAATCAAATTGAGGAGGACAGTAAGTTTCAATCTTCATAATTTTCAAACTCTCCACTGCTTGTCACCAAGCATCTCCCTCACATATTCCTCACCTTTCAGTCCTGTGTTATCACCCTTTTTTTGTTTTGGGTTGGTTTCTTTTCTTTTTCTTTTGACTTCTTTTGACAAGTTGCATGGCTGTCCCTATCCTTTGTCACATTTCCTCTCTCCTTCTGGTTTCAACCAAAACCCTTGCCGTCACCCTTGTGAAGGGCAACCTTAATGAAAACAAAATACTTAACTAGCAAACTTTGCTTTTCTTGTTTTTCTCACCTCTCATCTAATCTTTTATGCCCCTTTCCCACTGCTTAAGGAAATGAATATTCTTTAATTATAGAGGAAAATGGCTACACTAAAGCCAGTTTTTATTAACTACTAAATAAATGTTGTTTATGATCGACATGGGGAATTTGCATTGGAATAATTATATGCCCTAGAAAAAATATATGGTCTTAAATAATAATCTCATGTGTAAAGCAACAACAATCTGTTGAGAGAGAAAGAAGATATGCTTATTTCCTCCTTGTTAGCTGGTGATAAGATGACTTAATTGTTTTGGGATTTTTGTAAATAGCATTCCAACTTCCAAAAAACTTTTCTAAGATATACATGCTTATACACAGAGACCAGGGATCTCTGTAGGAAATAAAAAGAAGTTTATCTATAATCAAAATTAAAGAGATTAAATAGAAGACAACATTGCATAAGCCTGTGAAATTCTGTTTTCCTCTTTAGTTTGTTGGATTTGACTTTCTTTAATCTCTCAGGCTGCTATTTCTATCAATAAAAGTGCTAGAAGCTGTCAATTTTAAGCAATTTATACAGTATTCAGCTACATTCAAAATAAATTTTCTGATGTACTGCAATGGGAATTTGTGGGTTTGCCTTGTTAAAACATGCACAGTGGCTATTAAGGGCACATTAGAGAGCTATATTGTACAGTCTGCAAAATCTAAATGCTGTGTCCTGTCACTGCAAGAAGGTTTAGGCCAGATTTTTAATAGCCCAGTGGTGACAGTGCATATGCATCTAAGGACAATGCACATGCAAAAGAAGCTAATTAACATCAAACACTAATTAGTCCCTCAGTATTTAGCAATGAAGTATCAGCAGCTGTCGTAGATGCCATATGCTAATTAGCATTAATAAACTTCAGAAATAATTGTCTCCATTGTTCTGTGTCATAATACTCCCTCTAATTATACTTTGGAGAGCTTTGCCTATAAATGGTAGCAAGCATTGCACTCCAATGCTTGAAGTTTAATGAGCAATTTATGGCAACTTGTGGCAATAAATAATAGGATCTATGTTAGAGAAAAAAAAAAGATTTATATCAATTTTATAAGTCTATAATTATGGTGTTGGTTTGTACCTGTGTTCAGAAATTCTATGAGATGGCAGTGAGATTATTTTTTGTTCTGTATGCTGTAACGTACACAGCAAAAGAGTAAAAATGTGATGTCTTAGTGCAATAGAAATGATTCACTGTCTCTGCATGCAAATTCTCCAAAACAACAGTTTTATATCTCACGCAAAAGCTTGTGAGCTATTATAGTGGAGTGTTTATACTCAACTCTTGGTCTTTATGGTTGCTCAGAATTCCATTTTGTCTAATGGTGAGGGAAAAAAAAAGAATTATTTTTGGTTTACTCTTATCAATAATGCATTATCCTCTATGGAACTTTTTCTGCAGATTTTTTTTTTTTTATCACTGAAAAGCTGTATGATTGTTAGCTTTCTTTGTTGTGTGGTAGGTTGCTTTGTGTTGGTTGGTTGGTTTGGGATTTTTTGTTTGTTTGTTTGTTTTCATCAGAACCCCAGCAAAATCAATAGGAGACAAAAGTTTAATAACCTGACACTCTGGAGATGTATTTATTGCCTGAACACTTTGTGATGACCATTGTTAAAGACATCCAGCGCTGCATTACAGGAAGTGTAATTTTCCATGAAATTATCCTTCTAAACACACACTGCTCAGTGTCTATATCTCCTGGTTTAAAGGGTGTCAATAAATCTAAGCCATTCAAATATAGCAAGCATATCTAATATCTGATTACATCTCCCACCAGAAAGTCCCAATGGGCTGAAAACAGAAAAGCATGAAAGAGTACATAAGAGACTACTGAAGCAGGCAAAGCAGCACCCCACTGCCAAAGGGACTGAACACTGTTGCACTACCTCATAACTGTTCTGCCTAACCCAGCTTAGTTTGACAGGAGATAGAAGCATCTGTTTTGCAAACAGAGAATGTTGTTGTTCCACTGTTTCCTGATTTGCTTTAAAAATTACCCACCTTCCTCCAACAGCTTGTTAGAAATATCCACGATGAAAGGATGATAGAGGAGTTACAGAAGCAATTAAAAGGAAAAAAAAAAAAAAAAGCAATTGATAAATCCATTAGTGTTTAATAGCCTGATCTGAAGTTGCAATCGTTTGCGACCGTGACAGACTTTGTAAAAGATGATTTCCTCCAAGGCAAGGGATCATTAACTCACAGAAATGACTAATGTTAAGAGGGGTTATTAGTCTATTATTTCTATCAGTGCAGAACCTAAGTATGAAGATTTCACCCATTTCATTAATGCCTATAAAACAAGTGAATTGTGGATGAAAGAGTGCATATGCTTAGGATAAGTACATATTCGTATGAAAGCATGCAGTTTAACTTCTGCAGCTGGACTGGATTTGAGGAAAAAAATTCAGTTATAGGTTGTGTTTGGACCTGAAATTTATGATTAAGAGCATCTGCAAACACTATAAAAAAAAAACAAATTAACCTTCCTCACAGAAAATAATAAGATTGTTAATAATGCAGAAAGAGGTCAAAGCTCTGGACCTTGAGGTTTGATCCTGTAAACTGGTTTCTCTGCCATAATTTGAAGAAATTTGTTTCCAGTTTACAATGATACTCGATTTCATATTTTCTCCCATTTTAAAACCATTTATTTCTTTCTGTATAGCTGTGAGAAAGAAAGAAAAAGAGGAAACCTATCCATTTCAAAGCAAGATAAGGCCATAATTTTTTCACATGCAAACTTTGTTACAATGTGTTAAAAGTACGTCCATCAAATTAAGTAGACTGTGTATATTTATTCATGTTCACCTGGAGGAAAAAATCGATAAGAAAAGAGATCTTAATAAACACTTTTGTACATCTGAATAGGGAGTAGCTTCTTTCATATCTTAAGAGATTTTCTTTAGAAATAACTGTTTTACCGTGGCTTTGAAACGTCAAAAATAAAAACTATCTTTCAGAAATAGTCTTATTTATTCAGACCTGAAGGGTTTTTTTCCAGTAGTTTATACTTCAGTTTGCACTAACAAGGTGATTTATGCATTTGTACTGTATTTTATCCTTTATCAAAAGTTTAATGCAATCAGTTTGGGGTATTGTTTCCATAAAAAGCCCCAGGGCTTTTGATAAAGCTTTTAACTGGAAACATTCCTACCTTTACTGTTTATGAAGGTTTTATGGCAGAAGCTAATATTTTATGTAGGTAGTTGCTTTAGATGTAACATAATTTTTCTCATTTTTTATTAACAAGATTATCTTCTCCTCAAAAGTTGATGTTCCCTCCTACTGTAAATGTATCACAATGCAACATTTTTCTTGATTGTAAACTTATTGAAAATATGAATGGATAATTCAGCACTTCAATTTTCCCATCACTAATATATATAAAATCTTGACAATATCTAAGATTTTTACATCTTAGCACATGGACAGCTCAGCTTCTCATTTCTCCTATGTAACAGAAACCTAAGACATCTCATAAATGTGGACAAGATGGACTACTCCAAACAGAAAAGAGACTATTGAACCATGCTAGGGAAGGATCAGAAAAACTTTAAGTTCTGTAGTTTTGATGAGGGAAAAGTATGAAAATAAAAATATTTAAATAAATCTCTAAACATTTTGTAGGCCCCAGTACACTAATATATGTAATGAAAAGCATGATTAAAACTATATAAAATACCCATCTTTTGGACTTTTTATGTGCATCTCTTCCTCAGACTACTCATGTACCTAGGTGGGTGACAGTCTGATCCAAGGTATCTTCTGGGTGGCTGAACTCCTGGGTGGCTGAGCAGTAGTAGCACCTTTTCTTCACTCCTCACAGACGAGGTCCACCGATTTTTTTTCCCTCTAGTTGTTTCTTCAAGTGGCTAACAACATTTTCTAGTCTTTTCTTCATGGAACTTAGGTCTTTGTCTCCATTAGCAAACAATCACATGCTCCGGGAACACATTTGCATAGTAAAATAATGGTTATCTCCTCTAGTGTAAGTATATGCACACTTAGCAGGAAGCCCAGCGTCAGACAGGATGAGGGGTGACCAGCCCTGTGGCCCTTGTGGCCACTGTGGGTGTGGTTCTGCCCCATGTCTTCTACTCTGGTTAGAGAAAGAAAGCAGTTTGTGTAAACCAAAGTGACCTATGTTTTAAACCAAAGCAGAGAGACAGTTGAGGAGTTTGGTCAGAGAAGACACGTCAATCAAAATGAGAAATGCAATGCAAATACACTCTAAGAGTCTGCAAGTCTGACCTGTTTCCTATTCTCTCTACTGAGTTAACATGATCTACACCTGGAAGTCAGAGCAGTTTGCACATATGAAAATTATGAAATATTCATTCTTCTGTTGATTTCAGATAATCTTTATCATATTCATACCTAGGCATTGGAAAACGGACAGAGATACTTCACCTTTCTGGACTTCTCTGTGAAGTCTGTTCCGTATTGTAACAATTTTATCTCTAGGCATTAAGAGCCTCAATTAATTCTGAGCATGCTTACAGTGGCACAAGTTGTTTCATTTTCCTTCTTTTGGAAAATATTTTGGCAGTTTAGGCCATCCTTGCAATGTACTTGTTTCTCCACAATTATCAAATATTATCATTTATGGTAATAAGACTCTGGATCTGGTACTGCTAGGTCTCTATCAAAAGTTCCTTCAACACTCTGAAGTTAAAAAATTCAAATAGGAAAAATTGATGATGTCAGAGCTAAACCAGACACCCCTGATGCCAGGGACAGCAAGACTGATCCTTGGAACAAGGACAGAACCCCCAAGGTCCAAGGGCATAGACAGTCTTAGAACAGATGAGAGGTGTATGAAGGAAGACATTTCTTATATTCAATACTACTGATACAAACTTTATATAGAAAGGGCAAAATCTTCAGGTTTGTACAGTTATTTTCCCGATATTTCTTTTTTTTTTTTTTTAAGAACAAGACTCCCATGAATTTTATTTGTATTTTAGCTAAAACAAACACATCTATTAGATATGTTCTCAAATCTCAATTATTATATCAATTTCCTTAAATCTTTGTTTTGTATATTTTATCTATGAAATTAAATATAAACACTTAAATTGAGTAAAAGAAATAGCAGATGCTTTTCACATATGGAAGAGATGATTAATACCCACGACACATTTAGGATGTTCATTTTTGTTTATTGCAGTGGATGTTCTCAGAAGCCAAGTATCTCTCCTACCAGGCATTGTACAAATATAACGGGCTTGAACTAACGTTGATTTAATTGTATGTATTCAGAAAATGAATGCTTTATTTGTATTGATTCAGAGTCATTGATCTGCTTAGATTTTAGGTAAAGAGAAAATTTATTGGAGTGATAAGCCTCAACACCTATTTTTACTGCTGTTCAACTACCCACCTCCAAATTCATATTCAGATTAAGAAAGTACTCCTTCTGCAGTTTCAGAAAATTTTTATTGAATAGATTTTACTATTAGTCTCCTAAACTGAGGTGAAAGTCAGTGACAATTTCTTGCTCATATCATACCCCAGTCTGGCTTCAGGTAACCCACCACCTCACCTTTGCATCACTTGTGTTGGATGTTCCATTCAGAAGACTTCAGATGCTGAAATATTGTGACCATCCAGATCTACACAAGTTACCTATCTTACAGTTTTAGGGTTTCTTCTCAAGCTCTGCTTTTTCAGAACCAAAATGTTTTGCATTTCCTCACCTCCAAGGGTCGCAAGGTCAACCGTTGCACTCCTCTGTTGTCCTTGGGCTTTTAGGTATCACTGTATCATTTGGTTAGACATGATTCCTCATGAAGTCCAAAATTAATTTCTTTTATAAAATGCCCAAATTCAGAACAGTGAATGAAATCTGAGCTAGTTGTCTACCATTCTCTAGCTTGATGCATCTGTTTTCCATGGATTGACTGGATTATTGATAAACTGACTATGACCTATAATCTTCAGGTTTTCTCTTGCTATCTGGTCTTACAATTCAGTATAAATACTCCTCCTAATTATACCAATCAATGGTCCACAAACATTACACAATTTGTACCAATTTTCAGAGGTTCTCCTCCATTATTCTTCAACTCTGATGGTTTGCACCTTTCTTTTTTCTCTTTTTCTGAGGAGGATATTCCAGCTTCTTCAAGGAACAGGTGCCCTGCAACTCAGGAAAGCAATTGTCTGGAGAATAACATAATATAACATAAAATGTAACAAAATATATGTAACTAAAATAGTCTTATTTGAACGACAAAATATATTTCTGGTTTAAAACCATAGAATGATGATGACAGCTACGAAACAGCTTATCTTGAATAAAAAATATTATTAGCAAACTGTTCATGTCTCTTTGAAGACTTTTTAGTTTCTTCCAGTTACACAGACTATCAGACAGAAGCTGTCAAATTCCCTTTTCTTCATAAAGGGTCACAGAGGAAATTACCAGTTGCCTGAAGAAATTCTCAGAGCAATTTAAAAAGATAGCTAGCTAGATAAAAAGTCAGAAGATAGATAGAAAGATAGAAGGAGAGAAAGAGAGAAAGAAAGAAAGAAAGAGATAAAGGGAGAAAGAGAGAACTAGAGAGAGCTAGAGAAAGAAAGAAAGAAAGAAAGAAAGAAAGAAAGAAAGAAAGAAAGAAAGAGAAAGAAAGAGAAAGAAAGAAAGCTATTTATTAGCTGAAAAATGGCACTGATTTGCAACAGACATTCTTAAAAATTCTCTACAAGTACTGTCTTCTGAGGATTTAGTGCCAGGATAGTTACGCTTCTGTAGAAACATCCATTTGTAAGGGGAAAAAAGAGAAAAGTCATCTTGTTATTTCCTTAGAGGAGGAAAAAGTCCAGAGTATCCAGATGCATTTTATTTATGAGAATTCATTCCTAGGGCAAATTTTCCTTTATACTTCACATCAACTGAGCCAGTCTTTGATCAGGAGTGATATCACCCCTAAAATATATTGATTATTATAACTAGTGTTGCAGTTTTGGGGTATTTGTGTACATGTGGCATGTGCCAACAAAAGCTACCTTTTAGCAAGGTTGATTGAGGTTCTTCTGTTTAATTTTATTTGGTTGGTTGGTTGGTTTTGGGCTGTGGTTTTTAGTGTAAAGTAAAGAAGCAGTAAGTTTGAAAGTATGAACAACAGTGTATTTATCATACTAAGTGAACAAAGCAGTTGTAAAAAGATGTACAATAAATATACTAAAGCTATTTATAGAGTAAGAATAGGGATAATAAGTATTTATTCCTACAGATGATTCACTAAATAAGTGAATATGCAGTGAATGTCCCTCCAGCCTTTCTGGCAGGGTGTCACTACAGCAAGACATTACCTAGACTGACATGACACGCTTTCACATCTACCTATTTGACAGCCAATATGACAGCCACCAGAAGCAGAAACACACTGAGGGCATTCCTTGTAAACCATCATCAGCTTTTTTCTTGAGTTTTTTTTTATGTAAAAAAGAAAGCTTTTTGCCTTTTTACTTTGGGCTTGATGACATGGCATATATTAGTGCTAACTATCATAACAGATGTTCTCTTTATTCTGCTAGGATAAAGCAATTGTTGCAGGCAGTACCATGACCCTTTATAAATGTTGTGGGTGATGCTATTTTTGAAGGAGAGCAAAAAAATCTCAAAGGACTGAGTGGTTTACAGATTTTTTACATGACTTTGTTTCTACAAAATCTCAGTTGTTGAGGTATAGCTGACAAACAGATCTGTGATCTAAAAAATTGAAAAGAAAAAAATAAATTTAATACCAGATGAGGACAATTTACCCCTTTGCAACACTTCTGAGTTTATCAGAAACAATGAAAGAGATTGAAAAATTACCTCCTCTAGTTAGACTTCAGAGAGAGTTGGAATCAGTGCAGGAAACCAAAACAGTATAAAGGGAAGGAAAAGACCACTTTGGGCTAAAATATAAAAGCCAAGCAATTGCTTTAGATGTGGATAGATAAGTCATCTGGCTGATTTTCTGGGATGTCCTGCAAGATATGTAAATTGAAAACAATGTCAAATGTAAAAGGAACATCAAAGTAGATGTTCTACATTTGAAGACAGATGGAAACACAACACCTCCAGCTTTATACTAATAAATTCTAAACTGCTTGTGTCTAAAAATAATGATCAGATTGTTCAGCTGGTATTAATTATTGATAAAACATAACTTTCCCTATATCCATACTTGAAAGTATTGACTTTGAAGTCAATACTTCAAAGTACTTCAAGACAAAGCGCTTAAAGATGGAAATGAAACTGGTAATAATTTGTGCAAACATTAAATCCAAAAGGTTGAAAGAGTCTGCTTACTTTACTCATTTTAATCTTTCCTTTTGCTTTCCAAGATACTGGACTTATTTACTTTAGTGTTTTTCACTGAGCAAAAAAGTATTTTACTTTAATATGGTGGTAAAAATCTTATGTAAGAGTAATAAAAACATGTGATTTTTTTCCTGGCTAGGTTCATTCTAAGATTGTCGGAAGCATAATGAAGAAAAATCTAGATCTATTAATTAGGACACAGGAATTCATCCTTATTGAAAATGGATCAGGAAGAGGAGAGATGGTCATGATCAGCCTTTTATTTTGTGTAATGCCTTATTCTACCAATCTTCATTCTCTGCTTTAGTTGGGTTTTTTTAATGTTATGTCCCGGAAAAAAAAAATTAAGAAGAGCCTAATATTCCCTTCAGCTTAAAATATGCTTACCTTTTATTGTTGTTGTTTTTGTCCTTCCTTTTGGTTAATCTAGTTACAGTCAAAGACAATTATCATTATACTTAGCTCAGTGCCAGGCATCCAATTTTATTACTCCTCTATCCAATTTTATGACTGATTTGACGAAAATTATTTTGCTGGAAAATTCTGTGGTCTTGGGAGTTTACGGTGTTTCTTCTCATGATGCTGCAATTTCATATTAATTCTGCCAAGCAAGTCAAGGGAACAAGTTTATACAATACTGAATTTTTTAAAAAACTTTTTCTCAGTCAGATGCCTCTCATCTTTATCTCACAGTAAGGTCATTTATTTACTCTGTTATCTTAAAAATGAAGAAAATATTTCCTAGGAAAAAACTGAATATGTACATCATTCAAGTTAGGACTGCCACACAGGGACACTACATGACTCAGGAATTGATGAATTTGTTTTCTGGATTATCAGAGAAATTTCAGTTTCATCTTAAAATGGAAAAAATATTATTGCCAATATGCATTTTATACATTTTTACACATTTCATTTTGGGAGGGAAACAGCAACAAACATTACTTACTTATATGCAGGAATGAATCAATTGCCAAATTAATTGCCAAATTGTATAAATGCTACTGATAATTTTGACAATACTTTGTTACAGAATTTACTGTGGTATCTGTGGGATTTAGGAGGCTAGCTGCATTTTAGACTTTCAAATACCTTGCAAATCTGACTTCTTTCTTATGTCTTCCTTATAAGAATCTTCTGTTTATGAAAATAAAGAGGACTACTCTGATGTTAGGACTGTTTTATTATGTCAACAATGTCACAATAATTTGCCATGCAATTTATAGCAAGAGAACCAAAAGAAAAGATTCTATTGGTTCTCAAGTAATATCTTGTGAAGAAGTTCAGGCTAAATTACTCTGAAAAGGTGATGAAAGAACCAAGAAACTTGAGTTGAACCATTAGACCAACTGGAAGAGTATCACAGTCTCAGAGTCAGCTGTTTATTAATAAGTGTTTGGAAACACCTTGACAATAAGAGATATTTTGAAAAGTATTGCCTTAATTGCTCTTAAAACTTCTGACAAAAATATTCTTCTGCAAATGAAGACTGCATCTCATTTTGCCTGCATAATTACTTTTCAAATCAGTCAAAACTGACCATTTACAGTAGACATTTCTTAATGTCTACTGATGTCACTGTTGCCTGGAAACTCTGATTTCTGTGACTTCTGTGGTGAAGAAGTAGAAGCTGGCAGAGCTGCAATGAGACAGCTCTTTGCTAAGGGATGCTTATCAGAGACAAACAAACTTCCAACCTTTGATGAATTTTCACAGGAACAGACATGCCTGAAGCTTATGTCAGAGTTTGTGAAAGATCAACACAAACAAAAGGTTTCTGTAGTAATTTTGACTCTCTCTTTTAAGCCTGAAGGGATTAATGAAGTGATGGGCCACGTGCATCATGGAGGTCAGAATGTTATGGACCTGTTGAATAGCGTGGGCAGTTTACAGTATAGCAATGAAAAGCAAAGAAAAATTCACATCCATTTTATCAATAGTGTGTGAGCAAGTGATGGGTGGAAGAAAAAGAGGAAAAGTTTCAATGCTACCTGGACATTTACACTGGGGGGAAAATGTGACTTTGTTAAGTAGGAGTAAAAAAGATTGATAATGCAAGAGACAATTTCAAACTTGGAAGGAGCGGATGTAGGAAAGAAAGATTAGGTGATTGCTATAGAGAGCTGTATAAAGTTCCTTTAGATTCTCATGTCATAAGGCAGGCAGGTTAATTCAGCATAGGCTGCTCCATACAGAAAGGTCCATGGGACTATCAGAAGAAACTGTAGTAGGATCTAGTTTAGGTACTTAGCACAAATTTCTGACATTACCTTTCCATATCTTGTCTATGGATTTCAAAACTCATGTCTTATAAGTTTTATTCCTTGTGTCTGTATTTAATATTTGGTCAAAATAGACAATAACCCTATTACTAGTGATACTTTTATTTTGGATATGCATTATAAACAGAGAGTGGAAAGATGACACATCTGATAATTAATCCTAAAAATGGATTTACAACTGCTTCAGTAGAACAGTGGATCTAAGCTTTTAAAATCGTAATTTACTAGAACTAAAAAATCAGTGAGACATATCTGCTTTGCCAAAATCTATCCAGTAATGACAATACTTCTTCAGTCTACGTTTTTATTGATTAAAACACAAGGGTAGATAATAATTTAAATGGATATTCCCTCATTTTCTCCAATTCAGAACACAATACTAATATTGCTGTCATTGGAAGGTATGTCCAATTCTCTTTTTGAATACCATTTGCATTCTTGAGTTAGTTCTCATTCTTAAAACACAACTTCAGTCTTTGCCTATAATTAGTATTAATTTGTCTCTTGCTGGGAGGTTATCTAAAAAGTCATATTTTTTTTTCTTTTCAATTGTATCAACTCCAGAATACAGGGGGTTCAGTATAAAAGGTAAAATTCAGTAACTGAGTTTCTCTTACTCAATTCTTTCTAGTACAGTTATTGTTTCTTCAGAATTTTTCGAAGTATGACACCTTAGGCATCAGTGCAACTTATGATTTGATATTGAGATGAAACATTTGTCTAGAGCAAACTTTTAGAAGTAAAAATAACAAATATTGCTTCTTTCTATTTTTGAAATATAAGTATCATCAAATTTGACTACAGTGCTGTATTGCATTAAAATATTTACCTAATATGCCTTCATAACAGTAAAGGTTTATTTTATTTTCTTTTCCTCGTGTATTAAGAATAAATTCTAATTTGCTTCCTGAGAATTACCACAGTAAGCCAGACTCAATTTACAAAATGAAACCCTGGGGCCTGGAGGACACTGACAGGGATACGATAAACAGTTCTGCTCTGTTGCAGTGCTTGAAGCAATAGAATAGTTTCAAGTTCAGAAATATCAGACTAAAAACTAACAAGAAAACACAAAATGTGAAAGTGTTTATTTATGATTTCTTTTTCTTCTTAGAAGCCATTGCCACTAAAGGAGAGACAAAAAACCCCCAATATTACCTATAAAATGACAGATAAATTATGATTGAAAGCATAAATCTTTTAAAACAAAGTATCCAAAAACATTTTATTAAGATTTTTCATTTTGTTTCTTTCATGCTCTGACATGGTAGATTACATTAATTTTTCCTATGCACTCCACAGCCTGTTACATGGCATAGATTCCTCAGACACAGTTCATACATCTATGCTCAGCACACTCATCTGCACGTCTACAGACGGGTGTTAGACCACAATTAGTTCTTGCACTAATATGAAAACTATTCAAGCTATTAGGCAGATCAAATTCTTAAATGTCAGTGGAATTTTGGCCTCTGTATTCAATTAGAGCAAGATGGATCAGGCATTTTCTTGATGCCTCATTTTCTTCTAGGTACTGCATCAAGACATTTTTATTTGGTCGAGAAAAAACAGTCTGGAGTCAACAGTGAAGCTGTCTCTATGTTTTCCACTGATATGGCCTTGTCTCATTAAAACGTAGGTTATGAAGAAATTAAAACTCTGTAAAAGGATTTGTTTCTTCCACAGCCACAAGGAACACACAAAGACATCTTTAGAAGGACTGCGAGCAAAACTTTTAGAGAAATCGGGTTGGTTCTGAATAAATGGTAAAGCAAGAGGAGATCTCCAACAAGGGTTATCTTTTCATTTTTCTCTCTGCTTGCTCCTCTTCTCTGATCCCAACAATTCTTTGAAAATGAATTAAGTAATCCATAGTCTAACAATGATTAGAAACACTAAATTTGTTGACACCTACAGTGAATTGATACCCTACAAGAGTAAATGCAGCAAAAAAAGCTTGAACAAAAGTTCCCCAGGGGTTATGCAAAACATGTATAAAGGGAGGCTACAAAATAAATACTAACACTACAGTACAGTAATGCATTAGCTCTATCTTTTCCATTTTAAAATAACAGATCATAGGGAGATGACTTCTTTAAAATAAAAAATACCAATTTTCTCCATTGAATTTTATTTATCTGCTGATCTTCATGGCTCTCCTGGCAGATGTGGCTGTCTTATCTGTTCATACTAACATTTCTAAAGTTTTCCACTTTCTGTCTTTGAAATACCAGTTGTTGAAGCAGAGCAGCAGCTAGCTCAGTAATGGCACTTGCTGATAAGTCATTTGTTAATGACAAACCCCCTCTGCTAGATGTGTTGAGAGAAGGAAGAAGTTCCTGCTGTGGAAGCAAATCTACCTTGTGTATACTCACAGGACTTAAGTAATATTTATCTATAATTAGGGGGTGTGTGTGTTTGTGAGTGTGGCTGTGAGTGTGGGTGTGTGGGGGTGTGTGTGTGGCTGCTGCATTCTGTGTCAGCTCTGATGCCTTGAATTTAGGAGGCAGTAGCATGGTAGGGTAGTATGGTTCGAAATACTATTATTCATAGTCATTATTTATAGTCATTGATTCTGGAAACTACTTGCTAGTCAGCCTCACCTCTGTGCCCGGTAAAACCTTGGAATAGATCACCTTGGAAGATAGGTTTAAACATATGGAAGACAGGAAGGGGATTAGAGACAGTCAAGGTGGCTTCACCAGGGACAAATCATGTCTGACTAATCTAGTGGCCTGAAGGAGTGACTGTATCAGTGGACAAGGGAAGAGTAGCAAACCTCATCTGCCTGGACTTCTCTAAGGCCCTCATATGATCCCTCATAACATTCTTGCCACTAAATTGGAAAGACATTGGTGTGATGAATGCACTTTTAGGTAGATACAGAATAGGTTGACTGGCCATACTTGAAAACTTACAGTCAGTGGCTCAATGGCTAAGTGGAAAACTGTGCTGAGTGCTGTCTCTCAGGGGTCCACACTGGGACCACTATTATTTAATATCTTAACCAGTGGCACAGACAGTGGGACTGGAGCAAGCCTGCAGGTGATACCAAACTGAGTGGTGCAGTTCGTGGTGCTAGCGGAAAGGAAGGAACTTTCACAGGCTTAAGGACTGAGGCCATGTGAAAGTTCATGAAGATCAATAAAAGCAGGCAAAAAGTCCTGAACCTGAGGCAGGGCAACCCCAGGTATCACTATACACAAAGGGATGAATGGATTGAAAGCAGCACTGAGAAGAAGTGAACAAAACAGTGGAAATGAGCTGGAAATGTAAGCTTACACCTCAGAAAGAGAGTCATATCCTAGGTTGCATAAGAAGAAACATGGCCAGCAGGTCGAGAGAGGTGACTCCCACCCTGTACTCTGCTCTTACAAGACCCCACCTAGAGTCACTGAATCTTACAGATGCTGGTTGTGCTGTGTTTCCTCCCACAAGCAAGAATGGGAATGCAGCAACAACCAAATTCACTGTATGTTCCTTGTAAGCACAGTTATGCTTGTATCTTTCAACTGCAGCTATTTTTATCTCTAAACTGGAAAGGAAGGCTACAGAGATCATTTCTGTCTCCATAAAGGACATCAGCAAACTTTATTTTGACTTATCTTGGTCAGTTTCAGGAAGGACTAATATTGTATTTACACAAACCTCAGTTTTCCCCTTTCCTTCTTTATACTCTAAGTACAAATTCTATCATTTGCTCAATAAACTGACTCTTAGTTTTCTCTAAAACCCACCTAAGACACAGTTTCTGGTATGAACTTCCAGCACAATGCAATTTTTAATTCTAAAGTGATCTGTTTGTGTGGCAGTAAACTAAAGGCATAAATGACTGAAGTACATATAAGAAAGGCTTCATGTGTTTTTTAGAATTATATTTAGAGGTTAGAGCCTGTAGTATTTAAAATAAGTGATCACATATAAAAAAAGTATACTGCATCTAACAGCATAAAAGCTCGGGTCTTTGCAATCCTCATTTTAACTGCCAGCATCGCATGAGCAGCACAATTTCAACTTCGTCTGCATCTGCCAATATATACATGTCATTGGATTGCACTGGGAGCAAATCATTGTATGTGTGTCATGTAGTCACTATGAAAAATAAACACAGCAAGAAAACCAGCAGGCAAGTAATTTCTATGTTACTTTATCAGCTGATCAGCAGGAGGTAACCTTACCTTCAGCAGCTGTCATTTCCCCTAGCTCGTCTACTTATATCCCTCATCATGCAGAGGAACCAAGGTCAGGCCACAGAACTGTATCACCTTCACAATATCAGCAGGGCCGAGCTTTCCCAGCCAAGTGAATGGGTGAGAGAAAGATAGATGAGGTTGCTTTTAAACCAACCTTCCCATTCCACAATACTCCGAACAGCTGCTAAGCCACCTGGCCTGCCACAGGATTATACCTTATTTAATTCTCATCCATAAGAACCCAAACACTGTACAGCATTGCCATTCCTGACTGCAGGAAAAAATATCCTGTTTTTTTTCCTCACATTGTTAGTTTAAATAAAGCCTGTTTTCAGTAAACAGATCTACTAAAGAAAGTTACAGAAGATGAATAAACTCCATTAACTAATTGGATGGTTGTGGGGAAAAACAGTGTAAAAAACATGGCAAATTTGAACAGAATCTGGACACTAAGAGAATTCATTTGTGTCTTCAGAACACAGAGCCATAGGTACTAACAAAATCATCTGTGCTCTGTTTATACAGTCATTTGTCAGAGAAATAAATGTATTGTGTATGCATGGCAAGGTTTGGGTAATGTGGTGGCTACAGAGGTGCCCTCTTTGAGAAGTTGCTAGAAGCTTCTTCCATGTACAACAGAGCCAATCTTGACTCCAAGACAGACCCACTGCTGGCCAAGACAAAGCTCATTAGTGATGGCAGTGCACCTCTGGGATAATGTATCTAAGGAAAGGAAAAAAAATGCTGCACAATGACAATTGTAGCCAGGGAGGAGAGGAGAACATGAAAACCTCCATTCCTCATACTCCTTCACCTCTGAAGGCCAGGAGGTAAAGAGCATCAGGAGCAAAGTTTAACCCTGGAAGAAGGGAAGGTGAGGCGGTGAGGGGTGTGGGGGAAGGCCTTTTACCATTTAGGAGTTCTTTTCTCATTATCATGTACTCTGCTTTGATTGGTAATACATTAAATTAATTCCTCTCAGTCAAGTTTGTTTTGGCTGTGACAGTAGCTGGTGATTATCCTTCCTATTCTTATCCTGACCGTTTTTTGTATTTTGTCTCCACTACCCTGCTGAGGAGGACAGCTATAGAGCAGCTTTGGTGTGTGCCTGATGTCCAGCCTAGGTCAACTCACCACAGAGCAAAAAGACAGAAGGAATTGGTAAGCAAGTGGAGAGAAGACATCACACACAGCCATAGAAAGACTGCAGCTATTAGCGAAAAATTGTAAAAATAACTAGTAATAGGATTTAGGAAACACACCTGGAAGCCTTGCAACTTGCACAGTTCTTTCAACTAACAAAGCTTTCTGCAACTGCATCACTACAGGGAAGGTTGTGATTAACTCAGTGATATAAAACTATAGAAGGACCATTTGAGGTAAGACAGCAGCACTAACATCAAATGTGTGCTTTGCAGCTGTATCCACCAAGGGTACCTTTCAGGAGGTCCAGCAACCACAGGTGGTCTGTCCCTTTTTGATATGTCATGAGAAAGATTAAAGGATCACCTGATAAAATAAAGAAGTACATAGCATTCAGAGAAGGAGAGTGGTGGCATTGCCAGGTTGGGTTTTTTCAAATACCAGATCTAGATGGTTAGATAATGGGCAATGTGCTGGCTATTAAAATATATATATAAATGTTTGGAGAAAGATCCGCAGGACTGAGAATTTAAAAGCCTAATTTCTGTATTGGCTTTTGTAGAGACTGGATTGAAAATAGAATTGCTGGGCATGGGAATAAATATGCTCTATTCAGGAGAGAGAATATTTTCTAAGGAAACTTGTTTCCTACAAAATAATTCAATCAATTAAAAAAAAAACAATTAAGAATTCTGCAGAGAAGAGGAACATAATATAATCTACATAAGTTTTCAAAGAGATCCTTGAGGAAACAAAGGTGCAGCAATTGCTAATTGCTGCACTAATTGCTAATTGGCTAAAACATAGAAGAGAGATAATGAAGGTGAATGGTCAGACCTAATTATATCAGCAAGAGGAATTCAATATAGATCCAGAATACATAGGAGAAAAACCGTCTTATTCTGTATAAACAGCAATGATCATTATCATGTCTTGTACCCCTGAAGAATAAATAGACATATGAAAGCAATAGGACAGATTTCGGTGTTGGTCAAGGAAACAGGATTAGAAAAGGAAGGGGAGAAACAAAATTAAACCATAACATGAACTCACATTTTCAATGTAGTGTGCAGACACTGTCCTTAGCACAAAAAGATAATGTGCATCTTGGAAGCCAGGGAGGATGGAGACGGGCAACAAAAATGACAAAACAGGTTGCACCATACATGTAAGAAATGAACAGACAGTGTAAACTTTTATTCAGGTAATGACTAAATGAACTAAAGCTTCTGAAGCTTTAGAAGAGACATGAGAAAATAGCATAAAACCCCATGACAAACAGGGAAAGAGCAAATAGGAAATAAATGTTAGTATTTTCTAATATCAGAAATAAAAGGATAGATAAAATTCCCACCTCTTAGGTCTCAGTTCAAAACAAACCAGAATTATTGCTGTTTGAAATATATGGCTTATATAAATGCAATATATATGTGCAGTATATAACATATGGCTTTCAACTTAATGATCACAAAAAAAAAAATCAGCAGAAGTCTAATATTCAGAGGATACTACATCTAAAAAGTGAAAGGGACCATAGCAATATTCTAAGAGCTAAAAAGTTACATGATAAAATACAGATTACTGTTGACTAGATTTTGTAGATAATGATAAACAGAAAGAAAATAGAAAGCTTTAGTTCTTCAGCTCTTATGCTTTATAAATTATTATTAAAAATTGATTTAATTTTCTTTCTTTTGATCCATTGTTGACTGCTTCCATACCTCAGTTAACTGAATCTATTTATAATTTTGGCTTTTATTTTAAGCCAGGCCCTGATGAATCAAGAGAAATTTTATGGTGTAGCATTTCTCATGAAAATGTGACAAAATATGGAGAATGTTCTTTTTTTGTTGTTATATTTACTCTGCATATACCTAATAAACAAGTTTGTCATAAGAGACCCTGAAAACACAATTCTGTTTAATATTCACTTTGAAGTAGAGAATGCAATTTATTGTATGCTTGTAAAAGGCCTCATAAAATATTCCATACTACATACATTAATAATAATTTGTGTTTTTTTGTATATTATTATTATTATGATTATTATTACTGCTATCTTTTAATATTTGTTGTTAAGGAAGATCAAGTGTTGTATTGTAGTTCCAGATATTTATGCCAGCAAAAAGGACTTTAATTACTGCATTCACTGAATTAAAGAAAAAGGGACAGTGATTAACATTATCCTCTCCAAATCTAGAATTTCCCATCAACTACTTGCACTTCAAACAGCTACTAGGTTTGACGTACAGTAGTCATAAAAAATGTAAGAAAAGAATGCCAATAATTAGCCTTAAAGAAAGACACTTTGGGCTAAACCCCAACTACATGACTACGTACAAATCTTTGATAAAGAGACAAACATATCTAATATTCTTTGATTCTGTAGCCACTACATTGAGCAGAAAAACTTGTGGTGCTCTCAGAAGGAAAAGTTTTCAGGACGGCTGAAACTACTAGTTCAATATACAGTTTATTACCCACACGTTCATTTATTAATCAGTGAATGAAAATATTGTGACAGGTTTACCTTGGTGAGCTGCCAGACATCCATGCAGTTGCTTCCAGGTTGGAGGGAGAAGATGGAAAAGCTCACGGGTTGAAATTAAAACAGGGATGTCAATTACGAACCACCATCACAGGCAGAACAGACTTGACTTGGGGAGTCTAATTTATGGCCAGTTAAAAGTAGAGCAGGATGGAAAAAAGCAAAGCTAAAAACATAGAAGACCTCCCTCCACCACCCTGGTTCAATTAATTCCTGACTCCTCTATGTTTCAGCCTTCTCTCTGTTGCTTTGCAGCAAGGTTTTTAGCCTTTCCTAAGTACATTTTCCAGACATACCACCTCCTTGGCTGAGGGTTCTCAGCTGTGTCCTGCAGTGGGTCCTCCAAAGTTTATTTGAACTGAAATTTTGTGACATCACCCATCTATTCCCTGCACTCTAGCTGGCAAAATCTTGCCACCTGCACCTAGCAAAAATATGTATAATTGAACTTGACAATCACTCTAATACTTGGAATAGGCAAAAAGATAATCCTATCATTCCAAAGGCTGGAATTAAATGTTTAAAAGTTGGTTGAATTTATGAATTTATGTTAGAGTTGTAAATAAATATGAAGAATAAATTTGCATCAAAAGTACTGTTTGAAACAGAAGGTATTCTTTAATTAATTGCAAGTTATTATTTATTTAGTTGTATATATACAATTACACATACACTACATGTATCCAAGTATTTTATATGTTTATGCCTGTATACATGTAACATGTAAATATTATTGCCATAGTTTGGGTTTCTGTGTTTTCCTTACTGTGAAGTGTTATATGCCTGTATACATGTAACATGTAAATATTATTGCCATAGTTTGGGTTTCTGTGTTTTCCTTACTGTGAAGTGTTAAAGATTAATTAATCTCATGGAATATAAGAATTCTGAAGAAAGAGCAGAATGTTCTAATTTAAAAGGTGAACTGTCAATTCTGTGTGTATCAGCCTCAAGTAATTATGTAGAGGATACGTATGGATCAATAACAATAAGATTTAAGATTGGCTCCTCTTGAGTTACAACTGCAATAAAGTTATGTCCATACAATTTGCTTCTACCTTTCTTTTGCACACACTAGGAAGAGCAGTAACCTCAGGTGCACAAGAATGCTGACTAGTATGCACAAACACTTTCTCTATTCTTTTGCGTTCAAAAATTTAAAGCGGTTAATGGAACACCTAAATTTTTTTCTCACAATTTGGGAGATAGAAAATATAAATTCTCAGCTAGAACACTGAAATTTACAGAGTATTTAGTGATGAGATTTTTTTTTTCTTTATTTCTTACTTCTCTCCCTCCCCCTTTTAAGGGACATAAAAATCATAATTGTCTTGAACATTGTTAAGATTACAGAAAGACTTTGTTCACTATGGCAAACTGTATAAGAAATCTCTAACAGCCCAGGCCCACCCCACCTAGATATGCCTCCTGGATTTTGGGAAATTGAAAACGAGCAACCTGCCTTCAGATAAGATAAAGGTGACACTAGTGTTCAATTATGTCAGGTCTAAGGAGAAGTAAACAAGGCTGGGGGAGCGGAATGTATCAGAGAGTCAGACCCAGCAGCTGCCCTGATACACAGTGATACACAGTGTTGCAACATCCAGAGTCTGTTGCTAAAAACAGTTCATTCTCCTCTCCAGGGGAGGTGCTTGGCATTTCCACCTGTACCAGAGTATACATTAATCCATTGTACTCTGTGTTTGGGACCCACCACCCAGAAGCCCAGGGTCAAGAGGACCAACAGGATGCTGCTGTATCCACAGGGCTGGTGACTGTCTTTCTACTCAATCCATCTCTCACTCTCTTTCTCTCACTCAATGCCCCTCTCCGCCTTGTCCTTTCTATCTCTTTCTACCTCAAATTTACTGTTAAATAATATCTTTATTATTGACTTAAGCACCGGTCTCATTTGCGCCTTAATTTGGGCAGAGACGTCTCTCTAAAAATCATCATAATCAGATCTTAACACTTTCCTCTGTCTTCCGCCTGTGCTCTCAGGAGGCTCAAGGTTGCACTACTAAATGGATTAAACACTACGGCAAACAAACCATGTACCTTTGATGGCTTCACCAAGCCTCTTCTATGTCTCCTGGTGACTGAACAGTCTCAAATTAGGAAAAGAGAGAATTTTCACTCCTTTTTCGGTTCACAAAATTGGTAGAATTTATACCATCATCAGACCATGAAGCATATAGTTTAAATCAGTTGATTTGGGGAGATAATCTTGTAGAAGACTCAAACTCAACAAAAAAGCAATGTTACACATGAAGTCACAACTGAATAGGAGAGACTCTTTTCAGTTAAACTCATTAAACAAAGTGGTTTGCGGTGTATTTCTACTTTGTGATTGAATCACCATCTGTATGTAGCTGATTCTGTATTTTGTGGCTCAGAGGGTTGTTGAACAAATAGATGCATGCTACATCTCATACTCCTGTTCGAGCATCAGGTGCATCACATGTAAAAGCAGCAAGGATACTGTGCTTGTTCACTGCTCCTGCATCTGCCTCCTTTCAGCTCTCTCTGTGCCCTAAAACCAGCATTTTGGAGGAAATACCTGGACTACTGATGGTTGGCATGGTTTACCTTCATGATAAACATTTGTAAAAATAGAGAATAAAAAATTAATCAGTTAGGTCAAGGAAAAAGGATGTGAAAGCTGAAATGAATCAAGCTGAACAGGTCACCTGTATAATGAAGTTATGACAGGAGCAAATTTCTTGCAGGAGCAAAAAAGTAAAATGCAGGATGCATTACTTAAGCTACAGAAACAAAGGTCTAGAAAAGGAGATATGAAGAAGTATTAAACAAGCTTGGCTTTTCCACTGGGAGAAAAAACAACAGTGGGTGTCTTGCTAACAATTATGAGACATAGGTTGCATGTGTTTATGATTTTCTGTGTGTATATAAATGTAGACACAGAACTGTTGTGGGATTCCAGTGTTCTGCCTATCTCCCCTTGATAAGGAGAAAATAGAAGAGCTGAAACTGCAACGATATTCAGAAAAAGCATTACAATTTCTTCTTTGAGAGCAGCATAGGGTGCTTGATTTAATCCTGAATGTCAGAAATGTCACAAGCAAATGTCATTTCTAAGAATGTATAGTTTCAGTTTTAGGCATCTTGTGATCATTTCTTAGACTAAGTTTTAATGAATATTTGGCTAGGAAAGATAGCAAAGATCAAGACAGTAATTATGTTGGAAAATGTTGGATATACTTTTTAGGGTATTCCAGGAATCAACTACTTCTGGGTTTTAGTTTTAATATACAGGGGAGATATTGATCTTCTATTTCAACCTTAGAGTCCCAAAAATATTGAAGATAAATAATTAAAGTGCAGGGACAAATCATCTGGGGAGATTAAGAAGTTCAATTATGAAAAGGTCAGCTTCATACTGATAATAAACTTTTGATTACTTTTCAAAAAGCTATATGTAGGGTTACACTAAAAAATGAAAATCCTAAAATAAAAATTATTGTTTATCTAGAAAAATGTTACAGAATAGGAAACTTGACTTCTTCATCAACCAACTAATCTTTTTTCTCCATTGTTCCCTATAAAATTAAATGTTTAGGTGGAAATAAAGAAGAGTTTTTGCACATAAACAAAGAAAATTTAAATACATATTTACATGTAGTCTTCTGTACAGCAGGAGCAAGGTGTCTACAGAGTTGTGACATAGCTTTTTATGTCCAAATCCCTAACATTCACAGTTTTTTTTTATGTCTGTTGAAGTTCTTCAGAGTTAATAAAGTCACAATCAATTATATACACAATAAAATTAACTAACAAGGCTTAACATCTAAGAGCAAACAATGAAAAAGCTAGATTTACTAATCTAGAATCTAATGGTCATTGGGATCTTCCACAGCTGGTTGGCTCCAGCCTGAGAAGACAGCGGAATGGAATATGTTGGGATCCATTTACAGAGACTCATAATCTAGTGGCAGAAATAACAACATTCCTTTCCTTCATTCCCCCATCTCCCAGTGGGAGATACTAAAGAAAATATCTCATAAAAGCTTTCCCCAAAAAAGAATGAAAGTTCTTGTAGTTTTGAAATGGTTTTCACAGAAGACATAGAGGCCTGAAGGACACACAGTTGACCAAATAAATTTGTAATCTTCAGAACTGTAAATGCTCCATTCTTTTTGCCACATTGAAGAAGTATGTACCTTTTCTGCTTTCAAATGTTAGACCGAGCAAATACTTCTTCCTCAGAGGGAAACAGAGAGTTTTTTATCTCCATCCATAGACACAAAAGGGTCATGAGAGCAGAACAGAAAAGCCACATTATTTTATATCTCCATTTCTCCATTTCCAAGTTTTTGACATAGTCTGTAACCTAATGATGATCCCTACCAATGTTCCCTAGGCACAATAATTCACTGAAGTGGCTGATTTTTGTCTCAGTTCCTAGGATCTTTTGCTGGGACTCAAGGCCTACTAAAAACCTGATAGATGATATCTAGGATGAACTTATCTTAGCCGGTGCCCTGAAGCTCATTACACATTTGTGTGACCTGCACTGTGAGATATCAGAGGAAAAATACTCCAAAAAGTTTGAGGATCTCTTGGACAAGGATAATGCTGGCTCTTTAACAATTACCTCCCTTTTGCTTAAACCTCAGCATTGCAAACAGTTTTAGAAAGATGATGTCTGAAAGATGATACTGAAAACTCTTTTGCTGCTATCCTTATTACTTTCAATCCTCCAGTGTCTATGTGTATCTTATCTTTCTTTACTTCCTTTCATATTCTCCTTGGGGTTTTTTGGTCCCATCATTAATTATGTTTTCTGGCTCTTTTTTTTTACTTATTTTTAGTAATTCTAGAGATATCCTACTAAGAGTCTACCTCCAATTGTATGTGCCTCTTTCTCAAACCTTCACAAGCACAGGAATATCTACATAAGACCATGCTTACTCTGAGCCTACATAAAATAGACTAGTCAGTAAAATGTTGCCTTCTTGACAATATCTTCTCACTCTTACAGAGAAAGTCTCATATTCCCAAGCCAGCTTTAATTATTTTTTTAAAGATCTTCAGTTCTGTTCTCAAACAGACCTCATTTTCAACCATTCAGCTAAATGCTAATATATATATTTTTAATTGTCTGTAAAGATATGGTTTGGTTTTTGCATACACAAATTAGTACAACTTTTTTTCCTTTAAGTCTGAAATTCAAAAAATTCAAACTACCCAAAAATTTAAAAAATAATATCACAACAGTAAAGTACATAACTACAGAAAATCAGCTAATGTTTTTGCTATAAGGGTCTTTTTTTAAAAAAACAGCTTTTTTATCTTTATTCTTCTATAACTGAAAATTTCATATTTTACATTGCTATTAATTTGTAAGTCAGAAGTTGAAGAAATAAGTAGCCTTGTAATATACACATCCCTATTTTCTTCATCACAAGTATAAATTAAAAATCTCTTCAGAATTTTTAGTTACTATCACTATTACCCAAACATTTTCTCACATTCATGATACATCCCGAACTCACTGAATGTCCTGGTTTGGGGATTTTCTCAAAGCTACGACAATCATTTTTGGAAGAAAAGGTATAATTTCAGATGCATATTGCAGACTAATTACCAGCCTGTCTTCTGAATGCACTCGTTGGTGTGTTTTGGAAGTATATGATCTCAGCAAGCTAATTCTCTTTTGCTATCATTATATTTGATGTTACAGGGAGCAAAAAGAAGAAGCAGAGAAAGAATTCCTGATGATGGTGAGGAAATTTAACTACATATTAAATAAATAGCTCAAATATTTTAAATACCAAAACAAAAGTTTTAAAATTATGTATGCTAACTAAATGGGATAATGAAAAGGCTTGATTTGTTCAACACAAAATGAATTCAGTGCCACTAATGTAAGTATTGTGCTGCTGTTTGCCTCTGAAGGCAATGAGTATTGATGGGTTTTGAACAGTTCTCTTTCCCCCAAAATTATAACTGATAAGCATTTTTACTGTCTCTGCTCCCAAAGGCTCATCATCCACTTCTTCTGTGAGCAGTAGCCAGAATATATTCTTTTTGGAACATGTTTTTGCCAATATCACATGACTGGTTGGGAAATGCGTATTTCATTCTCATCTCTTTTTTTTGGTCTTCCCATTTACCTTCAAAATACAAGAACCTATGGCTTAAGGGGAGGGAGAGGCACAAGAGAGTATGTGTCTGGAAATGCAGTATAAATTGACATTAAAAACCTATATAACTGCAGTTGCTGTGGTTCAGAAAAATCAGATAGACAGGTTTGCTTCTATTATTGGATATTCAAATAGAAAATCTGAGTTTCTTTACTTCTTTATGGTGTTGTAAAATTCTGGTAAAAGTCCCCTTACTCCAAATCATACTTAATGTACTATTTTCTTCCCTGTCCTTCTAGAAAAACAAAATTCCTACATAACTAGTTCTTCTCAATAGCAGTGGTGTCCATTGTCTCTCGTATTATACTGAATAAAAATTAAAATCTATTTTTTATTAACCTATTATTTATTAAATCTAATATTTATTTTTTAGAAGTCAATGAAACTGTGTCACTTAATTATTCATTGATACTACAAACATTTAAGATCATATAAAGAAAGCAAGAATTAAAAAAAACCCTGGAAATTTCTCTAACTATGTAGAAGAATGAGCAGACTGGAGAAAACTTTAACAAAGTTTTCCATGTTCACAGAACTGCACTTTTTTGTTAAAGAAATATAGCTCTTTGGAATCTATAAGCAAATGCTAGGCAAAAGGCATAGATATAAGACATTGAATAAATTTGTTTGATGAGCATGGGACAATGGTATTAGTTGGAAAAAAGAATAATGTATATTTTAACCTACAGAAACTGTTAGTCTTTTCAAACTATTCACACTGGAAGACTCCTAGAATGACATCACCTAACTTTCAGTGTTTCGAGCATTAGTAGCTATATCTGAATTAATTGCCTAGTCTTCATTTTAAAATCAATGGAAAGAAGTTCAGCATTTCTCTCAAATATCTACCTCATAAAGACATAAATCATATATTTGAAGTAACTCCTGCATTTTTAAAGGGAGGCTAAATGACTAGCTCATATGTTAACATCTTAAGTCCAATGACATATATCCAGCTCCAAAATCTAAATGGTAGTCACTATGAACATCACAAAAAAAAAAAAAAAAAAAAAAAAAAAAAAAAAAAAAAAATTCAAATGTATGGACCTACATATTCATAAAAGGCTGGAACTTACCTGATTTTGAGAATAATATATCTAGGTTTGTTCAAAGCAGTGTCACACTCTTTAGACTGTTACTACTTCTCCTAAGTATTTGTAAAAATTTGCTAGACTTTTTCTCCACAGTGGAATTTGTAAATTTGCTCCATCCAGTCCGACAGCAGGAAAGAAGGGATTAAAGTCTTTCTTTTCACAGTAATACCATTTAGTCATTTAACCTGCTTATTTATGAGACAAATGAATTTCAACTGAAATTCAAGTTTATAAAATTAAATCTGTGTTATTAACTTGCACGATTCAAACATGTGTTGCACTGTTAATAAGGATGTTTACTTGATAATAATTCTGGCTTCTTTTTGTGCTCCATGGTGACAACAGAGCTGGCTCTGGATACGGACGGCTGGACACTGGAATCTCCTAAGTACTCAATAAATTAGAGGTCTACATGGGGTAAAACTTATTAGGGGAAAGCCATTTCACCCTGTGAGCAGAATGATAGGCTGATGTAGCAATGCTGTTCTTGTACCTGAACATGCTCACACCTTTCTGTATCTCATAGCATACACCCACAGAAGCCTAGTAAACAACACACTGCTCCAGTTTCTGTTGAAGTCAAGGGAAATGATGCAATAAATTCCTGCAGGAAGACTTTTGGAGCTCTCTATGAGCATACAATGCGGATACCATATGACAAATAGCTTTGCAAGCACACCAACTACAGCAAATATATCTTACTATGTTTAAAAAGGAAAACATAGAAAGGAGAGCAAAGACGTATATGTGTAGCAGGCAGTCACTAGAGGATGTGTATCACAGTAGTTCTGAAAGTTAGAACCAGCAGCTCCTGTCAAAAATACACATTTATCTAATTATTTAAAAGGGCTGACTTCTGCATTGTTGTAGACATTGCCAAGACAAGATAAACTTATGACAGGCATATTGAAGCCATTATGTAGAATATTGTTGAATTTATGACAGGCCATAACTTTTGTGCAGCTCTCCTTGCATATTAATTTAGAATTCAGCAGACAGTTTTGAAGAAATTAAATGCTTTGACAGAATAAATTTGGCCTTTGAGACAAAGAAAAAACATGGTTTTCAAAGCTTCCTGCTCTCTCTGGTAGTGAAAACATTAAATTACAATGCAACAGTGTTTGTTTGCTCTGACAGAGAATGCAGCTCATGTGATGCATTGCAAATATGTATCCTAGATAGCATTCTAGATATTTCCGTTTCAACTATTATCAGGGGGTTGTTGTCTGGTTTTGTTTTGGGGTTTTTTCTGGGGAGAGGGAGGGAATGTTGTGTCGGGTTTTTATTGTTTGGGGGTGTTGTGGATTTTCAAATAGAAAAACTTAAGCAATTATGTGTAAAACCCTAAAATAAGTATCCAACTAAGATTTGCCCTATTGAATCATCATATAAATAACCACAATCAAAATTTTCTAGTGGATAAATAACAATATCAGCCTCAGAATCGAACAGGTACTACTCAGGATTCCACCTGGGTGCAAATCAAATGACTTTTGAAAAGAACTTTTAAATTCATCCAGGATTCATCACCAAAAGGAAAGAATATTTTCCATTTTGATGGTGTTCAGTAATATGAGACATTGAACAATTACTCTGAATTTAGAATTTGTATGAATTTGGAGCTCAGAATCCCTATGTCATCTAGACCAAGACAGATGAAAAAGATCCTGATTCATTTTATATTACAGAACTGCACACTGGAACCTCTAAATCTACACAGAATGAGTTGTGTGTATATATCTCCTTAGAAGTGGTAGGTTTGATCATCAGAGATTGATTTAACATAGGATTAAATTTCATGGGTACAAAGTTTAACTTCTAATTTTTTATATAAACCAAAGCCCCTTATAAACACAGTACTCCTGAAGAAAAAGAAGCAGGGAAGCCAAGTGCTGATAGATTAAAAATGGAGAGAAATACTTGGGAAAAAAAGTTTTTTTAAAAACATAGAAAGATTAATTTCCAGGCACTGATTTAAAACAACTAAATAATTTTACCAACTATTAGGTAAAAGATCTACTATCTGTAAAGTTTTTTGAAGAGCTTTTCAGGCCTCTTGTCATGTACTGCCCCAGTTCTTATTACATTTCTTGAATTATTTGAAGTAGATTTTCTTCAAATAAATATTTAAAATCCTATGTTATCTCAGAATCATTTAGAAAACATACTCAAGTTTGACATTTCTACACTACATATGCCCTGACTTGAGTAAGTCTAAGGATCTATTATTTGTGTGTAAGACATTAAACACAAAATGTCTTTGGCCAGAAGCCTGATTCACAGAGGCTATACTTTTTAAGTGATTTAAAAATATATTAACACAATTTCACTGTAAATTTTGCCTTTTTTTTCTTTTCATTTATCAACAAGACTCATTCCGTAGAAATTACAAGCATTAATGAGATCAAACCACTTCAATTATCGCAAATTTGTGTGACTTTAAAGAAACACTACAGGAGTTCAGACCGAAGATAAGTGGGAAGGGGGAGCCATAAGAACCAACACTCAAGCATCATAATGCTTCTTTGGGTTTTTGTGTTTTGTGTGTCTCTCTCTGTAAATGTGACAAATGATTTTTCATCTCTGTCACAATGATGACCTGATTCCTTTAGCCTTTCTGATTCACTGAAGCCATGGGCCTTTACATATCTTACAATACTTCTCCACCTTGCAAAGGGGCCTGAAAACCTCCTACCATAAGAAACACAATTAAGCCACTGAAACATGAGGAAGACCCAACAGTATTTTACAATGTTCAGCTTGTATGTGTATTGCTTTCCTCTTCACAGAGGAGATGAAAATGCCCGTGACCAGTGGTGGAAAATGCCATGACCCATTCATCTGCTTTGGAAAAAAAATATTCCATGGAATAATTAAAAGTCTTTGCTTTCTGGAGTTTTTACTTTTTTTGCCTATAGTTTAGGAAACAAACCCCAGAAGTGAAGACTGGCAAGCTTCCCTTGGGCCACAGGCTGCAGTGAGTTGTTCTTCATCACTTGGATGATGGATCTATTACTTCCATTACATTGCTTTGAATGAAGTTTAAACCAAGCAAATTTCAAAGTCCCAGTCCCAGTCTTATAATTTACTTTGGTAAAACAGAGGTACTGTGTAATTAAAACATTTCTAGGAAAGAAAGAAATTAAAAAGATCACTACTTCAATATGTAAAAGTGGAGCTCCTCTTTAGGCAAGTCATCTCTCTCCTTCAAGTCTCACCCACAAAAGAGGGTTGTCTGAATTAACTTACACTATTGTATTTCATAATGTTCCTTCTTGCTTCTCATTTGTCTTCCTTATCAGTATTTTTTCATAGTTTTTTTGTTTGTTTTTTTTTTTTTTTTTTGTGCAGAAAACTTTCAGACAGTTGTAGAGGGTGATAAGGTCTCCCCTGAGCTGCCTCTTCTCCAGGTTGAACACCCCCAGCTCCCTCAGCCTCTCCTGAAAGGACTTGTGCTCCAGATCCTTCACCAGCCTCGTTGTCCCCCTGTAGATGCATTCATGCATCTCAATATCCTTCTTAAGTTTGAGGGGCCCAGAACTGGACACAATACTCAAGATGTGGCCTAGCCAGTGCATAATCATCCTCCAAACCATCCTCCTTGTCCACTGGGCTGTCACCTCCCCTTTTTTCCAAGCAGGTCCTATGAGAAAGATTCTTACCATCGCTTAGATTCAGCTATTCCCTTTGCTGATATAGGTCTTTGTGAAGTTGTGTCCCTTACTTTCATCAGAGGAGTTTTCATTGTGTATAACCTGGCAGGAGGCAGGTTCTGCTAACGCAATAAGGAAGCAAGATCAGTCATTAAATAAAATTTAAGGTATAATTTATCTAAGGGATAACAGATAATTTTTTCTCTGATTTTATAAAGGAATGATATGGTACTCCATCACTGAATTCTGCCTGGATGAAGTGTGACAGGTGCAAAACAATTGTGGGTGTCTTCTATTGAAACAGGACTGATTACAGGCAGCAAATTGAGAGAACCTAAAAAATCCTCAGGCATTTTCATATCTTTTTTTTCCCCCTTAAAATCAAAATCTGCTGGGGTTTCTTTCATTAGTCTGGAACTTTTGCCTCAAAATTACTTTGTTCCCATAAAGTAAGCCCTAGATCAGCAATGAAAGGTGACTGCATATTTAAAATCAGAATTTTTGACTATTTTCATTTGATTTCTCTCCGAGAGTGGAAGCTGCAGTGAGTATACTTTACCCTTTTAGGATGGTCATGAAACTTACATTCTTTATTAACATTTGACCATATATTGCTTCGAGGAACACTCAGGACAAGAGATGAGCTCAATAGCTACACCTGCCATGAGAAAATAACAGTAGAAAATTCAGAATAAAAAAATCTCCACCTGATTAATGAAACTGATAACTGGGAACAACTCAATTATCATAGACTACTCAATGTCATTTGGTGGTGACACAAC
>NW_027094086.1:57011132-57221132 GCF_029207755.1 Chamaea fasciata | reverse complement strand
TATTATTTATGGATCCCCTTCCTCGATAAAGAAAAAGCAAAGTGAAATGTCATAGCTTACTGTACCATATAGTAAATTTCCTTCTGTGAAGTTATTTTCAATTTTTGAACTAAAGAATTAAAGATATTTCTCTTGAAGGTAGCAAGGAAAATAATAATAAAAAAGGTGTTTTAATGTTCAAGCATTAAAAATTAATATTCTGAAGACCAAGTCTGTATTGGTGTTATATAGACATTCTTCATTATCCTGCACACAAATGGAATTGCCTCTCTTACTTGCAAAATCATACACAAAAAATAATTCAAGAAACTATTTCCTATTAACAAGCTGACAGTAGAAAAAAGGAAGAAACAGAAACAATTGACTTCATCTCAATTACTTTGGAGAGAGAAAGGCAGCGAGACATACTTTCTCCAGCTGTATTTCTCCCACTGTTCTTGAAAATCTCTTCTACTTGAGGTCATCAGAAGTACTGAAAGGAGAACCACGTGCTATGGGGTCCCCCAAATCCATATTCAATATTGTAATAGTTGTTCTAAATGCTAGAAACGACCCAGAAATGAAAAATAGGTGTACAAGAAGTCCTCTCAGATTTTTGTTCTTATGTGGTATTTGTCATCTCAGTATTCTGTCTTGTACTAAAAAAGCGGAAAACATAGGCCCCAGGATAGACTTTGGGATGAAAGTCAGACAGAAATAATTTGCCCAAAGTCAGGGGTTTTTTAATGAAAGAAAAAAAAGAGACTTACAGAACGTTTCTAGAAAAACCACTCTCTTATGTCCTTAACAGTACTTCTAGTGGAATGTGTTAATGACAAACAACAAATTTTTTTTCTGTTTCAATTATCAAGACATCCAAAGCACAAGCATTCAAAAACTGGTGACAGCTGAAAGAGACTTTTTTACAGTTTTTTTAGAGTTTTTAATTTACACTTTCACATACAGTATTTGCAATCTATATTGGGTTCATAATGGATGACATAGTGGTTCTCCCGAGGAGAAAGAAGACTGCAACAAGCAGTACATCTCTGGGGCTGTGCTTTTTGTTATCACTCTTCAAGTACGTTTGATTTGGGGTTCATACTCAGCTCAAGTAAATCTCTACAGAACACATACCAGAAATATAGGCTAAGTCTGGAAAAGATTATGACCCCACATAAATTGCTTTTTGAATGAGAATGTTTCATATTCAAGCCTTGCACCAGGATGAAAATCCTTCCTAGCAGTTGGAAATTCAAACTGAGAAAGAAAACATGAGATGACAGCAGTCTAAGTAATGCCCACAGACCTGCAAGGAAATGTTGTGTTTTTTGACTCTTCTGCTTTCCAAGACCCATTATTTGCTACAAATCAAGCTTGTTTGCTTTATTAGCATAATTAGTAAGAAATACAGGTATTGTCTGTCTATCCTTTTTCTCTCCCCCAGTAAATATAATGTAGTTTTATGACTGTCTGATAGAACCCAAAGGAAACTCTTTACCAGGTACAATTTAGGATACAAATTATAGTTCTGATCCTTGATCCTTGTCATATCTGCTGTTAGTAAAAGTAAAATCAGAGTCCATAACCTGAATGAAAGGTAATGATAAACCAGAGATAGTAGGTTTCCTGTAGCAAGCTGCACTGTGACTACTGCTGTTATTCACTGGAAGACTTCATAAGAGTCTTTAATAATACACTTTACAGATTGTCTGTTAAAGGCAAATCTCCATTTAAGATAAAGGTGCAAACACTATCAAAGATAAGGATACAGAAGCAGGTATTATCAGAATATGTAAAAAAACATTTTTCAAATATTGTCACTCCATAAAAAATCATTTTACAGGATTACTCTCCATAATGCTTGTAGAACAAAATTCTGGACCCAGTGGGAAAATGACATGTAACACCATTGTCTGAAATTCTTCTAGACTCATATTATCACTTCTGAATTATTCTTTTAAACTTTTTTTTCCATATTTGCAATCATAATAAATTCACAGGTACGTTATCCAGTTTCTTAAATTTAAAAGTCCCTCATAACACTCAAAGAATTTCTTCAATTTTCATCATAAATAGTAATCCTTCAATAACAGTTTTATTGTCTCTGATGAATTTTTAAAGATCTGTGGTATTAAAATAATTAAAACTTGTAAAGCAACTGCTTAACCATCACACTGCAGCACAAGGGATGTGTATACACATTTATGTTTTTTATTTGGCTGTTCGAATACTACACTGAAAGTTGCTTACAGCAGCATAACATATTTTCTCCTTTCCTTAGTTCACTCTTATTTACACATCCAGATAATAATAATTAAAAAAAAAATATACAGAGAGAAAGAGAGCAAAGAAGAGAGGAATATTGGAAAACTTTTCCTTGGCTGTCAAAGGTGGATGAATGTGATGCCAATGCTGCTTCTAGCTGCAAAATTTGTCTCATCAAAAACATACTATAACCTATTTGCCAATAAAATCTGTTTTCCATATTAATTGTAGAGTGCTATCTTACAAGATGTTCATCCACAGACTTCATCTCACCAATTACAAAAAATTAAATTTATTAATGTAATTTAGCCTTAAGTAAAGAAAATAAATATTTTATAAGGTTGAAAATATAAGGTTACAAATATAAATTTATTTAAAAGTTAATGAATTTTTTTTTGTCAATAACAGCATCCTGATTAATTTTTTTAAACCATTGTCTAAGTGGCATTGTGTAACATCTTCTCAATTTTTATCTTCATTACTAAAGTATCCTAGGCTTCTTAGTAAGGAAGTTTTGGTTCCATATCTGTATGGTAACACATACATCCTCCTACCCAAGGCAGCTGGACATGCCATGATGCCACAACTCCAATCCTAGGCTTCTGTCACACAAGATGATGGGAAATTTGAACATATCTGATATTCCTAACCTGGTGACTTATAGGATCCTTCATGTTCATAGTTTTTCAGGAAAACAGGCAGTAGCTTTATGCAGATCACAGATGAAAGGAATGTCAGAAGAACTAGAAAGATGTTGAATGGTATCTAGGCACTTCTTCTGAGTATTTTTTTTTAATATAAAATCTATTCAATTTTGTCTGTGCTCTGTATAGAAATAGATACAAGGTAAGAACTAGAAATTTACTCAGAGCATGTTTGGGCACTGGAACAGGCCCCCCAGGGAAGAGGCCACAGCACCAAGACTGACTGAGTTCAAGTGTTTGGACAATGTTCCCAGGCAAATGGTGTGATTCTGGGTGTGTCCAGCATAGTGCCAGGAGTTGGAGTCAATAATCCTGAGAGGACCCTTACAACTCAGCATCCTCTGTGATTCTCTGGAACACTTCAGGTCTTCTAAGACCATGAAACACAAAAATTCCACTTGTCTTTATGGGATTTTAAAGGCATGGGACATCTGAAAAAGTGCAAGATTAAGAATTGAATATTGTAAAGCACCACACACATTGCAAAGTGAACTTTACCACTCACACAAAGGAGATGGAGCTACACCAAAACCCTTATACTTTCATTAATTTTTGAGTTCTGCTGAAAGAGCAATTTAAAGAGTGGAAAAGATATATCCATCAGGTCCACAGTTACATTCAAACAACAGCTGAAAACAAACATTTAAGAGATGTTAGAATCTCATTACATATGTCTTTTCACATAGGTTTCTGACTAATTTAAAACATACATTGTAAATTATTATTATTATTATTATTATTATTATTATATTTTTCCTATTCATAATTGTTTTAAGTGGTAAAATTGTATCAGTAGAGGCTTCAAACATCTGGTTTAAATGGAACTAAAAACATTCTCAGAAAAGTCTCAAGTCTAGCTGGGTATCAAATGAAAAATATTTGCTTTGGTCTCTGTGCCATTTTTGAGAACATTCACTCTTTGCAACTAGAGCAATGGAGTCATTTTGTCTTAGTGAAAAGTATATCTTTCTTCCCTCTTCAAGTGCTTGACACTGCTAAAATGGTTTCACTGTTTGTGATACACTCCACAGGCTTAAATTTGCTGACTACAAATTTCTTTTCAGGACTACATGTCATATTATTTCAGGAAAAAATCAATCTTTCAGAACTCTTTTCCTACTCATAAGATCCATTAATGCTTAAAAATCAATAGAATTATTCACATAAGTAAATATTGCAGAATTCTTTCTGTCTATAATTATCTATGTGATGAGAACAAATATTTTATATTTTGGCATATCACACTCACCAGTCAAAAATTTTCAGATCTTATATCAAATATTACACTTTTTTTTCTCTTGTAAGAATAGTGGAGGGAGAGGAAGAGTAATATCTTGAATGGCTATTAGGAAAAATGCTCTTTTTCCATCATGAAAAGCCAACCAATCAACCAAAAAAACCCTCCAAAAACTAGTATTGAAATATTTTGTATTTCAATTGGAAAGAAACACCTGAAAACTTAAATACCATATAATTTCAGAACATTTTTTTCCTCTTAGAGCATCATCACACTTCAGCCAAAAGAAGAGACAAAAGTGCATCACAGGGAGGCTATGACTTCATACAGTGAAGGAGAAAGGAACTGCATCACCTGCTGTGGAAGACAAGAACATCTGAGAACAAAAAAAAAGATGTAATTTGGAGAAGTCAGATGATAGCTGAGTGTCACAACAGGGTATTTGACAGAGTTCAAGAAGTGTTTGGACTATGCTCTCAGGCTCATGGTGTGACTCTTGGGGTATCCTGTGCAGGGACAGGGGTTGGACCTAATGATCCTTGTGGGTCCTTTCCAACTCAGCTTATTCTGTGACTCTGTGATCTTTTTCCAGCAAATAGTTTTCAACAAGACAAGATAAATATTTAACTCTTTGGATTTCTTAGAGAAGAAAAAGTCCAAGCACGAAAATAAAATTTTTTTTAAAAAAGGATACAGACAAAAAAGAATGGATAAAATAAATATAGTGAGTTTTTGTACAGAAGGAAAATTTATCATTTATAAATACCAGGTCTAGAAATTGAAAGATTTTTAAATGGGAGGTTTTTAGTCATAACTGTTCAGGTACCCTTAATTAAGACGAAAAAATGTCAACCCAACTATTTTTAAAAAATGTTCTCACAATGCTACCCTAGGACATTGGAATTTCTATAATTTCTGTAATGTATCTACAATTTCTGCAAGGTAGCTGTATAGATTTTGCAGTTTGAATAAAAAAGACATTTCTTTAAAAAGATATTCCAAATCTGAAGTCTTATTTTTTTCCAGATACCTGATTTCAATGAAAACTTCATGACAGCCACTGTGAATTATCCACATTAATGTGGAATAATAGAGCCTGACTTCCCTTCAGATACTGGGCATATAAAAATGTAAATCCAGTATCTTCTAGAGTTGCTTCTGATTTACTTTTAGTAATCAGACTTGGTGAGTATGAATGGCATGACAAAAGATTTCTCTTAACACTGAGCTATCACAGGAATTACATGCATTAAGTAAGATTTGAATAGAGGAATCCTTTCAGTTGTTCAAAATAACTTTTAGCCACGTGAAAGGATTCAGTTACTGACCTAAATGGCATCTCACATAATGCAAGGAGTTCTAAAAACTGTTGCTCAATTCTGAAGTCAAATATTTCAATAAAATTCTGTATAACATTTCCGAAGATTGTTTTCTGTAGCTTTAGCAGAGTCCATGTAGAATATAAAACAGCCAGTATAAACAGTTTATACTATAATTCATATATTTTACAAATATATCCAAAGGCAAAAGCAAAATCTTGTTTGTCTTAATTTGTCTTTTAAATCCATCTGACCATTCAGACCTGTATGTAATTCAAAAGCACTTTGAGAATAGGAAAAAATACCAGAGGAAAAATTCTTCATTCTAATTAGACTATTAGAGAAATACAGATTTATAAAAATATTTTTAACCATTCAAAATTTTACAGTTATATTTCAACTGGAATTTGAAATGTCCTCCCACAGATCTTTTTGCTAATACTTTAAAAAAAAATTACTAATTGAGAAATGATTGCCCAAAACCAATTTTTGCTTGACTAAAAATAGCCTTGCCAAATGGTGGTTCAGTGTAGCTTACAGGTTTTAGGTTAGTACTGATCTTCACGCTGCAAAGAAAGGGAAATTATCAGTTGCAAACTAGATATACCTGCATGCCATCTACCTGTAAGATGTTTCTTATTTTATCATCCATTATAGTAATATTTTGAATTGCAGAAGAGTAAAATATTCCAGCATGACAGTGAGAGAACCAGGTATTCTAAATAAAAAACCCACCTATTTGCCTTTCCCTCCAGCCAGCTTAAACAGATGTGGGCAAATGGGAATGTAAGGACATGGTTTTGACACCTTCTGTTGTAGAAGCATTGCTTGGCATAGGAGTTGGAATTTGTTGTCTTGCAAAAGAGAGAAATCAAACTCATACAGATGTTTGGAGTAATCATCCTGGATACTTAAGCAGTAGATGTTTGCAGATGGCAATAATAGCTTTTATTGGATCAGCTCATGGGGATTTTTATGGGCAGTTTTCAAGTCTTTAAACAAAACACAAAACAAAACAAAAATAGTTAATCAGTAAATTTTTTTGTGTAATCATTGTTGCCTTGGTAGAATGAATTGATGTGGATGCTGATAATTATAATAGTCTTCTAAATAAGAGCTTTGCTTTTCTATGGATCATTTGGATCCCACTCCCAAAATTTGAGCCCTTTTGTTTTTCTTGAACTGACAAGTTCCAAGCTTATTAAGCCTGATAAAGCCGTAGTAAAAATGGTCCAAAACGGGCTCCTGATTAGTGAGAAACTGTTGTTTGTACTTTTAAAATACCTAGAACTTTCTAGAATCTGAAGTGATTGTTTATGCTATTTCTGAGCAAATCAAGTTCACCACTAAAGAGGCTGGAACTCCCAGATAAGCAAGAAATGCATTAAATGTCATCAAGATATTTCTAATTAATGATATTTTGTATTCTAAGTATTGCTTTCATTATGTACCACTCATCCTTTTTCCTTCGTTCACTACATGCTTTGACAAAGTACAAAATTAGCATTTTTAATTATCTAAGCTGTAACAAACAAATTGTTTTCACCTCTATTGTATAAGTTCAGTGAAACTTTGAGAAGGTCATATATGTTTTGTTGCAATATCTTGCATTCTTCTGTAGAAAGAAAAATAAAAAAAATTGTATGAAAAATGTAATATTTGTTCTACAAGGTGGCTGGGGTTAACTCCAAACAGCAACTAAGTCAAACACAGCTTCTCACTTACTCTTTTCCCTGCCCATACTGAGAAGGAGAATCAGAGAGAAGAGCAAAATTTATTGGAAAGATAAAAACATTTTAAGAATTGAAAAAAAATAAATATAATAATAATAACTGTAATGATGAGGAGAGAGGAAGAGAGGAATAAACCCCAAGAGAAACAAGTGATAACCTGATTAACAAGTGTAGAACTTCTCTCCACCCTCTGGCTGATGCTCAGCCTGACCCCAAGCAGCAATCAGGCCCTGACAGCTGATTCCCCCCTGTCTGTAGACTGAACATGATGTTCTGTGGTATGAAATGTCCCTTTGGCCAGTTTGAGTCAGCTGTCCTGGCCATGCTCCCTCTCAGATTCTTGTGCATCTGCTCACTGGCAGGGAATGGGATACCAAACATCACTGATTTAAAGCAAGCAGTACTTAACAACTAAAACCTTATTTTCCTACTCACTGTACCAGCTACTAAGAAGGAAATTATCCCAGCTGAAACCAGAACAAAGGGAAATCAGTGAATATTCATTAATTCTTTCAAGAAATTTGTGCAAAATATTATTGGATGACTGCAAAAAAAAACCCCAAAAAACAATCAAGAACAGAATTACCTGATTGCACAGCATCAGAGAATCACTTGGGTTCCAGTATTAAAAGACAATGCTCACTTCAATGGAGTTTATTTCAGGCTTGGAAAGTTAGCTTGCAGTGCACAGTCATGCTTCATCACTTTATAGTTCTGTATAAACTAAGTTGTAGTATAAATTGTTATGGTAGGTGGCAATCAAAAACCTAAAAACACACCTCACAGTACTCTGTGGCTGGTATATGGTGCTCTGTGCGTGATTACACATTCATATATACACCAAATATTTTTATCCTCCCCACACAAGCTATATATTATCAAGTGTTTATGAGTTGTTTATAGTCGACAAAATGAAAGCTTCTAGAACATGAAAAACATCCGAAGTAATACAGAATACGATCTGGAAATATTCAGGAAAAAAAGTACAATTATAACTGTGTTCTGTAAGCATGTATAAGTGAAGCATAACAAATAAAGTAGGTTTTTCTTTGGTGGCATTTTGTTTTTTTGTCCTAAGTAAAATAAATCATTCTTCAAGAACAGCATAAAGACAGCAATGTACACCAGCATGGTGAGAGCACTCATGCCTTTCCAAAAGAGCCTGCATTAACTTCTGACAATTGATATTTTGCTGCTGCTTCTCCTCTTGAAAGCAGTACAGGGTCTGAATGTTCTTTTGCACAAGAGGTTGATGGAGTTAGAAGACATTGGCCCTCTTGCAGGAAATAAATCAAAGTCATCCAAAATAATACCTCTCACAGTCACTATTGGGACAATAACAATGAAATTTGACCAAGGAGCAGCCAGCAGCCGTACTGTAGAATAAGAAAAAAAATATAATTGTTCCTTCTTACTTTATACTCTTTATGCTATTTGGTTAAATATAGCTCTTCATCTAGGCAATTTAATATCACAATAAAGTGAAGTTTTATTTAAAGAAAAAAAAGAAAACAAATGAAAATCCACTATCTTTTCCTTATCCTCTATTTTAGTAATCTTGGGTGTACTGTCCTTGCTTGTGTATTTGGTCTCCAAGACACAAGACTTGAGAGGAGAAAACAAATAGTAAACATGAAAGCAATAAGTAGGAGAAAAAACAGGGAACTCCAACAGTATGTATGGCTTTTGGAAAAGAGTGGCTAGAATTCCTCATGAAGAAAATTCTACCAAATGCAATTTTCAACTCAGGATTCCTTCATTAACAGCTGCAAACTGTAGCTCACATATCTGTTAAATTGTATCCATATCACAAAATTAAAGCATCTAAAGTCTTAATTTTTCACTCAGTTCTGATACTTGTATATGTCACAAGGAAGCAGAGCTCCATCATTGCTGCTTCTGCTCCAGGAGAGTTTGTGCTACCTGCTGCTAGGTTAAATGTCCTTGTGATGGTGGCTTTGCCAGGTGCTTTCTCCTGTGATTTGTTGCTCATGAAAATATTTCCCTCTCCTCCGTGTGTTTCTAAGTTTGGTTGTATTGTGTACTATACCATGTGCAGTTGTATCATATAAAGCAATAACCCACACCTTTAATGACAGTTTATGGATAAATTTCCCTAATGTCACTTGAGAAATTGGTCTTTTGCAGCAAAAGTGGACAAAATGAAAGAATTGACACAAACTCAACTGCCAGCATAGTCCTTTTCCTAAAAATAATGAGAAGACATTTTGAGTTTGCAGTATTGCTCAGTGCATAAGATAACAAGTACCTTTTCATGGATGCAATTATCTAAACAAGCAGAGTGGATGCTTTCAAGCCCTACACGTGTATCTTAGCCATTGGTACTCATTAGTAAATTCACATCAAAAAGAAGAAAAAAGAAATTATCATCCCTACCAGTTCTAGTAACTCTTAACTATTTGAAAACTGGTAAACACTCTTGCAGTGACAATGGATTTTTGAATCAGTAAATTGAAGTGAGAATGTCATAGATCTGCAGTGGGCTTTCAGATACTTCAATTACAGAAAAGAGAGACCAGGACTGCAGCCATGGGAATGATGCTGAACAATAACAATTGTGTTTTTCAGATTACAGTAAGCACAATTAGACCACATAAATATACTTGTCAAGCAGTGCTGGGTCAATCATAAAAAATGAATTTTTAAATGAAGCTTGTTATGAATGTACAAGACCAGAGTGGGCATTATTACCAGTGCTTTATTTATTGGTTTATACAAGGCATTGTTTAATGGAATGCCAACACTGCAGTAGAGGACAGTTGGCTTTGTCTAGTGCTGAACTTTGAGGTCAGTAAGAAGCTTCTGACCAACTTCAGTGAATATTAGACTAAGCTTATAGTGCTTTCTCCTCCAGCTCTGTTGTTGCAGTCACATTTCCACTGGAGTCACTGACAATGATACATGAGCACAGGCAGAATACAGATTGAAATACTGGACTATAAAGTGAGTGCTGACAGCAGCAGATTCCTAGATTTTTCCATAATTAAAATAGTATTGTAGAGATTCCAAGATACCAGAAGTACCTTAACCCCATGGGAACTAAAACATATTATGCAAGATACATATCTGGATGGAAGAAATTGCATTTCTCCTGTTCTTTAGAACGATGAAATATCTAGATTTCTCAGGTTGAGGTGTACTGATCAGATCAAGTAGCCAGTCCTCTCCTCCCACTCCCTTGGAATTATGAGGAGAAGAAAGGAAGCGAGAGATGTGTGCAAAATCATAGAAAGTGGCAGACTAAAAATCTGAAGCACCTTGGCATCAAAGTGGCTACATATTTTTTGCCAGGTTTTACTCATTTAAAATACTAAAAGCAGAAATGAAACCAATTTTTGTTTTCAGGGACTGATTTGGACTGTTAATCCCAAAAGAAATCAAGGTGTAATGAAAACTAGCTCAATATGCCATTGATTAAGTCAGTCTGGAGTTGTTTCCCTTTAAACATGTATCTTAATATTTAAGGTAATCTTTCTGATGTGTCAGTTTAAAGGAATACCCGAAATTGTAGTTTAAAATGGATATTTAAAGGATGCTACAGATATTAAAAAAAAAAAGTAAGGGATTTAATCACATTTTTTGTTTAGAATTCCATTCAATGATTGGCATAACTGGTGTCACTATTAGATGTCACCTATTGCAGAGGAACTCATTACTGGCATTTGTGAAATTCTAGGTGAGACAAAGGCAGAGAGATAGGCATATATTTCTTTGTTTTGTTTTAATTTTGATTTGTTTTGCTATAAGATTAGGAAAAAACCCCCACATACTTCTACATTACTCTGACAATCTAAGATACATTTTACCATTAAAGACAGGCTACAAATCAAATTAGTGTCTCCTGAGCAAACTTAAAATCAGGATTAGACTCAGTTTAAAGATTTTTTTCAGTCTCCTCAAAGAATGGTAGGACACAAGCATGATAATTCCTTCTAAAAAGTAAAAGGTGAAATTTACTGCTCCTATTTTAGACCAGACTTCTACCAAGCATTTCACTGTTTATTACCAATGCAGAGGGAGTGCTGCAGTTCCAGACAAACCAAACCAAGAATAAAAAAATAACCAAGACACAAAAGTATAAACGAAGACATAAAAGAATTCATGAAAAAATAGTCAAATTAACTAAACTTTTTCTGGAAGCGAAATTGGTCCTCTTAAATATGAGCCCAAGCCCATGCAATAGACAAGTGTCATCAAAAGGCAAATTCACAATGTTCACTTAAGGAATTTATTGAAAAGATGCCTAGATATGATTGGAAACACTGGGGAAAAGAACCATTATGCTCTGACAGCTAAAAATTCTATCTGGGTACTACAGTCACAGATAGCATTAGCCTAAATCCCACCAATTTTTATTTTGAAATCATGAATGTCATATTCCTCATTTAACTTCTAAAGAGCTCTGGGAAGGTGAACATAAAACAGGTCTTTTCTGCATGATCTGAAAGAGTGGAGAGAATGAAGTTTTTTTAGTGGTCACTAAGAAAAAAAATAAAAGAACATTGTTCTCCAGTCTCCCAATCACCAAGCAAAACTATCTTCTGCCTGGTGAGAAGCTATGAATCTGAATCTATTCTGGACAGGCAGCCTTTGAATGTGGCCCATCTGTGCCCCTGGTGGGTGTTAAGAGTCACAGAGATATTGGCTAAATTGTTGAAATTCCCACTATCATTTTTGTGAAAGAAAATTACTTAGAAACCCTCAGGAAGAAGCTCGTGGCAGATAATAGATATCTCAGTGAAGCTGAAAAGATACTGGACAGGGCTTGCTGTGGAAAACCAGCTGGTTATAACAGCAGTTATCATTTTGCAGTTGTAAAAATAAGGTGTCTAATCCTTCCCAATAATCAGAAAAAAAAAGCCATGTGTATTTCATTGTGGATCCAGGCCCATATTCTGGTGGTGAACATGGTACAAACACCTGAATGTATTCAAATTCACTCGGAGTTACTTTAAAAAGGATCTGGCCTATAAATTTACCATCTTAAATTTCTAGATCGTTAAAACAGAACATCTTTATGACATTTAATTGAATGAGGAAAAGAATTAGCAGATACTGATTTTATCCTTGCCTTATGAACAAAGTTCTTTTCTAAAGTAAAAAAAAAATCCCATTTAAAGAAATCTACTAGATATCACTACAAGGCTCCTAGGTGAAGCTTTAAAGGAAGAGACACCATGAGAACTGAAATAGTAGATTCAAGACATGAGTGATGAAAGTTTTCCCTCTTAGATATCTTAATTTCTTCTTCATCTCCTGATTCACTATTTAATTGTTATTTCTTCAGTTTACCGCTATTTCTTGACCATAGCAAAGCCCAGTTTTTAATGGAAGGGTAAAATAAAGGTAGAAAATTAGAAGAGCATGCTATGACACAACTACATGAAATATTAAGGAAAAACGTATTAGCAATCTAAGAAAAGGTCACTGCTGTACACAAATGAATTAGCATAAGCACAAAAAATAAGAAAGTGAGACTTTTTGTTCTGTGTTTGTACTCTTACTGTCTGAAGGGTATCCAAATGAGAATTCTAAGTTCACTGAGAATGACCTCTAACAGAAATTCTTGTTATTAAAAGTCATAGCATTAGCATCTCATTGACACAACCTAATGAATTAGACGACAGACCAAGAAATTCTTCTCATCTTTGTCTTATGCTCTTACACTACTAATTGTTAGGATTATTCAGCCCTTGCTTGCTCATTTACAAAAAAGTGAAGCAGTATTAACCCATATCACAAAAGTGAGGAAAAAATTCTCTGTTCGAACCTGCACCATGAACTCCCAAGAAAACTTCTCAAGAGCATTTTATCATCATGTTCTGAACCTTCCCTTAACACACTAAGCACATAGTAAGCTTAGGCCATTTGCTTTCTTGGCCTCTATGTTAGAAAATAGATATAAGAGTTGCCTCTTTCCTGCAGTCTTCTCTGCAAGCCGCTGCATGAATTTCCTGTCAGTCTCCCTGCAGACATCCTGCCTTTGTGAGGCAGCACAAAGCGTTTCTAAGACCCCATCTATTAATGACCTAGAAAAGGAGTGCGCCAACCTTCGTTTAAACTTGGCAACGAGATGTTTTCAGACGCACTTGTCCCTGCCTAAGCTAAAAAAGGAGCACAGCTTATAAACTCAGTGGGTGGAGGGCTGATAGGTGACTGAGCTGTCAGAGGTACCACTGAAGGTAGGCAGGCACTCTGCAGGGCTGTGCTGAGGTCTCAGACACCTTTGCTGCCCATCGGAAGCAGCACTGACACACTTCAAATGGGGCTGGTGAAGACCTGCACCGTCAGAGGGCTTGGTCAGAGGTACTGTGGCAAAAATATTTTTAGGTCTTATGAAAACTTTGCCAGTCTCTTTTAAGCAAAAAAACATGCAATGACAGGTGCTCACACTATGCTACCCAGCACTGTGGCACTACAGTCGGGTCTTGGAAGGAAGGGAAAAATTATTTTGAAAGATTATTGAAGTCTGTGCCATCACAACCCTCCTGGAGACCAGGCATAAAAGTCTAGTCTGCTTTCAAACTGGACTAAGGCTGAAGTTGTAACTTAGCTTGAAGAAAATCAAGTTATTGCATAAACAGATCCAGCTTTCAGAATCAACACCGTACCTCACCTTTTGTGATATAATATCTCCATCTGTTCATCCCATCCCTGTAAGATCACCTACATTTTGTGGAACATTTTTTTAATAAAATCCGTTTGGAAGGGTTTTTACTCCACCTTCCTCACTTCACCTTTAGGAGCCTGAACTAAACACATATTTGTTTTATTTCATGTCTAAGGACACTTAATGCACAGAAAACACCCTAAAAAACTGTATTTTTCAGTTTCTGGAAAGCTTTGTCCTTGTACTGTGAATACAGAAAAAGTGGGATGGATGTTGATTGTTTTCCCCAAAGATGAAATGAAAACCTGCAAAATAATAAGAACTTGTTGAACTACAGCATAGAGAAAAGCTGTCTATAGGAAATTAAATGTCTCTGTCATATTCTCTAATTTTTTCTGAATGCTTTTATTGGCACCTTTTTATAAGAAGTATTCTTGTGGGTGATTTAGAATTCTGAGGCATTCAGAGTTAATAGTTATAAGATGAATAAAGGAACAAAGCAACACCGTTCTCCTGTCTTGTAATAGAGACCAAATTTGGAGGGGGGTTTGGAGGGGGGAAGAAGGAAATGGTTGCAGAAAAACACTGAAGTAGAATACCTATATTTTAACTCACAAAACATTATTCCTCTAAGGACAAGAAAATTCAGTTATTTCACTTTTTTTTTTAACTTTTTTTTTAACTTTTTTTTTTTAATAAGACTGCTAACTTTAACAAAAGTGAATTCTCATGTAATTTTATGAGATTCCACTCATATTGAGATAATCATAACCAACATGAATGAGATAATCTTAGGCTATTACCATAACAATTCTGAATTTGCTTCCCTCAATAACTCCAGTTTATTAAAGTCCTAGAAATATATCAAAAGCTGGTAATCATAAGGAAAAGGTACATAATTTCAGAAAGATTATGCTGCCTGTGTCATCTCACATTATAGACTATATTGAAGATAAAAAGTATCTGCTTTAATTATTTAAATAAGGATGGATTTTTTTTATTTTCAGAAGGCTTGCTGCCAATAAAATTATCCTACTGCTATATGAAATACCTTAAACTGATTTGTGCACAAGATTCATCTTTCACCCAAATTTTCTGTAACCTCCCATGGAAAGCAGAACACAACTTAAGGACAATAATAATAAAGAAACTCTTTCTACATGTGGGAAGGCTAATTTGATAAATACTTTAAATCTCGGTAATATTTATTCTATTTTCCTTTCTCCTTTTGGCAGATTTTTTTTTTTTTTTAAATTGCAGGGTACAGACTAGTTGCCACACCACAAATTCTACCTACCAGAAGTCACCGACAAAATTAAATTACTGCATTGCATGTTGTCTTCTTGTTGTTCATGTCTCTGCATAGTTGTTTTTTTTTTTTTAATCAGTAGATTACTGAGAGACCAGAACCCCATTCATATATGTACATCCACGTTTGGAAAAAGAAAGAGGAAAAAAAAAAGAAAGCCAAATACTTCCTCAGAAAGACAATAGAATGAAAGTGAATGAACTAGAAGCAAGATTTGGTATAATCCACCTTTATTTATTCTCCCTGAATGCAGCCAAAAATATTACATGAGGCAAAATTTCCTAAAAGACTAATTACTGGCTTTGACAATGTAAGTGTTCAAACACTAAAAAAGGACAAATGATGCAATGTTTAAGGTCAGCATATGTAGTGGACCACATAGGAAATTGTTTAATATAAGTATGCAGGTAGTGAACACATTAAAAAAAGCAATTCCTTTGCATTTACATACATAGAAATCACTGTTTAGATTCACTGTTTCTTAACAACAAATTCAGGCATAACTATAATCGGAGTTGCACATATAACCTGTTTGTGCATGATCTTTACCTCATGGAGTTTATGGGACTTTTTTGGCATTGTTTGGGGGATTTTTTCTAAATGTTAGGAGGTGTTCCATTAGTACACAGAGAAATTAAAATCTCAAAATGCCACAAGCTAAAACAACTTCTCTATTTTTAGTGAATTCTGTCCATTCATTTCACGAACATTAAACACATCTGAGTGATGTTCTGCAGTATAAAATACAAAATATGTTGAGTGTAGAAATTACCATTTCTTGATAGGGACTTTAACAGGCAAGCCCAAACTCAGGAATTATACCCTACCACCTCCCATTTTGGAAGCCTTCAGCCTCACTGCTGTCTTTGTTTCAGGTTTGCCTTTCTTTCTGTGTGACTGAAGCCTGTGTTTTTCTAATTTCTTTTTTCAGTGAGCAAACCCATGCCTGGTGCAGTTTGAAAGAGGCCCTTACCAGAGGTCGTTCTGAAAGGAAAGAAAAGAATGGGAAACAGGGGCATCTCTTTTCTCCAGTGAAGCTTTGCTCTATCCTTTTGCAGTTGCAAACAGATCTTTGAACGGTGTTAAGGTCAGCAGCTGAAGAAGAAGAAGAGTGTCATCCCAAGCCCTCTCACTCGCCTCCATATGGACATCTACAACCACACTGGTAAAAAGACGATGATAACTGTGCACATTTTGCTCATCCAGATTTTTTTTTTTTTTTAATCAAGAACACCAATAAACCCCAGGCTGATGTGCAGCAAAAGGAAAAAATTTTACACAAAAATGTACTACAGGTGTTGTGCTGCTCTTGTGAAATGTATTACTGCCTGGACAAATGTCAACATGTGGTTCAAAAAAAACACATTTTCAAAGGGAAATAACTATTATTTTAACTATTTTAGCTATTTTTGATATCACCTATATATGAAAAAAAAGGGAAAAATAATACTTCAGAAAGGGAGGACTTCAAAAAGAAATTATCTGTAAAAGCTATCTGCTCCACTGTAAAACATTTTCCTCTAATATCTGCTTCCTGAGGTAGATTGTATTCAAAATTACAAAACTTATGAATGGTGGGGGTCAGGATATCAGGTAGATAAGAGAAAACATACATTGATGTTTTAAACCTAATGAAAGCAGATTAATAACTTGATTCCCTTTAATTCTTTTTTTTTTTAATCTCTGTCTTTCATAAACATTTTACCTTACCCAGCCTTGAGTTAAGAGTGACTTCAAGGGATTAGGATGAAAGTCTGCTGACCACGTACCTGAATTGTTAGTGATTCTTCCCTAGATGCCTACTGTACTCACAAACAAAGTGTGCCTTCAGAGTACTTTGCATAGGAAATGTGGAATGCAGAGTATAATAATCAGAACCACATCAGGGCATGGAGAAGCATGCCTAAATACTGAGGCAGTAAAAATACTTTTCACATTCTGACAGGAAAGAAGAAATAAACTCATCCTCTAAATAAACAGACAGATAGCTGAGCTGTCAAACTCAATTCTTTTCCAAATGCTTCTATTTGCTTTCAGTAAAGTGAGAGGAGTTGGCGTGGGTATAGGGCGAAACTTTATTCAGAATTCTTATCTGGATTTCTTAGGAAGAAAGGCTAAAAATAGAGGAAAAAAGTACTGTTACAAAATCTTTCTAGGCAAAATGTAAACTATTATACTGCTACATCAAAATCTGCTTCTTTTTAAGACTGAAGGAGTTTTAGAAATTGTCACAATGCCTAAAATTTAAAATTCAGTAACAGAATTGGGGTTTTTTTGCTAAATATTATTCTTTGCGAAGAAGGATTTCAACTAACAGGAGATCAAACCTGCCTTCTCCTATAAACCTTCATCAAGGAATCTCTTCAGAACCACCATAAAATTTTTGAAGATTACTTTTGCACAAATTTCATATTTTAAGAAATTTTTCTATGCATGAGCTTCAGTTTTAATGTCTATAAGATTAGTTAATAGTTAACCTAGTGACATGCAAGTTGAGGTTATAATAAATTAATATCATTCTTAGTCTTCAACTCCTGACTTCCTATGCAGTTGACATCCTGGGTAAAGTCATGTTTTACCCAATGTTCTCACTCTGGATTTTCCTGTCTCTGCATTTCTGCTCAGCTTCATACCTGATCCCACCACTCTGCTCATACAAGGAATGAACAAACCTGGTCACACAAAAAAATTGTGTTATGTAGATCTAGACTTCCATGAAATTCAGCAGAAACTGGAAAAATCACTCTTCGGTAACAAGAAAGTTTTAATAAGAATCAATTAGAGTAGCATTCCATACGTTCCCTCATTTTATTTATCAAGATATAATATGAGCTATCTAGCAAATGAATAGGTGCATTAATAACTGTCCATATTAATCTGAAAAAAGATAATATTTGATTTCTATTTCCTGAGGTTTTATGAACACCACATATTTATTTGTGGAGTTGGTGGCCACAGTATTTTCTCATTTCTTGCTTTACATACCATTATCTACCAAAAGCAAAAATAAACACATTAGGAGTTCCATTGAGATCACTTCAGAAACTGTATTTAATATTCCTTTCTTATGTCTCTGTACTTTGGTTATTTAATTAAAAATCCTCTTTAAAAAATCAAACCAACACCCCCTTTAAAACCCAAACCAACAACCACACAGATAAAGACAGCTGCTGACAAGATATTACTAACCTGCTCAGCAACGAATTCCAAAAAGTTTCCATAACATTTTAATTATCTCACTTAATTCAAATAAATAATAATGTAAGAATTAATAAATGAAACAAGAAGCATTTAATAACCTGGACTTTGGTATCCTAGATGAAGTACAAATATCACTGCAGAAAAGAGCTTTAAAATAATCTTCCCAGAGGGAAAAATTCTTAACATATACTTTTTTTTGGGGGGGCGGCCTTAATGACAACAAATAAAGTAGTGTGATCACACAACCCTCTGTTTAGGTAAATTCTAACTCAAAGATATACATACATTAAAAAAAATACACAGTTACCTTCTAATAATAAAAGATAATAAATATTCTTAATTAATTGAAATTGCTTGATCTTATGCCCTCATTTTATGTTGTTACCAGCTAACAAGTCACATCCTTAGAAAGAAACACACTCCAAGACAAGTGCCCTGCTGATGTATAAGTTGTTCTCTGGGAGATCTGTCATGCTTCATTGTACCACAAGTGATTGATAGCTTTGCCCTCTTGCAGTGACTTTGTGGCTAAAAGCGCATGTGATTGTCATAAGTCATTGTACCAAATGCTTCTTGTAAAGTCAAACAGGAATCTGGTTCTCCAGTGGGTACAGTCTAAAAGAGCCCACAGAGCTCTGAGAGTTCTAAGCATCCATCAAAAACAAGCAAGCAAATATAAAAACAGAGGCTTTGTGTTGGGTATCAGAAATGTAAATTTTTCACTGGACACATTAATATTTCAGCAGCGCAAATACACATTTAATGTACTTATGTGTCCATATGCAAGGAGGTAGGTGTGCAATCATGTCATTCCTCTGATTTACTTTTTGATGTGTGTTTAAGTTTAGATATAGGAATGGCCTCTAGTCAGCAAGTCATTTTTACAACTTCCTATGGGAAGATAGGAATATTGTTTTCTTCTCTATTTGACAGCATTTAGCATTTTCTCAAAGTTATCAGATAGAATTTGAACTTTTGACAAGGTAGCTTTTATTTTACAACCTAAAAGGTAAAATCTGAAAGAATTATACTTTTTCTTTTTTCTTTTTCCCCCATCCAGAAGACATACACCATGAGATTAATAAGAAATTAAACATTGGGGATTTCTGACACTGATTTATTTCCCCTTTGGTTGCATTCTGTGAAAAAGCTATATACATTTCCTGAAGATTTAGAACAGATGAACCATTTAATGCCATGTAATCAAAATGAATGATAACTCTGGAAAGTAGAGTTACACGTATTCAGAATAGGAGTGTGACTTTTTAAAGACATCTGCAGTTTTTTTGTAGCTTATTAATCTAATGTCACTAAGGCAAAATCTCCTATAAAATAGGAAATATCACTCAGTTTTAGCATATTTCATAGAATTTACTGTGTAATTGTAAATACATTTAATAAATGGTTGGCAAATTAGAAAATTTTACATTACATTACCATCTATTTAAAGTCATTAATCCATCCAGTTGGGAGCATAATATTACCTTAGTTTTAACAAAAAATAAGAAATTTACTATTGCAAGGTAGTTCACTTGAACTGATAAACAAATAAACATGCCATATAATAGTGCTCTATAGCAATTTTTTTTTCAGGTCTAAATTGTAACTTCCATTGTTTTCATGATATTGCCTTTCTTATCATGACTACCCATTTTGTAGTGCTTAACATAATACATCTAAACCAGCAATACAGCAGCATTGGACTTGAGAATGCTGTAGATATTACTGCTGCAGGAAACAAATATACCACTACTCCCCCCAAATCTGTGGTAAAAATGTTGGGACTGAAAACACAAAAAATGTGATTCCTCTGTTTGAAGCCTAGAGATTAGTGCAGCTCTGGAAACACTACTGTCCTATGACATGATCAAAACAGGTTTTCTCCTTTGTTTAATAAAACATTTGTTTCCATCATGTCTCGTTCCTGCCTGGTTTGGCAGCACCTATTCCTATTGCTCTTTAAATGTCCATGTAGAGCTCCCTGTAATACACTTTTTTAGAAAAGCAGAGACATTTCCATAAGGCAATGGAAATGCTGTAAGCTTTCTATAAAACTCTACCAAAATGCTCTTTTCCACCAAAGTGGAGAATACATATTAATAGATACAAAGCATACAGTAAAGTCTTCAGGATACCAGAAATAACCAGGTAGGATTTGATGTTAAGCTCTAATACTTTTTGTTTTGCTTTATGTTAGTTTTAAGGGAACAGGATTATATGCCTAATGAAGACGATGGAACCATAGGCAACTAATGAAGCTGATAATTTTTTGAGAAAAATAAGAAGTAGTGAGGAAAGTAAAATTTTGATTTTAAAATATTAGTTACTTTTCTTCCTTATCTACACAATATTAACCTAATCTTTAGTATGCAAAATGCAGTGAAAACAAAACAACATAAATCCGGCTATTGGAGATGCTTTATTGTCTCTGTAGGTTAGTCTCATTTAGAATTTCCTAGAAAGTAATCAGAAAGATTTTGCACCAAACTTTTAACACCAGTGTGGCCTAGAAAACTGTTAAACTCCTCATATCTCCAGTATGGACTTTACTTCTCTCTCAGATCAGCAGTGGTGACAGGTGAAATTATCTGATTTTAGTGCAAAGTGAGACTTCTCTGTTTAAACCACAGGGGTATTGTCCTCTGCATTTCTAGTAGGGGTGTTTTACCTGGGCTTCCTGCCTACCTCTAAGAAATTCATAACTGACAACACAGAATAATTTTGACACAAAATTTAAAGTCCACTGCATACTGACATCTAAATATACTTTGATACACATTTCTATCAATGTTAATGGTGGTTTTATTAATCATATCCAGTATGAATCTTACAATAGCAAAAGAAAGTGATGCAGACAGAGGAAAGAAAATTCTTATAGTATATTAAATCCTCCTAGAAATCTGGAGTTGCCGCATTGCTTTCTCAGTAAGGGCTTAATGCTTAATTCAAAGGAGATCATTATGAAAACATGAACTGTTACCATGGATGAAAGAAAAAAGAATCTTCTTTGAGGTGAAAAAAAGATTCTATTTAGTTAGTGTGAGTTTTGTCTACTTTTATTTAAAAATATTAGCCTTCCACATTGATATATTAAGGACATACTTTCTCAACAGAATTATTTCTGTGGTGTTCTCTAGAGGGTCAAACCTTATACAAAGAAAGAGAAGAAGAAAATATTAAGCAATGAATGTTTCTTGTGTCTGTCAAAGTTGACATGGAAAGAGAAAAAAACATTGGTTTTTTTTTTTTTGCAAATACTCAAAACCAAAATACACACACACACACACACACAGATCTGACCCCCAAAAACAAACCATTACCACCAAAAAAAACCCCACTCAACCCACACTCAAATTTGCATGAATTTATCATCCTAAAGTAAAATTTACAGAAATTTATTGATTTATTCAGTGAAGAGAGGGGAAATCAGCCATTTCTAAACACTACTGTCCAGAAAAAAATTGTACTGTCAAGACAATACAATGGCAAAATATAAAGACAATTAAAAGACATGGTCACCACAGACTGGGTAAAAGTTGAATACATGACTTCAACTTCTCAATTATTTTAGCCTCTACAATCCTGTGAAAAAGGGTGTAGATTCATCTTCTCAAAGTTAGAGAAAGATGAAAAAGACCAAGATGACTTTTAAATTTCATATATATTCATATTTTAAAAAAAAATGACCTGTGGAAAACAAAATGGGATATTTGTCACTTTTTCCATCCAGTTTACATCTGTATGAAACTAGGGTCCATCTTCTACAGCCTTATCAAGACCAGAGAATCACAGAATGGTTAAGGTTGAAAGGAATCACCAGTGGAGTTATCTGGTCCAAGTACCCTACTCAAGCAGGATCATCCTAGAGAACCTTGCACAGGATTGATTCCAGGTGGTTCTTGAATACCTCCAGTGATGAGAGAATCCACACCTCTGAGCTATATCTTCCAATGCATGGTCATCCATGGAGTAAAGAAGTTCTTCCTGAAGTTCAGGTGAAACTTTCTGTGTATCTCTTTCTGCCCATTACCTCTCTACTGCTTAGCACCACCAGGAAGAGCCTGGATTCATCCTCTAAACAACCTTCCTTCAGATACTTATAGACATTGATAAAGTCTCCTCTGAGGCGTATCTTCTCAAGACTGAACAAGCCTAACTCTCTCAACCTTTCCTCCTAAGAGAGGTGCTCCAGGCCCTTAATAATCTTTGTTGCCCTCCACTGGACTCACTCCAGGACCTCCATGTCTCTCTTGCACTGAGGGGCCCAGAAGTGGACACAGCACTCTAGATGCCATTAATCAAAATAGATAATATAATGCTAACTATTATTCACTTGTTATATCTTAGGTCCCGAGACTTAACTTATACAATTTCATGGCAATAACTTTGATAATAAGTAAAGCCATATATTAAATAACCCAACATTTTAGAGACCCCTAGTTTAACTTAGGAGTCAATAATTTTCCAGTACGATCATCTTAAGAGGACAACATTTGTGCTTCATGTCATTGAAACCTGATCAGTTAAGTTTAATTTGCTCCTACCTTAACTTTCTCTTTCTTTAAAAAAAAAAATAATTCTAGATGTGAGTCTGCACTAACCACGAGTTTTATTTTGTTTAAAGAAATAAAACCAGAATTTCTGACTCTTGTTGGCAAAAAGGAAATAGACAAACAAGACCTCCCTTCCAGATGTCTTCTTTTTTTTCCCTGTAATCTTTCTTAAGTTACTGTACAATAAGATTTTTTAGAAATTGTCCCAATTTTTCTGACCAGGAAAGCTAGAAAACGTGCACTTTCTTTTCTTTTTCCCTGAATACTGTCATTATTCTCTTTAAGAGAATAATATAAAATGTGTTTGGGTCACATATTCACTGTTAATATATATGAATATAAGTCCCTTGAAAGGTTCTGGTTTGTTAACAAGGCCCTATTTTCCTTGCCCTTCTTGCTGCAGTGCAGATAAGGTGGAGACTTCTGCAATGAGAGAAAACATGACATTTCACAAGGGCTGGTGAGAACATCAAACAAGGAAGAGTGGTTAGAAGGAAAAAAGGAGAATAACAGATATTGTGTGGAGTTTTCTGAATCCCATCATTCAAACATGTGGCATATGCTTACAACTACTTTGTTTGTATTACTCTGTTCTTTTCTCTCTCTCTCTTTTTTTTTTTTTTTTTTTTTTTTTTAATTCCTGGAAGCTACTTGTTTCAGTTTCTGTTCTAGTGAGAAGCTACCTCTGTACAGTCAAAGCCCTCTGATGCACAGAATTTAAAGAGAGAGTGAAATCAGAACCATCTCAAGCGTTTAGGGAACCACATCACTCTCACAGAAGAAAAAGATAAATTAATGTCTTGCTTTTATTGTGGAGCTCTCTTCCTGCCTAGTGGTGGAGGAGGGAAAATAAAAATAAAGAAAAGTCCTACTTTCCACCATGGAATAGTTATTCTGTCTGGGAAAACCACACCTCAATATCACTTCTTCTTTTGCAGCCCATACAATCCACTCCAGTTCACCTTTTCCTTCTGTCTCTCCATCTGAGATGATTAACTTCTAGTCAAGCACATTCTTCTGCATCTGAAACCCAAAATGGAAGGGTTTTCATCTGTGCTGGGTTGACCTATGCCTCACACAGTCTCTTGCTTATTTTTCCTCAGTGGGATGGGGGAAAGAATCTGAAGGGCAAAAGCTAGAAAACTCATGGATTTAGATAAAGATGGTTTAGTAAGGAAGGCAAAAGCCACACACACACAAGCAAAACAAAACAAGGGATTAAGTAATTGCTTCCCAGGGACAGGCATTGCTTTTCCAGGACAGCAAGGCTTCATTGGGTATAGTAGCTTCTTGGGAAGACAAATGTCATTGCTCTAAATATCCCCCTTTCTCCCAGCTTTTATTGCTAAACACAACTATGTATGGCATGTAAACTAAAAATATATGTATAAAATTATATAAACCTTTTAAACATATAAAGTTGGTTTTGTTTTTTTGGGTTTTTTTAATTTCAACTCAAATTCCAGCATTCTGCCTGGATATTTGAAAAAAAATCTGCTTCTGTGGGACTGTTTGTATAACTTCTTACAAGAATCTGGTACTATAGAATATCCAGATAAATTGATTTCCTCTGAAATACAGTCTTGAGCTTCTCTTGAAAGCCATGCTAAGAAAACACAGATGTGAAGAAACAAATACAGCACAGCAGCATCTGCGCTTTTGAAGCTCAGCAATGTCCATTTTCTTCAGAGATGAATGGGGAAAATCAAAAAATTATAATTTAAAAATTGACTAAATGACTCATGGCTCACACAAAATTAATCCTGTTGACAACACTTCCAACCTTCCAGCAATGGTAACTAAAGAAGTACATTATTAGTGACTTGATATTTTAGTGACAGTTTTACTTGCAGGAATTGAGTAGTATTAGCAAATTTGCATCATGATGTAGCACGTAAAATTTAATCTACTTTAGTCGGTTGAACGCACATGTGGGAGAGGAACATTTTGTTGGTTTTCTTTCTGTAAACATCTAATAAGTTTCAACGGGCAAATTCCTTGCTATTCAATCACCTGAGAGGGCTGCCCACACCTGTGATTTTTACTGTCATCTTCTTATGTGTATCTCCATAATATTTGAATTGGGGTGGTTTTTTTGGTTTTTTTTAATATTACAAAGTATTAGGGGTGATTTTGAAACACGACCTGATTGTGGGGAAGATTGTAAAGTGGGAGCTCATTACATGGACTTTAATTAGCTGCCAGCAAAATGTGGCAGATCACTCAGTCAGTTTTCTAGGCACTCTAGTCTTGCTGCTGACAGCTGGTGATGTTGCTTTCCTTCCACAGAGCAGCACTGAAGAAAGGCACACAGTCTCCAAGTGACCATCTCCATTTTCTGACCATCTAGGTTTAAACAGACCAGACACTTCACACTGAACAAGCTGGTCCAACCACACACTGCCCTGCACAAGTGAGTCCTAATAATGAATGCCACCAGAGGGTGAACAGGTGGCCAGGCAACTGTTGCAAGATACACAGCAGAAGAAACTGGATTACAAAGATTTATAACTTTTTGTCTCATTTCTGATTTTGAGCAGGTTTGCTGAGCTCTTTTGTTAGTCAGCTGTTTTTTTTTTCTCCTTGCTGAGCACTTATGGGGTCCTGTACTAAGGAGCACAAGCTGTGATAAATGTACAAGTAGCCGTTTTCATGGGGATCTGTCCTACTGATACAACATAAATGTGTGACAGAGATATAGGATAAATACATGTGCATGACAGTTATTTGTCATTTGCCTAGGAACACCTTTGTTTTTTTCTGGAATTTTGTTGTCACTCTGGTTGAGTTTGCTAATACCTCTGAAGTACTTAAAGAGAACTACAAGTTCCGTTATAGACGGAAAATTTCTTACACAGTTCTAATGACAAGCCATTACACTAATTGAAAGGAAAACTTTAAAAAAACTTTATCTGTAAGTTGCAGACTGGTAAAGAATCTAACATTTGTGATAATTTTTGCATCAGAGCAAAAGGAAAATATTACACATTATAAAAATATTTATCTGGAACGTCAATTTCTTTTGTTTAAAACAACAAAGACAATTAGGGACAAATTGGTCAGTTTCTTGGGGGTTTTCATCCTATTAGTTTCTCTTTTTCCTGATGTGATTTAGCTTTTTAACAGTCAGACTTCAGATACAGATGTGTTGGGAAACTAGTCTTTAACCATATAAATCTTTACATATATATTAGGCTTCAATACTAGAAAAAAAAAACACAAAATCTGTTAACTTCTACAAGTTAATAGAAAGAACAGGAAATTCTATGCTTTTTTAGGAGAGAAGGCATTTATACTTCTCTCAACCAAGTAATAAAGGCATGTAGTTACCATTTTCCTCATTTACTTTGCAATGTCATAACTACATTAAAGAATAACCAAAAAAATAATGGAAAAAAATCTCTTTAGTACGGGTAGGGCTGAATTGGGCCAAATCACTGAAATTCTATAAAGCAAGGAAAAAACCCCACAGGATAAAACCTACAATGTTCAAGTACTTTCCCCCTCTCTAGCATTCTGTGGGGGCAGAGAGTTTAAGTTATGTACCTGTAACATTATCTAAGTTTGAAATTCTAACTTATTTAATAAAATTCATGGCTATCTCATCTCATTACTTTGTCTACTTATACTCAAGAGTTTATAGTGTGAATGATCATTTAAATATGACTTCTTAAAATTCTCAGTTGCCATAAAAATGTATTTTGAAATACATAACTGAAATATTTGGTGAAAACAAAAAGAGAGGAAAGTTCTTTAAATTTTCACTCTGTTAAGTAGGTCTGTACGAACTAGCTAGAGAAGGTGAATTAGTTTTGAGTACTTTTCAGTATTTTTCAGATAAAGTTCTCAGAAAAAAAACTTTGCAATAACTAAGTATTGTAGAATCATTTCACACTACCCTGTGCTGGCAGCCCTGAGAGTCTTTTTGATTTATTTTTAAAAGAAATTTATTTCCTGCTGCAAATAGATGAGAGCCAGCTCCAGAAAGAAAATTCCTTTAACTGGTAAATAGAAATGAGATGAGATATTGTTTCAATCACCCCTTAAACTCTTTGTGTGGGTGGACACAATGCTGTTATGTACAGCTTGACCTGGAACTTTTGCTCTTGAAGATTGAAAACAAATGCACCACTTAAAGTCATACATTGTACCAGGCAACAGCAGCAGGCAGAGCACGGAGGGTCCCTTCAAACAGCTCTATATGGTGACAACAGACCTGCTCCTTCTCTCTTATCCAGCAGGACTCATCTGAACCATCTCAGACTGGATCATGGAAGTTATGATGGAGTGAATTCAGAGAGGTCAAGCCTGGGGTATATAAAAAGGGATAGCATTATTGTAGCTACTCTTTTTCTTATGATTTACAGAGCTTTACATTTTGATACTGTAAAGCTGTGAACCCACAAAAGCTGCTGCTCACCTCTGTACGGCTGCTAGGTGTATCTTCTCAGAAGTAGAGCTAAACCAGGTTTTCTTATTCTTCTCATTGTTCCCAGTATGAAGACAATGCTCAACAAAGACCACCAAGGGTTATACCTCAAGTTTGTAATATATACTGTTTTCCTACAGTCTCACTCAAGAATGTTAGGTGTAGCATGGGAATCACCTGTGAAGAAATTTGTTGCAATTGCTGAGAGTGAGAGATGGAGCGAAAGGATACCAGAGCTTCAGATGGAAACAGTTTTCTCATTACACAATACAAAGAGAGCCAATAAACCTGGGAAAAACTCCTGAAATCTATTTATGCACATTAAGAAAAGCTGTTGTAGTATTTTCACAGTTTGATTTTTCAAATAAAAAAAATTAGCTAGAAATCCAAAATTTCCCGCCCAATGGGCTGAAGCCCACTGAGAGACTCATAGAATCATTACTGTTGTAAAAGATCCATAAGACCACTGAGAACAGCTGTTAACTCAGCACTGTCAAGTCTGCCATTAAACCATGTCCCAAAGTGCCGCATCTACAGGCACTTTAACTAACTACAGGGCTGGCAACTCAACCACTTCCTTGGGCAGCCTCTTCCAGTATTTGGGTACCCTTTCAGTGAAGAATCTTTTTCTTTTTTCTTTTTTTTTTTTTTTCTTTTTTTTTTTTTTTTTTGGTAATATTCAATCAAGATCTCCCCTAGAGCAACTTAAGGCCATTTCCTCTCATCTGGTCAGTTGTTGCCTGGGAGAAGGGACTGATCCCCACCTCACAATGGTCTGTTTCAGCTGGTTGTAGAGCACAATAAGGTCCCTTCTCCTTTTTTTCAGGCTGAAAATTCCCAGCTCCCCCAGCTGCTCCTCATAAGCCTATGCTCCAGACCCCTCACCAGCTTTACTGCCTGTCTCTGGACACCTTTCCAGCACCTCAATGTCTTCCTGGTAGTGAAGGGCCCAAAATTGGATGCAGGATTTAACCTGCGGCCTCACCAGGTCCGAGTACAGTTGGGAGAACCACTGCCCTGGTCCTTCTGGCCACACTATTCCTGATTCAGGGCAGGATGCCACTGGCATCCTTGGCCACCTGGGCACATGCTGGCTCAGGTTCAGATGGCTGCTGGCCAGCACCCCCAGGTTCTTTTCGACCTGGCAGCCTTCCAGCTGCTCTGCCCCCAGCCTGTAGCACTGCATGTGATTCTGACGCAGTTGCAGGATCCAGCACTCGGCCTTGTCAAATCTCACACCATTGACATTGGCTGAGAGATCCACTTTCTGCAGATCCCACTGCAGAGTCTCCCTGCCTTCCATCAGATCAGCACTCCTGCCCATCTTGGTGTCCTCTGCAAACTGACTGAGGGAGCTCTCAGTCCCCTTAGCCAGGTTGTCAATGAAGATATTAGGCTGGACCAGCCCTGACTCTGGTCCCTGGGACTCTGGGTCCCAGTCCTGACTCTGGTCCCACAAGTGACTGGCTGCCAGATGGATGTAGCACCATTCACCACCACTCTCTGGGGCTGGCCAGCCAGCCCAGGTGTTTTACCCAGGAGAGAGTATACCCACCCAAGCCATGAGCAGTCAGTTTCTCCAGGAGAATGTTGTGGGAAACAGTGTTAGGGGCTTTATTAACACCCCAGTAGACAACATCTACAGTCATTCCCTTCCCCACAGAGCAGATTACCCTGTCAAAAAGGAGTTCAGATTGGTCAAGCAGGACCTGCCTTTGCTAAACCCACACTGGCTGGGCCTGATTCACTGGTTGTCCTGCATGTGCCATGTGGTGGCTCCAAGAAGGAGAAGCTTTCTGGCTGAGGGTGAGGAGAAAAGAGAGCATGAATAAAGATAGAAATCATGGTCCAGGTACTCCAAAAACTGAAGTTCTTTGAAGTGGACAAGTGGGACAGAGGCCACCTCTCAGTGACTTTCAGCCCAATACTTATGCCATTCTCAAGGATCTAGACTAAAAAATCCTGATAAATAAAATTTTTAAAATCCTGTTCAAGGCAAAAAGAGCAAGTAGCTTGCAGGAAACTTATGGAAATTCCAGTTATGGGAGACACTGAAGCCACACGTGCGTTTTCTCAGGCTCAGTCACTGAACTCACAGCACCTGATCCAAGGCAGAAAAGCAGCATCTGATCATGGCCATGACACAACTGGTTTGTTCCAATCCAAAGCTGTTGGTCACAGATACTTACCACTTCTTCATGGTCAATATGTTTTCACTAGGTACCAACTCCTGTGTTTTGTTGCTCTTTGACTTCTATATACTGGGTCTACATACGAGTAAGTGTAGACAAACACACAGCAGAAAACAAAAAAAAAGTTGAGGGAGAAAGGATCAACTATACCAAAGTGTAATTAATTTTTCGTATTCCAGTTAGTAAGACTAACCTACAATAGAAATTTTCTTACAAATAAGTTAAACATTATAGCTAATAAACCACATGTAGATAATTAATGGCTTTATAATCACAACCACCTAATAATTTTGCTGTTTTCTGTACTAGTGCAGTACTGTTCTCAGGCCCTACTAAATCCTTCAGCTGTTCCTCCCCTTATCTTTTTGAGACACCCAGATTGATAAACCCTTCTTGTATAAACATTGAGATAGACAGCTGTTCATTTTCCAACTTGCTATTTAGTTATTGTCCTGCAACAACAGGGAACTTCTGCTTCTCTGAGTATACAGTGGACAAGAATTTAGCAAGAAAATATGGACTTTAATGCTGTACAAACCACCGCAAAACTTACAAAGCCACTGCCAGCAACATAAACACTGATATCCCCAGGAACAGTATTGTGACAATCTGTCCTGAAAGAAAACTCAAATTCTGAGAACAGCAGTGGCCAGCTGATGATGATAGCTTGTGTAAACTGCCTACCAGGGTATTCAGGGCCATGGATTAATGCCGTACTCTCATAAATCTTAATAAATTTCAGCTCTTCAGGGCAACACTGAATGAGGATATGAGACCCAAAAGTTGTCTCTGGTAAAACTGAGAATAACCCGTATCTGCATCTAGTCAGTGAGAAAAAGAAAAAAACAAAATCGAAAACCAACCAAACAACAAATAAACAAATAAAACCCCAAACAATAAACCATTGTGGATAGCAGAGGGAGGAAAAACAGATGGTCCAAAACCTTGTAAGCCTCAATTACCCTCAGTGGAAGCCATGGTGGATATACTTTGCATCAGATCTGTAATCCAGACAGCTTTGACAAGGGATTGACCCACTGGACCGGAACCAGAGTGCAGAAGCAGTCACCTGTCACCTGTGTCAAGGCAACGACATGAAGGCACGAGTATCTTTCAACTGACAGAAATTATTGATCATCCTTATACAGAGAAAATCTGATCCTGAAACAAGTACAGGCTATCAAGAGTGATGATTATCTCATTGCCAGTAGGCTCCAGCAGCTCAGCTATACTTATGTGTATCAGGGATGTCTAAGATGCAGCTGACACTGGCACCAGCTAAACTAAAGTCCAGGCACAGAAAATAACCACTGCAGAACCCTAGGACTACCATGCTAGGTATTTCCAGCACTTGCTGACATGCTTTTGATTAATCAGACACTAACAGGAATGAAGCCAAGGGTAAGAGGACATAGGGTTATCCTCCAGATAAACATGACTTCATGGTGTGGTATGGGATAATTGTCACTCTCTCTCTGCTGACAATTTCTGTTGAATGAGACATAGAGAATAGTAGGTAAGGTCTGAAAAATAACAGAGTGCTTGTTCTTATACAAAGCATGATAAATCCTGGTGGAAAGGCAGAGAGTGCACCTAGATGAAAGCAGAGAATCAAAAAGCAGTGCAGATTGCAAAGACACAGAAGACGAAAACAGAATATGCTGTAAAACCATAATCAAACCAAAGGAAGATGCATCAGTTCTATGTCCATGCACACAGGTTGAGTCATGATGCTGTTGCTTACCCAACTGTACAGAGGAGATAAAGAACTGATTTATGCTTTCAGAAATTTGCAGATTCCAGTTAAATATCTGGAGAATCCTTGAGCTGACTTACAATCAGATGAGTGTACCCCAAATAAACCATACCTTTCCTGTTCGGCGAGAATTCCTTGGTTCTTTTACACTGAAAAAGCGATTGTAGAGCATAAGACAAATTATGATGGTTTTCAAGTTAAGCAATAGTTAATATTTATTTTTAACCAATTGTTCACTGTAGTTCACAATATTCTGTTAGACTTTTGGGGTTTTTTTAAACATTAGACCCTTTTCTTTCACATGCACCAAGCACTGGTTCTTCATAAGAGAGATTATGTAGGTTAATGACAGATGCAAATGTGTAGAAAGTGAGGTTAATTTTGAATGTGTTAGATTGAATAAAATCGGAGTAAAAATTGGATTGCCAATGTTGATTGCAGAGTTGCTGAAATAGCACCAAAATACATTTAAAGCACACAAGTAAATAATGTTAAATTTTCAAGACTGATTTTGAATTCATTGATTTATTTACAGATAGAAATACATTTATATCAGATCTTTCAAAATTGCATTGCCAATTATATGTATCAATCTGGCATTCCTCTCTAAAACGGCTAAGTGTTGCTTTTTAAGCTTTGAATGAATTGGGCTCAATGGAGTGATTAGTCAGAAACTAACCTTTTTGGTAACAAAGTGAAATCAGAAAAAAGGCAATAACTTAGTTTTCAAGTAAATTTTTAAAAATTTTCCTAAGTACAGATACTTGCAAAATTGCACCTATCCAGCAGAATAATATCTAATTTAGCACAGTTGCTAAAGATAAATGATTTTTCCTGATCAAATTATATCAGGATGAATAATTTTATACTATATAATTGGTGAGCTGGATAATTCAATAAGCCCATTTGCTATGGTTGACTTCCTTTCACAAGTAGAAATTCTGTAATGAGGAAGGCAGTTTTGTCAAAACAGCTGCCAAATGGCAGTAGCATAATAAAAGAAGTCCATTAATCAGAAAATTAATTAAACATTCTGTGTATGTAAAACCTGCTGCATACTGAGAAAATGTGAATGGTCTGACAACAGCATTTGTAACAATTTATTCATTGGAGAATTATAGGAAACAGCCAGTGTATTACAAAAATATCCAATTACAGCTATTCTACAGGAAGAAAAGGACTCAATTTCTAAGGTTAATTGGCTAGAAAAATATTAAAAATTTCTATTCATTTTCTAACTAATCAGAATATAAGTATTGCGGGGTACCTATCCTCTCATCGTTTGAAATGAAGAGTACTCCTAGCAAAGAATGTTACTGGTGAAATGCAGTAGTAATATGGGTGGTGACTATCAGGACTCTAGCATCTCTCAGAATCAAGTAGAATTTTAGGATGAGCTGGGACCAAGATATTCTGCATCATGTGACAGTGAAAGAGCTATTCAATAGTTTGAGATGCTTCTAAAAATAATTGCCTCAGTATCTGTACATTTGTTAGAGACGTTGATCTGTTCTTGTCATTTAAGCTGGTTAATACTAATTTTAAAAGCAATGTTAATTTTCCTTAAATTAGTTACACCTTGAAGCTCAGGCTGACATGGTGGATTTATGACATTGAGAATCTAGAAAAACTAACTTTTAGGGGTGGTTTTATAAGCCTATGATGGTAGCCACCAAGATAAACGTTGGCCTCTATTCATTTATCTAAAAGAAAAAAAATGGGGTAATAATCTTAAATCTAAAATGGCACAAACACAGAGTGGGGCATGTGGCCAGCAAAAATAGATGTATTCTATATAACTTCAAAATGAATAGCAGAATTTTCTCTTTTGGGGGAACTTCATATTATTTTGGGAATTAATACAAAATTTTGACACATTCATTCCTTTGTTTTTGGTAGGAAAAAAATCTTCAACAGATGTGCTGCATAACCATTTTTTATGGGAATAAAATATGCCCCAATTTTCTGGGCTATATAATCACAGAAGATTACAAACAAGAGTTCTATAAGCTTCTAATGAATTTAGACCCCCCTTTCTCCTTTGAAAATCAATGAGAGTAAAACAGGTAACAGCCTTAAGTGCTTTCTTTATATCTGCATAATTGAGTTTGAAATAAATGAAAGAAGTAAACTGCATGGCCTCATGTGCAGTGTCGGCTATTTTTAAATAACATTCAGCATAATTATTTCACATTCTTTCCTTCCGTTTTAAGTCAGCAATGAGCAGGCACAGGATAATGCAGCTGGGAAGAATCCCAGGTCTATGAGCCTTATGAACATAAATTGCTCTGACTTTAGGAAAGCACTGACTATTTCCAATAAAGTAGGCTTGAAATGTTCTTTCTTTTCAACACCAGATGTCCTTTCTCATGCCATGTATTTGATTTGAAGTAACAAGAATATTCCTGTTTATAGTGGTGTGTCTGGTTGGATGGATAGAGTATCTAAAATATTTTCTGTGCTGCATAGTTAACAAAGTGATCCCAGTATTTCCATAGTATCACATACAGAAAAGATTAAATCAGAGTTATATCAAACAGATTAAATTTACTATCAGATTTATATTTTCTCTCCTCATTTTGTTATGGGAAATGATTTATTCATAGGTAGTTGGTGCTTGAAGAGTCCCTATGTATTTTCTCTGTGGAGGTCAAAATCATATTGGAATAAAGTGAAGTCACCTATTAGTTCTTATAGAACATTTTGCTAATGCTGCAGTATCAGAACAACTGGTAACTGAAAATTGAGACATTTTGGGGGAAAAGCCATTGTGGAGAAAATACCACAAATACATTGCATTAATGACCAATAGCTTTTGTGAGCATGTTCCACTTGCTCACAAGCAATATATTTTTAAATATTTTTTAATTTTTAATATTATAAACCTGTGTCTCCAGCTGCAGAGATAGAATGTTGGGCTGAAGCCATGAACACCACTGAATCATTCATTAGCTTGCCAGAGGTAGAGAATGGTTACATGGCACAGTGGGTTAATGCTTATGCATTCCAAGCTGGAGGCGAGTTATGACTAGATTTAGGTCACAAGTGAGACACATTCAGTGCTATCAGCTTGCTTTCTATGGATAATTTCTCACCTGCACAGATATATTTTATTATTGGCAATCTGTTCCAAAGTGAAAAAAGACAGACATAACAAAACTATTGGAATTGGATTTAAAAAGTTGTGTAGACAAAGATTCAAATTGACTACCTACATGACACCTAGCTCTTTGCTAAAATTATTGCTCCATCCAGAAAGACATAAGACATGGGCTTCATCACCAAGTGCGGAAACACTTAAATGTTTGTTTTTAGAATAACACTGAAAACATAAAACAAAACAAAACCACAAAAAATCAAAATTTTCTGTAAAGCAGGAAAATTAATCTCTAAAATTTACATCTTTTGGGATAAGCAAAATAAGTATGTACTATTTAAAAATACTAATAACACTTAAATACACACATAAAGCAAAATAAATTACCTACACATGCTGAGGTATGATAAAGAAATCTCTGCCACTGCCATGCAGATGAGTGCTATGGCTAAAGTATAAAAGTTTCATTACACAGGTACCTTCAAAGCTAGAGTAAACAAAGCTGTGCTGCTGGAAATGCAGTAAAGTGAAATTCTCACTGTGCTCCCTTGTTGTTGCAGTACCTTAGAAGGTGACCGTGTGGCATCTCTGTGTGTGCTCAGGGTGTGTGTGGTCTGCTGCATGTGCACAGGAAAAGGAGGTGGATAAAGAGACGTGAGAAAATAGAAAACTACTGACCATCAATATATTGTATGCCTCTTGTTGCTCACATGTAAGTTTTGGTCTTTCATCTTTTCCATCTCCTCACTCCAGCAGGAAGCCAAGATAGCTACACAGAAGTGAGAAGGACTGTTTTGATGTATCAGTTGTAGACTGGAGCATAAGATAAGATTTCATAACATCCAGCTTCAGAAACAGGGATCTTGAAGACACAGGTCTGAGTTAGCAGAATCATTTGCTACCAGGACACTTAATATTAACACTTACATAAGTGTCTTGCCTCACACCTGCTGGCCCTGGTTCTCCCAGTGACTTCAACATGATACTTCTTGGAAAGCAACACAGCACTATTAAAGCAATACAGATTTCTGGAATGAACTGATGTCAATTTCCAAAACCAATCCCAGCAAATATTTATCAGGTAGGAGTGGTGCTCTGTTAGAATAGCTGTACACAAGTAGTAAATATTTGTTTAGACACTTGCATATAAACATCAGCTTTGGCAATGTGGTCATCACAAGTTTGCGTAGTTTTAGATCCTGAGGGTGAGAAAGACAAGGACTGAATAAAGCCTTTGAGAAGAGCAGATCTCAGCATGCTCAGGAAATAGTGCACAGAGATCACTTAGGAGTCTGTCTTGCAGGACAAATGGGTTTGGACAGATTTTCAGAGACAGAAAAGACAGAGATGGCAAAAGGTAGAGTCTCCAAAATGACAACATAAAAATATAAGGCAGGTGTGCAATAGTGCAGGGAGGGGAGAGAAGCTTCTGTTGCAACTTCAACTGATAAGAGATATAAAGAATAACATGAAATTAATCTCTGAATGATAGTATAAAGTAAAAATGCAAGGATGATAAAGGGATAATGCCAATTGGAACTGGCAAGTCAGTCACAAATACTACAGCAATGACCCAAATAGTTGCCTCTTTTACCTCAGTCCTCAGTCCCACATCTCTAACACCAAGGAGCAGAAATAAGGGAAATGGTGAACTACTCATGATAGAGAAGGGTTGAGTCAGGGACCAACCACACAAAGTAGATATAGACAGATTCATGACACCAGGCAAGATGTCTACAAGGGTGCTGAGAATGTTGGCTGACATGACAACAAAATAATTCCTATCAATTATTTTTGAAAAGCCATGGCATCAGGAGAAGCCAAGTAATCAGAAACAGGCAAATGTTTTGTCCAACTAAAAATATTGGAAAAAAAAAATATAAAGCTAAAAGAAACTGCAGACAATAACCTTCACTTCAGTTCCTGGGAAAACTAAAGAAGAAGTCCTCAGGGAAAGATGCCTCAGGAGGTTAAAAGATAAGAAGAAGAGTGGAAGAAGCTAAGACAGAATTAATAAGATTAAATCGTACTTGACCAACCTGATTGCCTTCTGCAATGAAACAATTTGCTGAGTGAATGAGGATAGAGCTATAGATGTCATCTGCCTTGATTTTGTCAAGGTTTTTGGCCTGGTCTCACACAATATGCCCTATAAAGAAGTTTTCAAGTACTCTGATAAATGTATGGGCCATTATGTGGGGAGAAATTTATCTAAACTACCAAGCTCGAAGTCCCACTGGCAGAAATCAGATTTAGAGACTTCCAGGAGTTTCTCCTGGTTGAGATGTTGTTCAGTGTCCCTGTAAATTATCTCAGTCATGGGACTGAATTCACATTCACCAGGTTGTGGATGACACTGAAGTAACAGGACAGGCAGATGTGGTACAAGGAAGAGTTGAGCCAACAGGGGTTGTGTGGAGTATTGCAAAGAAACACAGGCCCTGCACACCTGAAACAAAACAATCTCAAACAGAAGGACAGTCTCAGTTCTGTCTCAATGGTGTATTTTATCACTCAACAACAACCATTTGATTCTCTTAGTGAAAAAAAAAAAAAAGGAAAAAGGAAAAAAAAAAAAGTGGTTGACATATTTCTGTATTGTGGCTCTCACCAACCCTATCTGCTTTTCAAGCCATTGTTCATGGAGTCTCCATCAAACCAGCCAGGAGAGATGAAAAGACCAGAACACCTCCGATGACCTGAGAGACCCTGAACCTGTGACGATGTGCAAGGTGGAAGCCTTTCAAATGCAGTTCTCCTTCTGGAGATGTCCCCTCCAATTCACTGATGTTCAGTCACATTCCCATCAGTGACTCAGGCATAAGTCCCAAGTCCCTAAGGCAGATGTACATCAACTTTTTTTTTTTCCAGGAGAAGTGACATCAATTCCCTAGAGATGCAAAGGGACAGAAGAGACCAAGCTGTGATCCGTGAGAGAGAAAGAGGGTGTGTATACCTTTGTCATGAAGGCACTTTTAGACTGCCTTGTTTTAGACTCCTGCTGTCCTGGTTAGTGAGAGAAAAGAGCTCAGGGTGAGGAATGAAAGGAATCCATCACAAACCAATGTTGAAGATGTCCCCATCCACGAGAAAAAAGAGACGGAGAGATGAACAGAGGGGACATGACAAAACATATGCAAAGAAAGGAAGAAATGAAAAATGAAGAAAACCTGTAACAATAGTCTCTTATTCATATACAGTTTTTTACTAAACTTTTTTAAATTGGTGCCTCCTTCTAATGCCATGCTTAATTATTGACACTGGAAAGAAAGTGAGGACAGATGTATTGCTTTGGGTGACTTTTTATGTGCATAGTCAGACAAAACCATAAGTGAGAAGTTGCTTTTATTTAAAATGAAACCCAGAAAGATTTGGAAGAAGAAAAAGTAATTCAATGAAGAAACAGAATTCAGAAAATTAGGATAGGTTTTAACACTTGAAAAAGCAAGAGACTGAAATTAATATGGGATAACAGATCACTTGGTTTCCCAAAGTTTTAGTCTGTTTTCAAAGTTTCCTAAGAAAAGAGGATGAAAAAAGGCCTGGTAAAAAACACAGAAACTGTTAAACTATAAATAATCCTGGTTGTACTAAGAATAGACCCTTAGCATATCTTTACAATACTGTCCAAATATGCCCTCTCATGTAAAAAGGCAAAAGGTCAAGACAGTTCAGTTTAAAACACCTGGATGGAAAAGATGAAGCTAAGGATTTTAAAGAATTGTTTTCAAATAGCAAATAAAAAGAGTGGAAAGAAACAAAATCTCACAAAAACTTGTTCACTGGAAGCATATGTAGTTGCATATTAATGATGGCATCTGTTATGTACTGACTTGAGTTCCCCTAACCACGGAATGTTACATAACCATTGTCAGGAGATTTAAAAGACTTCCATTAATTTGTGATGGCAGCAATTAGCAAGGAGGGTGTTAATACTTACTGATGCTCAAGCTGTCAATTTCTGGGTATTTTTCATTTGTATTCTTTGTAAACTCACATTGTCGTGTACACAAGGATACCACTGCATCTAGGAAGAAAACAAATTTTTCTTTCTGCCATGAGATATTCACTAGACAAGTGACATTTTTCTTAGAAATAGCTAAGGAAATTTCATTCAGAATAAAATAAATACTATATATAAATCACTACATACAGAAAAGTTAGGAGGTTCATGTTTGATAAAATGTATTTCTGTCTGAGCCCACCTAAGTTTTTGTATGCACATGCTGACATATGTGCTCTATGTAATTTGGCAATGTGAATATTATGGATTCTTACTGTTCAGCAGATGTTGGTGAAATATATTTGCATTAGCAATTTTTCATAAGGAAAAAACAATTAGTCATAACTGAAAGTCCCTTAATAAAAACAATTGTTTACAAATAGTTTATTTGAGATGATTTCTCTGCTCAGATTTTTTGTGGTCAAGTAGCGAGGTCAAGTGATTCGAAGCTACAGGACTTGAAGCTGCAGGGCACTAAAGTATTCCTTTCATGTAAAAATAAAACTCAGTAGCTGAATTGATGATGTTTACGTGTTCTGCTTTAGGGTTAGCTGCTCATCACATTCTAAAGAACACAGTGGAGGCCAAGAAACAGTACAAAACGACATCACTATTCTGTGAGGTAGAAATGATGCACTCATGCTATTTTACCTGCAGGTGATGCTCTGAAGAAAATAACATAGACCTCAGTTGTCTTAAAGTTCTCTTGGAGATGGTATCCAAGATGAGGGAGCTGTAGTTACACCTAGCTAAACACCTGTTCATTTACCAGATTCAGTCGTCATATAATAGCATTTCAGTTCAGGATATGGTTTTGAGATAAAAACATTTGATAAAATGACAGTATCAACCAGCATCCTGAACCACTGGTATTTTGAAAGCATTTAGAAGTACATGCATGTATTACAAACACAATATTAATCTATATTTAAAATATTTTTGTGTCAAAAATGTCTTCAAATCTTTTATGTGCTGTAAACATATGGAACTGAAGAAGTATATCCCCTTCTGGAATTAGAGGGCAGCAGCTGAGCCATATGAACTATCTTGCATAATGTTCAAAGGAGAGAAAATTATTCCAAGCAGAGAAGAATAAATTCTGTCAGCTACAAAAAACAGCCATGGGATCCTTTTTATGATCATATAAATATGACCCTAGAGGTCTCACTGAAAGACGTACAATACAGCAAACTACATGCTATTCCATTTTTTTCTGCCTCAGTTAAATTGCCAGGTTTAACTGGCACTATCAGAAATTGAACTTTTGATTCTGTGGAACCTATTTCAAGCTTAGCATAAAAAATGCAATGATTTGTCCCAGTTAGGTCTCTGGGCTGCACTGCTTGATAGCATTAGTTAAACAATACATGCTGAATTGAAAAGAGTCCCCATCACCTGCAATGGTTTTCACAATCTTTATTTAAACATTCTATGTCTTCAATAGCTTAAGATAAGCAGAAATAATATTTCTCGGGGTTTGTGGGCATTTACCCCCCACAATGATAAAAGGCAATGACTTCCAATGCTCAGTTTAACAATCACTACAAATGCCTTTTACTCCTCTGTGAACATCAGCTGCATAGCTAGTGTCAGCAGGAAATTCTGGATAACTGTAGAGTAGGAGGATGTCTGGGAACAGGCAGCTAAATCAAAGAAACATAATTTATTTGTGGAGCTCATTTTCAATGGATGTTTTGGAAAACATAAGAATAAATGTGTTTTAAAAGGCTTTAACCAAATGAAGAATTGTCTATCAGTGATTATTAAACATGGTTGTACATGAAGTATTTTTTTGCTGATCAGGAAGTTTTCAAATAATTCTCTGTTTCTTAAAGCTGTTGCTAAATGCCTGTCTTTAGTCACCACCAGCAGGATGATAGGTGGCCAAATAAGGACCTTTGAAGAATTAAATTAAAGAATTTAATCCTTCTCCTGGACCAGATTCTCTAAAGAAGAATAACTATAAAATAGCAGCAGTTCTCTTGGCATGTACTGCTGCAGTGGTTGGGAAGACACCTCTTCCTTACAGCTCTTTGCCTCCTTGTTTTCAACTACAGCCCAAGAAGGGGAAGGAGACAGTCACAGAATTTACAGGAGAGATGGTTCTCTGCTGTGTCACAGAACATGGCAGAGACAAGCTCACAGACCTGCAGGATGTTAGTACTGCACATCACACAGTACTGTAGTGTACAGTATTATACTATATGCAGTATTGAAATAATATTTGGAGTCAGGGAGTCCTAAAAAACCAATGGTGCTCTGATGGGATTGTGCCACTATTGCTCAGAACAGTGAATAAAAATACAAGCCTGAACATCCTGCTGCCCCTGGGGTATTGTAGAACAAAGAGAAAGGTGTCTCAGAGATCTGTCTTTGATTAAACAGTTCTTGAGGGATACTGACAAGCAAAATAACTTTGTTAATGAAGGCACATGCCATTCTCACCCTAATGTCATGCAGGGATTTATTTGAACTGGCCATCCTTACTGCATAGTACAGCACACATAGACATATTTTAATCTTATAGTTTTGGTTATTATTGTACTGGATTTTGATATGGCAGATGTATCTATAATTCAATATATTCTCAAGTATCTCTTCCCTTACCAGAATTTGACCAGGGCAGGTTAATGGTAACTCGAGCAATCCTGTCTGGAAGGAACTGGAGATTCTGGATTGCCTTGTAGAGCTGCCCACAGGAAGTTGAGGGGCCAAGGCAGGCATAAAGTGTCTATCCATCCTAAAAATACATATTTTGAATCTAACATACTTAGCACTCCCATACAGATACTGTGCTACATGCTTAATTGACTTAATTAACTTAATTATCCTGGTATTTCAGAAACAAAATAACAGAATATTCTGAGTTGGAAGGGACCCACTAGGATCATAAAGTCCAGCTCTTAAGTGAATGGCCCATACAGGAATCAAACCCAACCTTCGCATTACTAGCACTGTGCTCTGATCAAGATGATTTTAGTGGGAGTTGTACAATTTCTAGGAAGAAAAATGCTAAAAGAATATGTTGATATTTAGAGGCTAAATCTACATCCATACAGAATTTTGGATGCCATCTGCATGAGGCTCCCAATCCATGTGGCGTTCAGAACAGCACGTGATCATGGCAGTAGTTTTGGTTTCCAAGCTCTGTGAATTTGTGAAAAATTGCAGCTAGTGTTTCCCAGACAAATCTCCAGAGCCAGGACACAGCAGGAGTATACCCCTGGCATCAAGATCTGCTCCTGAGCATGGTGGTATTCAGGGCCCCAGTGCAAGAAATACTTCAGCTACCTGGAATAGGTTCAGGAGAGAGACAGCAAGATATTGAAGGGGTGGGGGAACCATGGGGAGGGAAGCTGTAGACTTTGCACTGTGGGGTGTAGGTGAAGGGCTAGGAATTGTTCAGCCTGGAGAAGGGATATCTTCAGGGGCACCTTACAGCAACCACTCAGCAGCTGTGAGGAGGCTGTTGAGGAGACAGCTATGGGCTCTTGATGCTGATGTACCATGAGAGGACAAGAAAAAACTGGAACAAGAACAGTTGTGACAGGATGTAAGGAAAATATTTTTTCCCCTGAGGACAGGGCACAGTGGGACAGGCTGCCCAGAGAGGTGGTGCATTCTCCATCTGTGGAAGTTTCAAGACCCATCCAGATAAAAGCCCTGAGCAACCAGGACAGACCTCAGAGCTGGTCCTGCTGAGAGCAAGAGGTAAGACTGCAGACTGCTGAGCAACCTTCCAGCTGGAACTATCCTATGATCTTTTGTTCCTGTAGGTGGGTGTAGTCATTTCAGACTTGATGACATTCACATTCAAATTCGCAACTGAATTTGTTCAAACTTTGTTCTTACTGAGATCAATCAGATCAGACTCTAATGTTAGCTGACTTTTTCAGCCTTCCTTTCTGTGAAGAAAGGAAAAGCCACACTGACTTTGGTGTTGATATCAGTATTTCAAGTAATGCTTCTACAATTTCATGTCCCTGAAAATAAATCTTTGACTTTGGTGGTAGTTGAAAAAATGATGGAAGGCCAAAGGTAGCTCCTGAATTACTCTTGTTCAGAGCACAAGTGTGCCTGGGAAATGTAATGCAATTAGGTTTTGCTTAGTGTAAGCATAGCTTTTTAAGTCCACATGGAGATGCATACTCAGATCTGCATCCATGACCAAGCTGACCAATATGTCTGCTTTCTGCAAAGTTCTATCCCGGATTGCAGTCTCAGAAACACTACAAGGCACTGAGAGTTTCAAAGCACTTGGTGATGTTTTGCATACCTAAAAATAGCTTTTTTGTGTGTGTGTGTGTGTGTGTGTGTTAAATACTCAGGACAGGTAGAAACTTGCACCCAAACCAAACACAGAAACCCCAAAATCCCCCACAAAAATATCAGCAATAATCTAACAACAACAGGCAAGCAAAAATAAGGCCTTTAAAATGCCCTGTTATATAAGGTATAGTGCTCACGAAGACAATGGAAATACAACAAAAATTGCAAATTTCTCCTGTCAACAGGAGATATTAATATAATTAATAATTAGACTTTGAGTACAGAAGAAAAGACTTTTTCAGATAAAAATGATGACATTGAGAAAACAAGAATCAGATCTAGATTATTCACTGTATTTTGAAACACTACATCTCTACTTTTGATGTACTACTCACAATTTCTTGTTAAAATGTGTTTGGTTTTAATGTTGCTATTTCTCTATTGCTTTCTCTCTCCTATGCATTTGAAAATGTGCTCTTTAATACTCCAATAATAGCACTCATGGATGGTAATGAAGCTGCTTCCTTGGAAAATGAGCTATTTTCTGTCTGAGTGACAAAGAAAAATTAATTCAGTAGGAAAGGTTTCTGGTGCGTTTGGAAATTGCCATTATTTTATACCTTAATAAAACAGGTGGAATGGAAATTTCCTCTTTAATATTGTCTCCAATTAAAATTCTTTCTTATTTGTTTGATTAAATTTACATACACACACAATGTGTGCACCCTTGGGCCCATTGCTATAATTTTAATAATTAAATAACTTCTGTTGGTTTTAGAAAGTGTGTTCGGATTTTCTTTTTATTTTATGTTCTTTCTTTTCCCACTTAATCTTACAGAAATTTGCTTCAATTCTTACTGTTCACTGCTTTCAAAAGGCAACAATCCTGCAGAAGACATGATATCCATGGAACAGCCATCTGATGCACAGAGAGTAAAGAACTCAAACAGTATATAAACAGCAGTAAATCTATTGCTATAAAAAGGCTCTGCAGCGCAGTTTCAGGGGCAAAAACCATTTATTGAAAAGGACAGGTGTTACTGCAGCACACGTCCTTTGCCAAGAAAATCTTTTTTTTTAAGTGCAAGGCATTTCTCTGGTGTGTATTCAAATGAAAATTCCGGAAAATGTCTGAAAATAATTCCGTCCCCCTGATTTTAATAGTAAGGCCCCTGTGAATATCAAATGCAGCATATCCAGTTTTTAAATGCTCGTCCTCTTATACCACAATTACGAAACTTATTATTGGTTCTAGTCTAGATTCTCATTGGTTGCAGCATAGTGGATGATTAAGCTATAAAATTGGTGTGAATTACCATATATCTTGACCTTCTGTGAAGCTGTGGGATATTTTAATCATGATATCTATTTTATCTCCATTATTCTAAAATTTGAATACAATTGTCATATATACAGAAATCAGCACATAAAGGTTTAAATTACCTGTAAAGAAATGCATCAGAAGTAGTTGAGGAGATAGGATGCAATTGTAATGAAGAGAGTTACAATGATCTGGCAAATCAAAGTGATTGCTTCATAAGTTACAAAATAAAACCTAACTGTGTGGAACACATCTCACAGCTCAGCAGCCTCCTACACACCTGGGAGCTCATCCCACTTGCTTTGGTATTCCATCTCCTCAAGGAGGATGTTTCCAAACTTCCATCACCTATCAATGCTCGTACAAAATTATTAGTCATAAAGACCTGTCCTCCAGTATTAGATCATTCAGAAGTCTTCCTGTCAGCCTTTGGAAGTACTTCTCACCAAACATGGGATAAAAGTTCTATCATTATTATTAGCAGTGCTAATTATACATTAGCAAATAATAATAAAGGTACTGATGAACTGATACCTCATATTAGCCATATACTTTCCTATTATCTTATAAAATGCCTTCTAGTCTCACAGACTGTTAGACTTTATTAAGACATCATGAATATGATGTGAAATTTGAGCAGTCAGAACTGCTTCCTAAGCACCAACTACAAGGAGCTCAACTCCTTTGATTAAAAACTGTATACTAAAATAGATAATTATAATATAGGAACTATTAAACCTTAGAACACAAAGACTGTCCGCTGTGCCACATCTTTCTTACCTCCTCATCATTTTGGCACAGTTTCTTCAACAGTATAGTAATACTGTAGTAATACTGTCTTAGGACAGGGATGATTTGTTATTTACCTGACAAATCAAAATTAGCCAAAATTTTAATTTTTAAGACTTTGGAAACTGCCAGACTTTTCAGTAAGGAGGTGTATTTTTCACACTTAAAAAAAATCATCTGCATTACTGTAATGTTCTCAAGTAACAGGTTTTTAGTGATGGGAGGGGTACAGACATTACAATTAGAAAAAATCCAGTAAGTTTTCTTTTTCTCCAAAAAATCCTTTTTTATTTTTTTAATTCTATATGAAAACTAAGAAGAGTTTAGAAACAATGACTTGTAAAATAAAATTTCTGAAAAAATCATCTCAACTTAAACCAAAGGAACATTTCTTTGATTACACTAAAAATTCTCCAAGTTTCTGTTTTAGTTTTTTAGCAAAATACATTTAATGATTTAAAGTAATTTTTAATGAAAAAAAAAATGTATTGCTTTGAGGTGTTAACCATTTCTCTTTCTTAATGAGGTTGAAAAGACTAGACTATTTCCTGACAAGGCATTAATTGATATTGTATGAGTTGGATGGATCAAAGACCTTGGCCCTCTCTCTTAAATTTTAATTATGTCTTTACTGCTTTTAGAATAAAAATGCCCTCTTAACTCCTTATATCTTCTTTTCTAATCTTTAGTGGTTTAAGAACCCCTCTAATTCTTAATATATGGATTCTGATCATTGTTTTCCCCCTTGTTTCTCTTTCCCTCAATATGTTTCATTTTCCCTTTCTGAGTACGTTTGTCTAATCTTTCAGCTACAGCCATAGTGACTTGCAAAACATTCCATGGCAAAGCAAAATGGGAGCAGATATGTAAATATTTTCACACATATGTATATTTGTACATAGTATATATACACATAAAGTTAAAATATGCCAGTTACAGGCCCCCATCTTAATATCCTCCATCTCTGCTTTTGGAGGTGAGGTATGGTAAAGAATTTTTTTATGTCCAATGAGATGCTTGAACATTAAAGGTTTTTTACCTTTTTTCATGCAGTGCCTAACCTGTTTTGCATTCCATGTAAGGTTCAAGGCAGTAAGTTACACCACTCATATTAAGTCACACTATATATATACCAGGAAATCTTTACAGTATTCATCTTGTTCCATTGCAGGTTGCATCCCTGGAATTTGACTGAATTACTGCTGGTTGCGGAAGTTCAGAATAAGAACAAAATCTAACCTATGGATCTGGCTTTAAAAAAGGGGAACTAATTCTTCATTGTTTAATTATATTAATTTCCTATAAGCCTTAAATTAATTTAGGAATCTTTCATGTTTGATTTTCATTATATGATCAGCAACTTATTTCTGACAGCATTTTAAGTAAGGATAGGATTTTGATACATTTTTGTTCATGGTTTTGTAACCATTTACCATTATAAATGGAAAGCTGAAAGTCTTACTTTACTTCATATTTTACAAGCAGTTTATAGAACTATCAGACAGCCACTAAACTCTAATTGCTTTCCACACAATGTACAAAAGTCTATCTCAAATAATTATAAAGATACTTATATTTTCTTCTGATACCTACTTTTCATCAGCAAAACATGCCACAAAATCAAGATCTCTTTTTTGGTTTTTGCAAACCACTAGGGAAAACACAATTTTCATATCTGATCCTGCAAATATTTGTGTAAAAATCGTGAAACTAATCACAGGAAGAAGTAAAAAATGGTCATAAGTATTTTCACAAAGTTCAAGTGGATATATTCATAAAATTGGAGACCTTAAACCACAATACTTCTTTTCTTTGTCCCTAAAAAAAGTGAGTTTAAGGAGTTTGATGTTAGAGGTCTTGATCACTACTTTTGTTTTACCTCAAGTGGCTCCATTGGGCTAATGACCTATTTTCACGATACAGGGAAAAATACAGTGAATATTCCATGATGCGCCATTGGGTTGCTGGGCGAAAACTTACTGCTGCATAAGACAAGTGTTTTTCAGTTTTAGAAATTTAAAAATCTGTGGAACTTAACTCAGTCCTGTTACTACTGTTGTCTTGGGAAGATCTGCGTTCTCGTCTCAGTGCAGTCACTTCTATTTGAATAATATGTTGTGAATTTCATTCCATACACATCTCAAAGATATGTCTATAAATACAAAGTAACTAATATTATTTTTGTGTTTTCAGAGAGAGATAATGTAAATGAAGTTTTATAGTTCTTAAAAATATATTTTTTTAATATTAATAATTTTTCATTTTCCAAATATCTATTTTAACTGTAAGTATTTTCTGTTTTCTGATTATTTTATTCTGCAGGTTCTAGATATTTCTGTCGAGTTATTTTCTCAGGGTTTAGTTTTAAATTCTAGAACTAATCACCCATATTTTTCTAAAGTCAGAAATTTTCTGAAATTAACTGATGACTTTCTATATATTTCCTTTGGGCTGATATCTAACTTCATTGTTCTTTTTCTTTATCTTGTCTTAAGACATCCTAAAAAAAAAGTAAAAATAAAAAAAATAAAGAAAATATATTTTTGCAACATAATATATATAATCTTTCCTTTTCAGGGATGTCATTTGATGTAAAGTTAAAACCAACATTCATACTTTGATTTAGTGACCATCATGTCTAAATATTCTATTGATAGATTATGAAGTATGGAATATGAACCTGAACTGGAGTCAATATCTGTCTGACTAATCTACACAACTGTATTGAATCTCTCTGTGTAGCTCTTGGTTTCATAAATCAGTTTAAAAAAAGGAAAATGTATCTTTTACTATTTCTCTTCTGTCTCAAATATCCATCCTATTCCCACTTCGAAAAGATAACTTGATCCTTAAAGCTGTATCTTTTAATGACCATTCAATTCAATTATATTTTCAATGTTTTTGATAGTTATATCTTCATTCATTTAGAGCAAACACAAAAAATTAATTATCTGAAGGTTTTATTTTATAGTAATTTTGCAGAATGCAACAGGGAAAATACTCCTGTGAAAAGCTGTACAAATTTTTTAAACCATAAGTCCAAAAGACTACCCCAGTTTTTCCATTATCCTGTACAGCCTGATGCTTAGATTGTCTCTGAATGACAATAGCTTGGTTTTGCTCTGCTGATACTTGTGTTTCCAAAGATGATGGTGTAAGATCAGCAAGTACTTTGACTATTATAATTCAGAAGAATTATTTCTGCAACTTGCAACATATTCTACGTGGCTGATAGACTTGTGGTACTTTTTTGTTTGTTTTAAAATTAGAAGCCTAATTCTTCATTCAGATGTTACATAAAGTTCTTGGGTTTTCAAAATCTGCTAAACTTTTTTTTTTTTTTCTCCCCTAAAAGATACTCCATTATTCTAGAATTAAAGAGGATGCTTTCTTGCACAGGACATGCTAAACATCTCCCACCAAACTTGTAAACTCTTTTATTAGATACTGAAGTAAATATCTAGTTTGCTTTTAGCTGTGTGTCACGATTTAACCCCAGCTGAGAGCTCAACCCAACACAGCCGCTCACTCATGTCCCCAGCCCCAGTGGGACCAGGGAAAGAATCAGAAGTGGGCAAGTGACAAAACTCATGAGTTAGGATAGAGACGGGTTAATAGGGAAAGCAAAAGCCATGCAAGCAAAGTAAAACAAAGAATTCATTCACCACTTCCCATGGACAGTCAGGTGTTCAGCCCTTCCTGGGAAAGCAGAGCTCCATCATCCGTAACAGTGACTTGGGAAGACAAACACCAAAATTCTGAACTACCCACACTTTGTCCTTCTTTCCCCAGATTTATATGCTGAGTGTGGTGTCATATGGCACAGAATGTCACTTTGGTCAGCTGGGATCAGCTGTCCTGGCTGTGTTCCCTTCCACATCCTTGTGCACCCTCAGACTCCTCACTGCTGGGGTGCACCAAGAAGCAGAAAAGGCCATGACACTGCTTGAGATTAGCAATAATGAAAACATCCCTGTGTTACCAAATCTGTTTCCAGCACAAATCAAAAACACAGAACTATATCAGCTACTGTGAAGAAAATTAACTGCTGAAAAAACCCCAAACAAATAAACAAAAACCCACAACAAAGCAGCAGCAACGACAAAACATTATGCTAAGGAATGTATTATCTTACTCCACTTGCTTTTCTTTTTTTTTCCTTAGGCAACTTGATTCACACTGTGGTCTTGCACCACGAAAAGGAGATTTCTGCTGCAGTACAGAGAGAAGCCTGTATAAATGAAGAAGACAGAGGGCAGATAGGTCTATACATACAGACTCAATCTATCATACAACCTAAGCATTCCATAGAATCCAAATGGTTAGCACTACAACTTTAATGCATGTGCTCATATTTTCTTTCTAATTAAGTTCAGAACAGCAACAACAAAAAAGTATAGCCAAAATTTAGACTAACAAAGGGAACAAAAATCACACAGGACATAATTTATATGTCCTTCTGTTTAGAAGCCTGAGAAAAAGCTGTTTAAGACAGTTTTTACTCTGACTTCTTTCGTTATCTAAATTCTAGATAGCTGCTGAAAATCATATGCAGTTAAATGTAATTTTGTTTGCAAAATATCATATCATATTCTTTCTAAATATACTTAGAGCAATATAAAGATAATAGGTTTTATGAAGTATAGAAATCTCTGGAATACCTCTAGATGAGCCTGTAGAAATATTCTAAGGAATATAATCACATCAGGACAGACCTTTTCATGACCTGTTTTATACTATAAGCAAGCTAGAGCTGATCCTTAGTTGAACCAGCTGAACTTGTGATCCAGTGCTGAAATCATCAAACCCTCTGGAACTAAGACTGACTAACTTCAAAGATTTGCAATATTTTATTTACCTTATCTAGCAATTTATTTCCTAATGTTTGGTAAAGAAAATCCATGAAGCTAAGCAGGCCACTTTCTATTTTATATATTTTCCCAGTAGTTATTTTATTTCTAACTTTTTTTTTTTTTTTTTTCTTATGAAAGGTTTGGTTTGACTGTTTTTAGAAGGAGAGTGGGGTTTTTTTGGGGGGGTGCCTTTAATGAACAGGATAATTTGGCACGAGCAATAGTTTCACTCTTTATATGTTTCAGAACCGGAAGTATTTCAGATTGTTTTATTTTGGCCTGTAAGGCTTGGGGATGCTACTAGAGATCTCCTTTCTCCTATTTTTGGGGCTTGCTTCATATATAAAATTTGAGTGTGGGGCTCTCTATTTTTTCTTTTCATTTCTTCCTCTTGTTCTGTTGTCTCCATGCACTGTTTTATACAAGTACTTGCTTTTCCAGCTGGTATTGTAAACATCACCATCCTGCACATGTTGAAAAATGAGCAGCCTGCTCATCCAGTTTTATAACTCAGAGTAGCAGAAGCAGATTGGCGATGTTTTTTGACATGCACAGCGTACATTACTGCAAGATGTCATATTTTCCCAAAGGGGTACTCAGTATGTCAAGAAACTTGGACCAGACACAACAAGATCATAAACATGCTACAGCAAACACACCAGAATATTTGTATAGGATTATCATTAGGTATTAGATGAATACTGTTTCATCACATGCTCCCTGTGGAATAGGATTTGATGGTTCCATACTTGTGATAATATTAATTATATTTACATTTTAATGCCACTGTTTTGGCAAAGATATTGCAAAAATATGTAGTACTTTTACTTTTTACATAGTTTATAATTCTAAAAAACTTATTTAAGAAAACAAATCTGAATTAATTTGATATGGAAAAACAGCAATTTGCATTTATAACCATCAGAAGACAAAAAGGACCTTATACATATCTTTTAGTACAAATTTTAAAAATTATTAATTTAAAAACACAGGCTAAGAAAAAAATCTCATTTCAATTTGATTCAAATTTCTTTCTACCAAAAACTAGTAGAACAACACATAATGAGGAGCTTTATGTTTTACTTAAGCCCACAACCTTATTAATTCCACTGGGAACTATTTGCAATAACTTACACAGTGCAAGTCATGGTTCTAACTTTAATGTTTCTGATCTTGTGGACAGCTTCAATTCTAATAAATCTCCATCCAAAGAAACTCAGAAAAGGAAGAGAGAACCTGCTGCGAGCCAGGGCTACAATATTTTGATCACGCAGCTGGTCTCCACCTAATGTGACCCATAATCCAACCCTGAAAAAAGGATAAAATGGAACAATTTAGCAGATATAAACCACTGATTTACCTTCTGCAGGTGGAGATTTTATAACACTTTATGATTTCACACGTCACCACGGATAGCCCGAACTTAACAGGCCCCTATTTCCATGTGAAATAACCAAATTAATCCTGAACAAATTATATCCTGACTTACTGTGAGATTTTTAATACATGTCTGTAGAGAGTACTGTCATGAACAGACAGCCCTCTCCTCTTGTAACTCCCTCCCTGTGAAAAGGCAAACTCATGGTACCAGCAGGCACCGTTAGAAGAAAATCTGTACTGCAGCAGCTTTGCACACCACAGTCATTCCCAACTCCTGCACTTCCTGTCCCCTAAGTTTGTGTGTGCAGAAATTGACGGTGCAAGTCTTGCACCTGGCTTCCCATTGCAGGTTTGTGCACTCCCTGGCCTGAATGCAGCCGTCTCTTCCCATACCATACATGGAAACCTCTCCTTCAGGACCCATGGTGTCACAGATTGTACCATCATGTTGGCCTGGGGTGACCTTTTGATGCTTGTATCCCCAATTACCTGTTCTGTTTATGCTGCATGTGAAGTTCTGTACCTTTAAGACTAAGTAACCCTGATAAGTAACAGCGGTGTTAATTAACCAATACAGCATTGCCCCTGATGAATAACAGCTATATCCAATAAGGATGGGTTAGATAAAAGAGGGGGTTAGCTGGTAATGTGAGGACTGTCATGGAGGAGTGACCTTGAGGAGTATATAGCAGAGGCTCATGAAGCACGATCCTGGAGAGAGAATTGCTGCTTCGAGACTAGTTCAGAGAGCAAAGGGGGGGAAAGAAGATCTGTAGAGTTTGTTTTGAAAGTTGCATTCACTCCTTTGCATTCCCACTCCTGGTCCGTGCTCGTCTGAGGCACGGACAAGCAGCAGCATAGAGACCTGCTTTGCTTTTTGTTCGTTTCAGCTGGCTGAAGCAGAGAAGCTCTCTGGACTGTTCTTTTCTTTTTTTCAGGGCTGTTTAAACCTTTGCTGGACTGAAAAATCCGGAGTAGCACTGGGAGCTCGCACCTGCGGCCCACTGGGGCCTGAACCTCCGGAGGGACTGATAAGGGACTGACTGAACTGAGCTACCCACTGCAAGGGCTTTCTGAATTTACCATCTCATTTCAGAACCACAAAAGGTTTTATTGTTTCATATTATTCATTCTTTATGCTTTTGAGCCCTGTGTTTGTTAAATAAATAATTTTTTTCCACTTTTCTCTGAGGAAGTTCTTTTCCCAGACCGGTTAAGGGGAGTGGCTGTTTGGGTTTGCTTCCCAGAGGGACCCTATTCAGGGGTTCTCCCACACTTTTGCCCTAAATTAGGACACGCATTCTGTAAGGAGTTGGTCTGTCCCTAAACACAAATCAGTAAGTTTCCCCATGCCTCAAATATCCACCTAAATCATGCAGGAAATGAGTGGCTTATACTAAGACTAACCAGAAAAAAAAATCAATTTGCAGAAGTGTAACTGTGCCAGATAACTTGCCTTGTCAACTTCCAGCACCAGCTCACTATTTTTTCTCATTTTACAGCCTGAGCCAAATATAATGTGATCTGTATCATACAATGGCAGAATCATTAAGGTGGGAAAAGACCTCCAAGAAAATTGAGGCCCACCTTTGACCTAACACCAGCATGTTAACTAAACTGGAGTGGCATGGTGTACCGTGTCATTTCTTGAATGCCTCCAAGGATGGTAATCCCAACACCTCCCTGGGCAGCCCATTCCAATCCTTGATTACCCTTTCAGTAAAGAAATTCTTCCTGATGTGTAACCAGAACCTCCCCTGACACAGCTATTTCTGTGCTTATCTTGAGCTCCTACTGTGGTGACTTATTTTACGGAAAGCTGCCGCTGTGGCTTTGAGAGTGCTTTGGAAATGTCATCTGTGGTCTTTAGGTTCCTACAGATGGGAACAATTTTGTCATCCTCCAGAATCCTGAAATGGAGGACAGATCGGTCTTATTCCTTAAGGATCATCCATCCAGCCCTCAATTTACAAAAGCCAAAGGGAATAATTATGTGTTTTAGGAAAAAGTATAGCCTGTCACCTTATTTCCCTGCCGGAGCATGAGTTTCTTTGTGAGCTGTAAAATGCTCTCTGGGAATTTTCATGTACCTAAGCCAGCTCTGCTCTGGTCTTCACATCAGCTGGTTCCCCACGTGAGGCTCTTCCTCATGCTCAGATAAGTGCTTGTTGAAAAGCAGAAATGTTGGAGGAAAAAAAGGGCTAAGCTGAAAATAAACTTCTGCTTCTCCAGACACACTGCCCTGCTCACCCCTATGGGGAAAAACTTTATGGTGGGAGGAGAAAAACTCATTTTTATGTCTGACATAGGCTCTGTTGTCGGCTGGCCATGTTTGTTTCTCTTCAATGCTTTCCCCTGTGGTTATCATGGGATAATTTCAGCAATATCACAAGCAGTTATTATTCTTAACCCCGATACTTGAGTGGGTTTTTTGGGACATGGAGCCACAGAACTGCTTGTAATCACACCACAGAGCTCCACAGAGCATTATCTATGGGGGTACTTAAGCTAGGGAGAACAGGCTTAACCTGTCACAGAGCTGGAGAATATTCTGAGGTGGATAGGACCCACAAGGATCATTGAGTCCAACCCTGAAGTGAATGGTCCATAGTGGGGATCAAACCTACAACAGTGTTGGTAGCACCAACCAACTGAACTAATCTCAGTGGCCTCCCACTGTGCATGAGAACCAAAGTTTTAGCCTGTCTCCCTCCTATCAAAGCAGTCTTTGTAAGTACTTGTTTCACTGTCTTCAGATCATGAAGCCTTTAAAGGAGACACTTTTCTCTACTTCTGACAGAGACCTGTGAGACTTTGATCGAATACTCAGAATGTCAGGCAATTGAAAACTTAAAAATATTTCGTGTATCTGATTTGAAATAATTGAGACTATTAAAGAAAGGCAAGCATGTACTTGTAATGATAAAACACAGTAATTGCAGGATGGACTACTGCCACCTCTTGGTTATCTGTATTTTAAAGTACTAAAAGCAATAGTAAGAACTGTTTGTCTTAACAAGGCTAATGTTAAACGTAACTAACCCTTCTAAATATTTTATGTGATGATATCAAACCAGGAAATGGGTAGTGTCTCAGCAAAAAAACAGATGAGTAATATGGTGAGACAGAATACCAGTAGTGTTGCTGAGCTGGCTGCAACATCTCAGGGAAAATCTGAGTAGCTGGACCAACCACATATGAACTTATATGAAAACAGAAATTGGAGAAATTAGGACATTTTTTCATAGAAGCTACTTTTATTTTCTCAGATTCTCCAAGCAGCTTCCAACCATTTTTTCAGATGTCTATTAATGATTACAAACCTTAGAAACCTAGAAGTCTAGTATTATGGCCACATTTTTATCCAAAAAATGTAAAGCTGTTTGTGAAAAATGGTCATTGAGTGGCTCAGTATTTCATTCTTCTCTGATTAAGTCACAATTAGAAATATCACTATTCAATCTGAAAACCCAAGCAAATGCCTGACAAGTGTAGGTTAGATGCAAGCTATTAAAATGCAAGCCAAAGACTCTCAATATTTCATGCACTCAATAGGTCACCAGGGAATAGAAGTCTGCAGTATTTTCCATATATTACAACTTTACAGAGCAAGAAGAATAACAATTAAGTCACAAAATGCTGTATCAATATATTTGTTTCACCTAAAAAAGGTACCAGAGATCCATACAAGAGACAGATACATTTTAAATCATTTTATAATTAGCAATATTCACTGTAAAAGACTGATACTCAAATACTAACATAAGCACTGTTTAGGTTATTTCCTCTTGTCCCTCATCAAAACATTTCACAAACTACATTTAACATTTTTTTCACTTCATTTAAAAAAAAAAGCTGAAAAGTAATTCCAACTTCTGACAGCTAAAAATCAAAATATTTTGGATGTGTAAACATAAATATTTAAGGAAAAGCTATATCCTTTCCTATGGCTGATGAAAATAATGAATATACTCTCTTTTTTTTCTCTCTGTTAGTTTTTCAGCCAAAATCAAAAAAGGAAATAAGATGGAGGGAAAAAAAATAGATACTTCAGGAGGAAAACCTATATTAATGCCAACTTTTTTTTTAATTAATAAAAATTTTTCAATCATTTTCAATTTTTTTCAATCATTTATTGGCACTTGTTGCAGTACCAGTCCAGACTTCTCCCTTATAGCTATACATTTTTTCAGCAGGACCCACTCAAACTGCCCACAGTGTCTACCTGACCATGATGCAGGTATTGCAGTATCTTGACTGACCAGGTGAAGTTGCTAAGCTTTGCGAATATCTGTTGTAGGGTAATAATCCTTAAATATATAGAGAAGCCCCCCTGGAGAAGGGTCCTGGAAGAAACTGCAGCCCATGGAGTGAAGGTCACACAGGAGCAGGTTTTCTGGCAGGAATTACAGCTCTTGAGGGACCCAAACTGGAGCAGTCCATTCATAAGGACTGCACCCCATGGAAAGGAGCAAGAAGAGGAAAAGGAAGAGGAGGAGGAGCAGCAGGAGGAGGAAACATAAATTTTCCAGACCGTTTTGCAAATGTACTATATTACGAAAAACATTCTGAAACAGCTGTACAGTCCCTAAAGCCATGCTAAACAGACAATGGAGCAATCAGACAAGATTTTTAATGTTTTATGTAAAAAGGGTAGTCCTTGAAACATCAGTGGGGAAATCCATCTGGAACCTCTGGGTATTTAACTGGTAGTAGTTTGTAATTGTACAACATTCTTTACAGTCTTCAGCCAGATGATCTTAATTACCTATTTCCTCCTTTTCATTTTTGTCATTGCCCTTCCAGAACCTGACATAAAAAATTATTCCGCTTCTGGATCACTGTTTTTTGAAGAAAATTCCAACATAAATAAAGTCTACAACTCAATAGTATACAGATAACTATGTTTTCTACAAAATTCAGGAAAATTCCTATACGAATAAGGTTACAGTTCTTTCAACATTTGTCTTTGTATTTTTTAAGACACTCATTTAATGCTTTTTTTTTTCCTTCCTGAAAGATAACGACCATGCTTGCGCTATCACCTAAAATCCCTGGTCATTGCCACTTGCTTCTCACTTTAGTCAATGCCACTTTCCTGCTACTATGAGCTTTGGGTACTTCCTCTCTTAATTTTCATGTATGTAACAGTGTTACTTGAAAGTGAAGATGTGGATTCTTTTGGGGTGCACTGAGGTGCCTCACTTCCAGGTGGTGATGTTTTGTCTTCTGTACTTGCTGACCACACATGACTCTTTTCATTATTTCTCTTTCTTGTTACCTAGTGAGAAGGTCTGTGATGAACCTAGTCACTGAATGAAGCAAACCAAGAGACAACCCCAAAGAAAGGATTTCCAGAGAGCCATCCAAGCTTTAATATCATAACTAGAGACCAAACTGAGAAAAGAGAAAATAAACATAGCAAAATAGCATGAGGAAAAAAACAAACTTTCAAACATGTTTAAAGATTAGACATTCATTTGAATGAGCTCACACTTAAAGGTTCTGTGTTTCCTTTCAATTAGTGGACTTATTTCATAAACTGAAAAAAAAGATTAGATGCTAAAAGCTTTTAGAAAAGATTATTCATAATGAACTCTTTTATGTCTTTTGATATTAGATATATATTAAGATGTAGTTTTCACAATTGCTTATTTCTGTACTATGTAATACCATAAATCCTAAAAATATTTTCTTGGGAAAGTATTCAAAAATTAAATGTCATTGTTCATGTTTTCTGGCAGACACCAGTTATTCATGCTGCTGAAATCCCAAGGATCATGTTCATTTTCCAGCCAAACACAGCTCCAGTGACAAATAAGCTAAAATAAATTCTTATTCTGGTTTTAGGATTGGTTTTATGAGAAAGAAACAAAAATTCATCAAATTAGAAAGAAATACAAATTTTCATATTACAGAAATTATAAAACAGGTCCATTATTTTTCATTACTTTTTCATCATATTAAAATATAATTAAAATGTTTGAATTGATAAAATCCTGGTTTTAATGACAAAAATTTAGATCACATCTGTGATTTTAAACACAAGCAGCCACAGATACTCATTATTTTTCCATTTTCAGAAAGGTAAACTTTTTTAAAAGTCTGGGAGGCATTTGGCGGTAAGACCAAAAACTCTAGCAGCTATTTCTGAATTTAATTTCTCTGTTTCTATTCTGATTTTACACAAATCACCTTAAACTCTCAGAAGAAACAGCTACAATTAATCCACACAGTACAGTAGGCATTTCATTTGTTCACTCCTGCTCATTCTCCCCTTTGGACAAGATAAATATGATAACTACATAAAAATTATAAATATAAAATAACTAACAAAAATCCTATATTTAGTCAAACAGATAAAAATACTATGCATAAAATGAGTGCAATATGTTGCTTTCTAGAATTTTTGCTTTGAACTTTATGATCAAGTCGTTTTGGTGTAGTATTGTCTCTTTGTCTTGTGTAAGTACTTGATGTTGCCACTTAAGAAGATTACAAAGTAATATTGCAATCTAGATCACTGTTAATTTTAAATATGGACAGAGAATTATTCAGGAAACCAATGAATTTTAAATACCATGTAATATCCCAATATTGTTATTACCTGATTTTTACTAGCTAAGGAAAGATTAGTTCATATATTTTAAGTTAATGTAATTTAATTAGTGTCTTTTTTAAAAGAGTCTGACAGAACAAAATAAAACAAGACTAAATCCAGAATCACACAAATCAGAAAGACAAAACCTCTTAAATTCTTTTCTGACCAGCTACTACTGTCATAAGTATTTTCTCACTTATATATGACATTTTTCCTGCTACTCACAAATAATAACCCTTTGAAATCTTACTTATAAAATACTAAGTATTTAAAACCACTTTGTGACTCATACTAATACATGAAACTATTATACTCTGTCCTATTCAATTATACGTTTGATGTGTGGATGACCTGTCTAGCTGCTGTCTTTCATGCCAAGTAACCTGTGTCTTGCAAAAATTCCAACAGATTTATTAATTTGAAGAATAACAATTACTCCATCAGTTTGAATCAAAAATGTCATTCTCCTCTTTTTCTAGGGATACTGTTGGTTTTCTGTATTGTTTATCTTTATTTGTCCCTAGAATTAGATGTGTTTCACCAATAAATATTTTCTTCCTGTGTTACAGAAATGGCAGAAGCTGATTAAGGGAAAGAATTCTTAAATGAAAATGACAGCTAGACAGAAGATAGGCAGATGGTTATCTAGAAAGTTAAGTGTTTTTCTTGTTGAATATAAAGTGTAAAGACTAACATTGTAAACTGAAGTAATAAAGTGTATAATATGGTTGTTACCGAACAGAGAAAAAGCATTTTTTTAACAGTCAGAATCAAGTTCTTTCATACCATCTAAACATATCTGTTGGTTTTCATCATAGTGTGCATTCATAGATTTCTTGCATGTAATACAGTGGATAATACACAAGAAGACAATTTCACCTTAACTTTTCATAGTGTTTTTTGCAGGACTCACCTAGGCCTTCACAAGGATGTATTGGTTTGTGCTTGGTTTCATTTTTAGGACTTGGGAGGAGCTACCATAGTACAAGCAGTGTCAATTTTAAATCAACCAACTGCAATTCAAAAGAGGTTCAACACTGTAGGGCTTGAAAAGCACCAGAGAGGGTGCAAGAATTATCCATTTCTCCTTTTCACAAATTTATTTGTGGATCCAGTCATGCACAGTGCAGAAACCCTGCTTATGAGACATGAGACCACTAGTAACAACACCAACTTTTTTATCTAGAGTGTATTAATGATTCTGCCAGACCTCAGCAAGTCATAGTGCTACTGGTGGTCTGGATGAATGAAGCTAAATATTACTCCTTGCTCATTTCCAGGGATGTTCTGCCACCTGCCAGCCGAAAACACATGGCATACAGAAACAGAAGGCTCTGACTTCATTCATCATGACACTGATAGCAGAAAAAGTGGACAAATACTCAGGTTTGAGATTTTTGCAACATTGACTGATATTAAAATTGGGCTGTTTAGAAATTTTGCTGTACTTTTTGTGGAGTCTCACAAAAATATACCATCTTGGAGAAAAGAAGATTTCTTTTTAATGGAGATGATACAAGCTGGTAGCATCTTCTGGCTGTTTTAACCATCAGTCTTTGCTTTTCTATTTTTTCTAAGGTGTTGTCTATAAAGGACAAAATGCTTTTGGCTTGTATTAGGATACAATTCTTCATTACCCACTTCCTTTACAATCAAGAGGTGTTTGTACAGAAACACAGGACTGTGCCCTTAAGTTAGCCATCCACTGTATTTTTACTCCCTCAGCACAGATACAAATGATTGTCTAAGGTGTATGTCAGAACAGGTTACTGACTTCTGTGTTGAACATTCTTGAAAAACACAAATGAGTCTATTGAAATCATGCATGCTATTTATGTACAGGATAGTGGATCAAGTTCTTAATTTGTTTATGGATTTTGTTAGCTCTAGTAAAAAGATTATTTTTTCTATGAAGAAAAAAAGTGATTGAAATTGACTGTCTTTGTATTATTTTAGCATTTTCTTTGGTTTAAACCAGAAGGGCCATAGTATAACTCTGAACCCTCAGATAGGTCTTGTAAATTGCTAGCAAATCATCATCTTTTCAATGACTTCAGCCAGAACTCAAACTCATGAACTAGCAGACATGAGTCACCTGTCCATGTACACCACCACAATAAGATGGGAGGAGCATGTTTAGTAACTTCTGCAGTAGCATTCAAAAATTTAAGTAAATTGCCAAAAAGAGTATTCCAGGAACTAGAATGTTATGGTCCTGCTGTGTGTGCATCCTCCACACTACAACTCCAGCGAGGGAAGATGTGAAGCAATAATAACAAGGGAAACAGCTGTCAGCAAGTGCCACCCAGAGACCCGGAACCTCAGACTCTTCCTCCCAGGAGAAGGTCTGCTTTGCTTGTGCATGGACCTGATGACATGGTTTGGTGATTTAAAAAAAAAAAAAAAAAAAAAAAAAAAAAAAAAAAAAAAAAAAAACACCCCAGCAAATTCACCTGCTTGATCTCAGTCAGAAGTAGAATGAAGGCCATATTATTTAAGTATCCCTACTTGTGCTTTATCTCCATCTGCCCTCAGACAGCCTTCATTCCCTGCCCCCTGCCCTTGGAGACACTCCACACAGCTGGTATCTGATGGGCTAAAGAGTCTAACCTCCCATCTAGCCTTTAATTAAGACAAAAATTTTCATTGGCATTGCTATCATTTGCACTTTAACAAAACCCACAGGGTTTACAACTACATCTTCTTCTGAATTTACCATTTCTCAAGAAGCAGAGAAAACATCCCAGTCTGTGTTCTCTTAAATCATCTGTGTTTATTCAATTCTTTTGCTGTTTTGACTAGCACAGTCTTCTTTAATAATTGTCTCTGAAGACAATATTTGGGTTAATAGCTGTAAAATGAAGACAACAGACCTACTCATAATGGAAGCAATAAAAAAGAATTGTAGTGAACAGAAAGTGCTGCTTTTTTCCCCTTCCAATCTACAAAAAATTAGACCCTTGCATTTCATATTTCATTTGCCATTAACATAAATCAACTTGATCTTAATGGGGAGGAGTCAAGAATCCTATTATTGGAATAGATCTAAATGAATAGCATATAGACAGTGCTAATACTGTGAGACAGTTTTTCACACTTATTTACTGACAGTACATCCCTCTGGGCATAAATTATTGGGCACACATCATTTTAAAGCACACTGAGATTCAAAGAAGGCATGCAGACGCTTATTGCTTAGGAATAAATTTAATCACTTCCTGCCTGTGACCATTTGGCAGCATCAGGAAAGTTTTCTCCAGAACCATCTCTCTGAAGCCAAACTAATAAAGTGCTAATTAAAGAAAATACATGGAAGACATGAACACTAGGAGCCTGGAGTAATTGGCTACAAAAAAGGCAGCTCTGGAACACATCACTTTCTCTGCTGCTCCTGATTAGGGTCTAATTCAAATACCAATATTTCACTGCACGTCAAGGTGTTTTGGGAAAGATCTTGGGCTTTCTCCGTTCAGCAGAGGGTCTGCTACAAGCAGCAGTACAAATGCTGAAGTAAAAACCCTATATTTAATCATATGCTACTATCAGGATAACATTTGTGGCAGTCTGGGCAGTGCACAGAAAGCTTTTCTTTTCGTTGTACGGTGGTGAGTCAGAGATCACAAAGAAATGAAGGAAAACCACCATTAAAAACAAAAAAAAGAAAAAAGAAAAAAAAAAGTGAGGCTCTGGAATAGAAACCATCTCCCAAGCCTGTCACAACTGAGCAGTAATTAATCTGAGGAGCCTTTCATCTCTCTTGCAGGCAAGCTGGAAAGAACACCTACCGGCACTTTACTGAAGAACTGGGCAGCAAGTGAAAGTCACTACCTTTATTTTTTTTTGAATGGGTTTTATCATTGATTTTCTCTTGAGTACCATAAACTTAACTTTGTTTGTGTGAGATGATGCACAATTTAATGTTTTTGCTACTTCTGTTGCAGCTCAATATCCTCAATTTCCTGCTTTCCTGAGGACAAATGCATTCACTTATCTGTTTATATTGTCACTATTTAGTATCCAGAGGAGATATTTTTCAGGTAAAGTTATTCTTTGTGTGAAACAGGAAACTGTGCAACTAACTGGACAACTCAGTTTGTGAATCATTAGAGCTGTTAATCTAAAGCGAAAAGTTTTATATAAAAATAATCATACTACATTCATACATTAATGCACTATCAAGTTACTAAATCCCATATATGGCCATCCATTTAATCAACTGATTTCAACAAGAAATGGGACCTCTCTTAAACGAGGCACTTAAACATCTAATTAATCCCATGTCTGCTCAACAAACCAAAGCAAATATAAGTATAATTTTAAAAACATTCCCATGCTATGCAAAAGATGATATACTTAAGTAAATTCTTAATTTTCTGAGTTTGAAAGCATTGGTGATTTTAAGGCTTTTCACTGAGTTATTTAAACAGAATGAGACCACCATGTAGGAATAAAACAAGAAACCAAAAAAACCGCAGATTTATTCAAGTATGGGAATTTGAGATTTTTTTTATGTTATGTAAATTTTTTTTTATAGTTTAATGGTACATTCTTTTAGATCATATAATATTTTTTGTTTCTCTTTTTAAATTGGGAACATTCAAACTGCATCTCAAGAAATATGTAAAACCTCCTCAGTCTGTCAATACAACATGACAAATCATTAATCACAACTGTTAAGAAACTTTTAACAATAGAAAAGGGAGATTGAATGTTTCTAGCAAGGCATGTAACAGGGTTTATTTTAATATTTTCCAGTTACTTCATAGTAGTTAAGGTTTGATTTCAGAATCTAGTATTTCTCAAGCATTAACACCTCAATGATATTCCTTGCTTCTGACAGAATGAAAAAGGTGAGTCTATTAAAACATATGGAAAGACTCTTTGAAAATATATATTCACAATTACTGAACAGTCATTGCAAGGCCATAAAATTTTATTCAATTTTATGGTCTGGGAGTGTTGTTCATGGAAGGATCCTTAGAAGACAGTTTCCATACTGAAAGATAAAAGGAGTTGGAAACACATAACCTGAGCCTTAGGAAAACATCAAATCTGAGTGAACTCTAATAACATATCTGATGGAGTTGACTGAGAATTAATTCAATCTTAAGGATAAACAAGAATGCCTCTCTTCACAAAACTGTGCACAGATTCATAACTCTCACTAGTTTTGGATGAGGTGGAGAGACATGAATCATCATTACAGAATCCCTTGTAAGAGTTTATTGAAACGTACAGCGCATCTATATGTATTTGGGTTTCACTGGCCTAATCCTCTACTTCTGTATTTCCTAATCTCAATCCCTCTGTATGTTGTACAAAATGCATAATCATTAAGTGATATTAGAGATCCAAAGAGACTGCCCAAAGCTAGCATGCAAGGAGATTCTGACACTCTTATTCTCTAAGTATATTACACCTAAATACTTCTTGACTTTAAAATAGCTGTTAACACTGCAGCTGAGAGGCACAACCCACTGCCCTGGTGATAATGTGTTGCAGTTCAAAATAAGTCTTTTGGTCTAGGAAGTTGTTCTTATGTTCCCTTGCCACACTCAATAAAAGAGGGGAGGAAGTGAGAATTTTTTTCATTGTAGTGCTGTCTTAACTTGCTCAAAGCAGGTGATGCAACCCCCATGTGTTAATCAGAAAGTAGGATTCTCCTGTGTGAGATGGATTAGCTTCAACAAGCGAATTTGAGAGATCTATACCAAAAAGGCTGAATATCCTCATAGTGAGGGCACTCTTCTGGGAACAGAGAAACATGAGTGTAAATTGCTTCAGGCAGAGGAAGAAATTGGACCTGGGCCCTAGGCTGAGAACCAGTAAAAAAATAGCTCAGCCTTTCAGGAATCCATTTTCTTTTATTCTTCTGCAGTTGTTTAAAATATAGCTTGACACCCAGTAAAAAGCTGCATTAATATTAGAAAGAAGTTCTCAAAAAGTAAGAATCCCCAAAACTGTCAGCAGGACTCAATGCAACTAATGAAAATAATGGCTTTTCAACATTTCACTTTGGCAAGGGAGTAAAAAATTTGTGCCTCTGTCAGCTTGAAACATAAGAGTTAACACACTTAGAAAGTCTGCTTTAGCCATAACTCAAACATTTTCTTCAGGAAGGTTTCCTAGAAAAAGGAGTGCATATATTATGTTTCTAATGCCGACCTCTACAATTACCAGAACCTTTCAGAACTAGGAAAGAAGCAAGCAACTCTCAAGCACTATTCCACATTGTATAATGGCCTGTTTTGGTGTTGTTCTCAAAACACTGTTACTATAGAAGTGTGAATTTTGAACAAATAATCATTACACAATTCCTTTTCTCAGGACAAGACTGGCATTTACCTTCACTTCTCTTTAGTCACAACAGATGTGGGCTTTGAAACAGATTGTGGCCTTTTTAAATTTTTCTCTATTGTTGTTTCACTCCTCTGGTTCTTTGTGTAGGTTTTACTGAATTACGACAACTCAGCTGCATTGTAGCTATACTAGATACTAGGCCACTCTTGCTATTCCCTTGACATACAGTCTTTGCAATAATTTACCTTTATAAATTACAATAAGAAAGAGAAAATAAAGCCAAGAAAAAAATAAGAAAGCTATCAGTATTCTTATTAACTATGTGAAGAGTATAATAAGGTCATGTTGATTGGGTTACAGCAATCACTTTTGCAAAAAGAAGGCTGTATTTTCTTTTTCCAAAAGAAAAATAAAGATTATTCCAACCTTATTTCACTGAAATCTCCAAAGAAAGGTTGCTTTGTCTTTATGTATATTTTCCCCACTGAATTTGTATTTGAAATATCAGGAGAAATTGGACAAAACACATAAGGTACATTGCTTTTCTCATCATAGTAAATAAGTCCTACTGATTTTTAAGGGAGAGAAGTATAGTCATTCCAATCACGTGATATTTATAAAATTACCTCTTATTTCAAACTGATATATTTATTAAAGCCTGATCATTTAATGGTACATTCACCTAGAAATACAAAAAGCCTCACTCTGAAGTGTAAACTTAATACCTATCCATGTACCTGCAGATGGGATTTTAAAACTGTGTTATTACATACAAATGTATTTCTGACATCACAGTCAAGGCTGCAGACAGAATGAGTTTGCAAATTTATCCCAGAATATTTGTATAATAAATATGGACACAAATATGGATTAGATCCAGAAAACTTTCAGAAAAATACATGGCAGCTTAAGTGAGTTTAAAATAAAGGAAATAAAAATGCTTCTCAAAATATTTACATGTGCATTTATTGTGTAATTTTTAAACTTTTAAATCACTATTTGATGTATAATGCATTTCAAACTAGTTGTGAAGAAATTTGGACATGCTATGCCAGTTATCTTCTCCACTTTGTTCCCTTTTATTTTTTGACATACTTTTAGTAACAACTAGAAGATTTTGGATTGGTTTTTTGCACATTATCCTTATTTCTTCTGCATACAATTAAAACTGCAGTAGAATTATGCATCAGATTATTTACCTCTATGGCCTTTAATCCATTTCACAGAGCAGGTATCCCACCACCCTTTTATTTTTGTTGTACATACTAGAATTTGAATTATGCTCACAAACTCCAGATTATAGATGTACCGTGATCTTTTTTTGACCTATTTTCTAGACTTCAAGTTTTGCAAAGAGATTCTTTTATTTCAATTGTATATTGAGATGCATGTGAATTAACATCACCACTTGGGTCAAGAAGATCAGTAACAATATCTTTTGTCAGATTTTGGTAATAGTATTATACATAGGAGTTTAGAGCATCTGTGCTGTAACATCCATGTGAAAGATACCTACTGTATATATAGATGTAATGTGTGTCCATAATAGCAACATTATGGATGCTAGTGTCATGCTCAATGGATTGCAAGTGACTTTAGAAAGACTCTGAAGAGTAGCATGCACAATTTTCATTAGGTTTAGCACTAATTTCAGTTGACATATAATTGAAGCATATATCACTTTAAGTAGAATTGCGAGCTTACATATCATCACTAGTGCACTTTCAAGTATAATTCTTACATGGTACTGATAATGAGACATAATTCAATTACTATTAAAGTAATTATTTGTAACATCTTGGGCTTTGAGAATAAGTTACTTCTTTAAATGATGATTGCTTGCAGTGCAGTTAAATATAACTGAAAAATATTATGCCACCTTTAATAATCAATTATCAGTCTCAAAGTGGAAAGAGAAATATTCCTTTCTAGCAGCCAGAAGGCAGGTGTTAACCTAGCTAATCCTTACAATGTTCAATTTCCCTGTTTCAGTTTCTGCTATCTCTTTGCAACAGTTTTATTCCCCATTCTTTTTTCATTACCTATATTCCCACTGTAGCACTCATGATTATGCCCTTTTAAAAGCTTCTGTTCCTCCTCAAGTAACGAATTTTGTCCAGAAGAGAGTGCGTAAAAATCTCCCACTTGTTAATTCCTGACAAGAACATACTGTGTGCTGCAGGATACAAAAGCAGAGGCATTTGTTGTTTCTGTTCTTTCCAGAACTGTGTAAATTGAAAGGCCTGAAAAATGCGACGTGATTTCCAATGTTTGCATTAGTCACCATCACAGGCACTCCACATTGCATGTGAAGTGTTGGACACCCTCCCCTACATACAATACACTTCACAAATGTCTTTTTCTTCATTTTGCTTCCAGGCAACACCTAAATTCACTTCTTGGACTATCTTTAACAAGAACAATCAGTATATACTCCAACTTTTCAAAAATATTACATTGCTAACTGTCACTCATTGCCCTGGCAGCCCTTAAACAAAGCAATTAAATTAGATATAATTACTGTAAACATCTGTAAAATTCTGTTGACACATACACAGAAATTAAATCTCTTAGCAAATAAAAATACAAGGACTTAATAAAGCAGTTCACTCATATGGAAATAAGAGTGCCATGACCAAACAGAAAAAGCAATTGAAAAATATCCTGATGTGGATTAGGCTGGCAAGATACCTAAGAGGAAATTAATGTTACAGCCAGGACAAAGCCTACAGATGACCAGGTTAAATAATTCTTTTGTCCTGTGAATTGACAAGAGAAAGGCGTTTATCTGGGCTATGAAAAAAAAGAATTGACTCTAAGGTACGAGTAAAGATAAGAAAGATAGGAAGTAAATAGGAATTATACAAGTACATTATATTACCTAATTGATCATTTAGACTTATTGGAGTAAGAAGCAAGTTTGTAATGAAGGAATAGAGGAGAGATAGAGGAACACCCAGGTGCAGCACTGCTATGCTACCAGGATGGTGCTCCTTTTATTTAAACGAATTTCAATTTGCTCCAAGTCCAGAAACCTCCTTTTCCCAAACATCCAGTGGTGATCCCATCTAGAGATGTGTTTCCAGGTTTCCTTAACAAGCAGCAACCTTTGGATGAGCCACACAACAGCATATGCTACTGGCTTCCTTTGTGCAAGGTACGTTTTTAAATATATATATGTATTTGGGGGGGGGAGGGTGGTATGGTTTGGGGATGGGGTAGGGGAGTGTTGTTTGGTTTGGTTTGGTTTGTTTTTTTTTTTTTCCCAGAGAGAACAAAATAAGACAAGACAGTACATTCACTGTAGAAAACATCTTCACAAAAATTGGCCTTGAAGGTAAAGGTTGTACCAGAGAGTGTCATCCTCAGCTATTTTAAGTAACTACTTCATATAATTCTCTTAATTCTAGTAATCCAAAACCATCTCAAAAGTGGGTTACTTTCTTGCCCTCACCATGCTATTTGGAAAGTAATACAAAAATTCAATTGACTGGATATTTAGAAAGAATCCAATAAATGCATTCATTACCAGTTTAGAGTAATGTATTCCTGTTCTACCACATTCCTTTACATTTTACAACTCTTTTTCTCAGATGTTTATTCCACTGAGGTATTTATAGGGAGCTTTCAGTTGGGTGAATCCAGTCAAATGCTTTTAGTCTATGCCAATAAGATTTATTCCTTATCACTGCAATCATTCTAGGAGCCTTTTTCTTCATTTGTTCCTGTATTAATTTATCTTTTTGGTGAACCAGCTGAACTAGGAATGCATTGGCTTCGAAATACCCAACTATTGCTGTAAAAAACTATAGAAGAAATATTTGCATTAAGGATTCATGCATTCATTATAATTTTACTGACCATAATGGAATCATTTAGTATTAATGTTGATATCCAGAGGACTCTATTGAATCAAGTGCATCTGTTAAAATATCCATGAAATGAAAAATCATTCAGTCCAAAATTCAAGCATTCAGCCTGTCAAATGCTTCTTCAAACCCTAACTTTAACCTTTCTCCTTGACTCTGATTCCTGCTTATCTGAGATGTGAGCATGCTCAATCCCTTTGATCTCCAGAAGGCTGACTTCACAGGAATGTATTGTTTAACATCAGTGTCAAGTAAAAGTCAGTTTTATTCTTTGGAAAGATAAGACAGCATTTTCTACCATAGTTTTTCTCTTTACAATGCTTCTAAACTGAAAGCACTGACAAAATTAACTAATGAAAACAGCAAACAATCAGCCACACTTCAAGAATTGGAAATACTTGCAGCAGTAGCAGCTTTTGAGCCATTATGGAGAAATTCTGTCTTTCTATTCCCAAGACCAGGGCAGATTTGGGGACAGTATTAGCTCTCATTAGAATTTCAAGTTAAGCAGAACAGTTTCTTATGGTCCATGTCAGAAACTGGCATGCAGCATGCTCCAGTCAGGTCCACTCTGGCAAAAAAAAATTAAGAGCTGGCTGTAACCTGTAAGTAACCCTTACCAAAAAAGATAATGCAGGTAAAAGACAGAGCTTGAGGCAGCTGCGGGCTTTTCTTTTTTTTGGTGTTCGGGGAGAGAGAGAACGGCTGTTGCTGGCTGGAGGAGTTTCACTGTGGCCAAAGGGATCCAGTCCTGGGAAATCTACTATCACCGGTTCGGCCTGAATCCTGAGTTTTCTCTGCCACCCGAGGGAGCTGGGCTGGCCTTGCCTCGCCTTCGGCTTCTTCGGCGCTGCTCCTCTTGCTACAGCGTGACCCTGCACCCCCTGCGCTGCTTGGACATCCTGCCCCTGCCTGCTGGGACACTCTGCCATCCCAGCTACCAGCCCGGGACTTTTCCACTGTTTCAGCTTGGTGCTCTGAGGATCCTGCAGGGACACCGAAACCAAACTGCCCTGGGTTTTGTGAAACAAAGCCCTCAGGGTTCTTGGTACTGTTTTCGTTTGTTATTAATGCTGTAGTTGTTTGGTGAGGGTTTTTTGTGTTTGTTTGCTTTGTAATACATACTAGTAAAGAACTGCTATTCCTATTTCCCAAATCTTTGCCTAATAGCCTCTGATTGTAAATTTATAATGGAAAAAGAAAAAAAAAAAAGGGGAGGGGGGCGTTTACACTCTCCATTCCAAAGGAAACTCCAGTTGTTTTTTTTTTTTTATTACCTGGCAGATGCCTTTCTTCCCAAACCAAGACATCATGCTAGAGCAGCTCTTTGTGGTCTTTTGACTGAAGAAAACAAGATCTACTCTGTTCTATTCTATTCTACTTTATCACTTTAGATTACTAATTACAAAATATTTTGTCATTAAAAAATTAAAAATAGAAAGTTTCTGTATATGAAGATCTCCTCCATCCTCAACAGAAATGTACTAAGCACATAGTCCTTTCTGCCATTTACATCAAACACAGGGAATTCCAGACAAAGCTAGAAATAGAATAATTAATATTCCCACACTTAAGGGCTTCAACAGTTGTAATTCAGTGGCTAATTTGTACTGCAGTGATGAACCAGCAAAACTGATGAGACTGGACTGTGATGGGAAATATCCTGGCATTATGTCAGGTGACCTTCCTTTAGGTCATCCATTGAGCCTCCAGAGAATACAGTGAAGAAAATTATTAGAAATGACTGAGAACAACCTCAGAGTTTTGGAAACAGCCAGGCTCAAGTAACAGAGCCAAAAAGTCAGATTTGGACTTCATCACTGATTGTTGGTCCTGTAACTAGTAGCAGTTGCTGTAGTAGAACATGTGCTTAGCACATCCTCCCCTCAAACACACACACCCTCCCCAAAAAGAGGAAGAGCAGAAGGTCATACAGAAGGCAATAAAGGAAAAGCACTCAAGAAGACAATGAAACATTCTGTAAGCTGCAGTCTACACAAAATAGCTACTGTAGGATTTCTTTCACTTACTAATCCCTAAGGTAAAGGTCTAAATGCAGAGTTTTGCAACTAAGAAAGCATATTCCGGCCTTCCACTTTGTGAAGATGCTCTTTATTACTAAGGAAATTAAAGTGTTTTGGCAGGTTTCTGAAAAAAACACAAATAAATCTTGCTTAATTTTTTTCAAGTTCTTCAAATTAGCCCATTTAGTCTAACATTCTAAATAGAGGTTTAAGAATTTGACTGTTACATTGTCATTAGTATGAATGAAATACGGAAACAAAAAATAAAACTTCTTAATCTTATGTGAAATCTGCTTATCTTTTCCTTTTAAATAAGAAAAGAAGTATATGGAATCTATAAACATGTTGAGACATAGGTTTTCTTTTACCTCTCAGGAACAAATTTTTTCCAAACACAAACTTCATACAAATTACTGCAATCTTGAGCTTAATATTTTCTCCTAAAATAGGATATCTCCTGGTTCATGTCCTGTATTAATTGTATTCCAGTTCCTTATTGCTGTAACTTGGTTAATTTTTTGCCTACTTATTCACATATAGAAAAAAAAATCAATTTTTGAATTTTCAATTGTTTCCTTTTATTTGGTGTAATAGTTTTAAGTCTTGTTGAATTGGAACTCAAGATTAATGACTGAATCATAATTTTAGTTGAGATAGTTTTTTCCCAAGACCACCATCACTATCACGGCATGTACTCCACTAGCATGCTTAGACTTAGATCAGATTATCTTGAAAAGTTTTCCTTGTTTGTCTGGGCTGGATGCCTGTGATTAGCTGTTCCTCATACAGGTCCAGACTTCCACTCTTACGTAGATGAGGTGTTCCTTCTTGAGAGACCAATCTGTAAATCAGGTGTTCCATACAATCATCCAGCACAGGGCAGCTCCTGTCCTGCTGCCTCTGCTGACCCACTTGGTTTTCCATTGGTTTAAGGATCTAACCAAAGGAATGCTTCATGACAGATTCTGAGCAAAGTATTCTCAGATTCATTAAAAAAAAAAAAAAAAAAAAAAAACAGTCTACAGAGGAAAGCTACCTCTTCTCTCCTGGGGCAATGAAGAAGATTTGAAAGGAAAGGAAAGTAAATGGCACAAGTAATTTCTATAAGGTTTACCATCTGCCAGTGCAAATCTCTGATGAACCACCCAATGTAACTGTGGAGCAACTAAACAATTCCCAATGATAGATTCCCATAGTGTCTGTATAATTATAAGCTTTTCAGAAAAACTTGTCACTATACAAATGTGATGCTCTTTGTGATTTCTCTAACAGTAGACGGTATTCCAACCAACTCTATCTGGATAACTAGCAGACAATAAACAACTTCATTTTTAAACAGGGAGACATCCATGTAGATATATGATTTTTCTTTGAAAGATATTTTCAAAATAAGGTCATACTAGGATCTAATTTTAATATCCTTAATTCTGATATTCTCTTTTTTCAAAACAGGTAATGTACTGACAAAATGAAGTTCAGCTCCTTAATAATTTTAAAGTTTTTTTAGTTCCTAAAGGTCCTGATTACTTTGGAAACTACTGGATATTTTTTAGCTTTTTTTGAAAAAGAAATTTCTCAAAATGTTCAGCTACTAACTCAAAAGCAATAACAAGAGACTCAAAGGGCATCTTTTACTGTCTATGCTTCATAAGAGTCATTATATTTTGATTTATTTTTTCCCAGAGACAGGAAAAAGAATGGCATTTCTGAAACTTTATATCTGAAATATATATCTTATACCGATCACCATCTAAAGATGGTGAAAACTTACAGTGAACAGCAATGTGTCAAACTACATTTAGTTCAATTATCCTTATCCTGAAAATAGTCACAATGCCTTTCTTTAGGGGAGAAAAAATTATTTTAATTGATTTCCCATACTGTAGGAAACTCCGAAGTTTTGCATCTTTGTTGTTGTGCTTCCATGTGTGTTTGGGTAAATGACAAAATAAAACAAATAACTGAAATTTATACGTGACCCCTGTTTTGAGGATTTTGCCACCTATGAGTCTCTTCAAGAATAAAATTTAAACTTCTTTAAAATGCAGATGTGCAGCTGATAAATCTTGCCAAAAAATATGCCAAGCATCCTTTGGGGCGTGTGATTGCAGGACAAGTAGCCATACCTAAAACAGGCACCAGTGTCGTATCATGTGGTTTCACATGGCCCTTGGCACTTGGGAACCTGTACTTTGTGGATATTCTTTCTAAGATATCCAGCGCTGAGAATATGTCTAAGTCTGTGCTGTGGTTTTAAGTCATTCTGCCCTGGCATTTTAAATTTTGCACTGCAGCTCTGCTAAATGAATTGCAATGGGCCCCTTTCAGTTCTGGGGATCAAGGACTCCAGCAATATAAATCTCATGTTTGGCCTGAAATCCTAGGTCTGCAAGCATCAGTTTGGAAGTCCTATATATTTTTGATACGGTTTTGTTAATTATCTGTATGGTACTGTTGAAGACAAGACAGAAAATATCCTTTTGACATTGAATGAAAACCTTACAAGCTACAAGCACTGTTTGTACTTTTACTTTTGTTCCTGGCATCTCTGGAAAGATACAGTACAGCTAAAGAAAATGTGGAGGAGGGCAAATATAATAAGCAAGAATATGGAAAAAATCCCTTACTGGGGAGAATAAAAGTAGCATTCACGTATCTTCTGTCTGGAAAGAATACTGAAGGGGCACCTAATCAAGATTTGCAAAATCTTGAATGTGGCTCATATGGTTTGTGTAGAACTGATTTCCATCAAAACTTGCAATATTGTAATTAAACAATACCACTAGCAGAGATTCAGTTCAAAACAAACAAAATACAGCACTTTTCCATATTGGGGGCAGGGAACTGGAAATTCCTATCAGAGGGATCACAGCAGCAGACAGTACCAGCAGGATAGAGGAGATGAGACAAACTGTGATCAATAACTCCATAAATAGATGATAAAAGAAGTAGAAGGGGATAGCCCTTGCAATGCCAAATGGTCAAAGATGCTCTGGAGTTTAAATATCAGTGGTGGGTAGAAAGGTTTAAGAAGGTTTGCCCTTATTAAACACACTCCCAGTATTGCCAGTCAGCGATAAACTTGGAGGGTAAATGATATATTGTTCCTTCCTTTCTGACATTGTACCTCACTGTCCAGAATTCTGCAGTGATATCAAGTCCTAAGTAACACAAGATAAGATGAGGTAAGAAAAGCTCTCTGCTCCAAACTAGTGAAACAGAGACGCAGAGGATAGGGTTATGGGCACTAACTAAATATTACAACAATGACAAAGCTAATAAAGTAAGTGAGAATTTTTTTTATCCTGGACTCATTGCTCCACTAGCAACATCCTCCTGTCTGTGTTAGGACACACAATTTCCAGGGGCACAAGGTACTAAAGAGTAGTTTTAAAAGCACCAGTGTAGAGTAGGGAATGTGAACAGAAGGGAGTTCTATCTTTAGTGTGGTTACGGTTTTGTTTGGGGCTTTTTTTAGGTTATTTCACAGAAACAAATGGAACTGTTTCATAGCTTTTCCCTAATTTAGCTAAATTTTTTTGTCATAAACCGTTTTGTACAATATTTTCAATCCTTATAAAACAAGGAAAATATATTTTCTTCCAAATTTTTGTTGAAAATTTCTTTGAAATTAAAGTGTAATAATTCCATTTTTTGTATTATTTTTCATCTTAAACTGTGGAGAAAATAATACACATATTAATACTGTACAGATATTAACAACAAATAAGTATTGCTTTGCTAATAATAATTTTAAAACAAAGGGGATTAATTAAAATATTAAATACTCTTGTTAATTATACTGATAGTTTCTTTTGTTATCCAAAATGCAATATGTCCCCAAAATGTACATTAGAGATACCAAAAATGTGAAGCAATGGTAGAGTTGGTTTACAGATTTAAACTACATACATAGTGCATACAGCACTTTTTAGCAGAAAGTTTTAAATTCATAAATTACTCTATGTTTAAAATTAAAATAAAAGTATTTCTCAGGCAATAAAATTTTAGATTTAAGCCAAAAAAGTTCCATATCACATGCTTGTACATGTAGTTAAACATACTGCTAAAAGGATGTATTTTGTTTAGTTCGTGTGGATAGCTGCTACTTTTAATTAGTTGTGCAGGTGTGTGCAATCCAAGGCAAAACAGTGATTGAAGCAATAAATGAGGGTAGCTCAAAATGTGGTATTTTTAAACTAAGAAAATTTTTTTGCTCTTAATCTCTTTTTTCTTTTTATTTCCATTATTTTTTTCCATTAATTTGCATATTATCAGGGAAAAAAAGTGTGTACACAGGGGGGAGAGTTTTCTACATTTCAGAAAATTGTAATTAAAAATGTATTAGTTATTAAGGGATGGTTGGCTTGTAATGTATTCACTTCTCCTTTTTATCTATTCACTTCACATGTTTTATTAATAATTTTTTCAAATGTACTAAATACAGCTAAAGCACAGTTGTAATGTAAATCACGATTAGTAATTTTAAGATAGGCAAGGAACAAAATGATCTATTTAAAATTTTCAGATTTTCTTTGAAGTTTGTGTTAAGGTTTCTTGTAATACTTGTCACACAAAATGCTGTTCTCCCTCACCAGGTTGTTTGGTTGCAGGGTGGTAAATGGAAGAACTATTGAACACTTTGCAAGGTGAAATACAGACCATGTGAACTTTAATGTGTGTCTGGTTTGGTTTGTATGTTTTTACCACTCTTTTTTACTACTTGCTGCACCACATGGAACTTTATAAAAGTACTTCATACTTCTCCTTCTTACAGGAAATCCTTTCACTGTGTCTATAATGTTTTCAGATTAGAGATGTGGGGAATTGTTTAGTTTTACTAAACAATTTAGAACGGGCCTAATTAGGTTAGGTTATTTGAACAAAACTCATGATGTCAATTTTTCCTGTAAAATAGAAACATGTGAACAGTATTCATTTCATTTCAGATGCATAGGATAGTGAGTTAATAGGCTCAAGTAAACATGGTAGTTTGTTGTTGAAGTAGTCAAAGGACAAGTCCTATAATTTCAGATTTTTCCCAAGTAACAAAGAAAGTATTTTAAATTAGCAAGCCAAGGAAAAATTCCTGCTTATTAAATTAGAGACTCTGTAAATACAGTACTTGAACGATTCAGTCGTGGCATTCATGATTAGTATAATTGAAACTGGGTGAAGAATCACCTTCACTGACTTCAGCAGAACAATGACTGTGAGAACCTAACCCACGTTTTGAGACAACTTTTGAACAACCCCTGCAGACATGAAGAACTACTTTTTAATTTTGTTACTCACAAGGATGACTTACTCACATGTGTCCTTTCCTTTATAACATAAATACAGTTCAAGGATATATTTTTTAGGATTAAAAATTTAATATTTTTTTTATTTTCTTTCCTTTAATGCCATCAGCAGGAATATCTGGCCCAAACTGATATCTTGGTACAATGTTATTATTTTTGTTACCAGTAGTATTCTCATTACAGTTGTTCACAGCACTGCTTTTAATCACCTCCTAGAAGATCTCAGGAGTCCCAGGCTCTGTCATTAAAGGATTTACAATTTCAGCACCTGATGTTGTTTCGCACCATTAGACCTCTCCTCTGAGGAGCCACAAAATTACTTTGCAGCTCTTAATTAAGTCTTGCATTATACCCACAAAATGGCACTAGTCTTAATTTAACAATGGAGACCGCAGGGTACCGAGATGTTAAAGGACACCCCTGAAAGCAGGTTTTACTGAGACCCAGCCCAGGCCAGCAGTGTTGCAGTGCCACCACCCTTGGTGGGGCAGGAACCCACACCACCATCCCCACAGATCCTTCTCCCTGTGTGTGCTGCCTCCTTCTTATCCACTTCTGCAAAATGACCCTCGTGAATCGAATCACTGTTTAGTGCATTTCTAACATCACCTCTCTGTAACCCCCTTCACAGAATGAGGTCAGGGATGAGGATTGTGACAGGAAATAATGTCCCCAGGGGAGGACAGTGAAAAGTCACTGTAGGGACAGAGGGCAGAAATTTTATTTAGGGGCCAGTTGGGAAGCAAGTATGCCCATACTGAATTTTGGATACTTTGGCTCCTCCTATTGTAGTCTGCTACTTGTGTGAACTCTGCATGGCTAATGTTGGATTGTTACTGCCCCATTAACCTTCCAGGTATTCCTGTAGAGTAACTGCAGAGAGAGGAGATAATTATGTATATAATTGTTATCCTATACTTAATTTTAAAAGCAAGGAAAAAAAAAATAAATTAATTTTACTTACATTATCCTAAGTTTTTTCTACCCCAACTAACTTTAAAGTTTATAAGTGTAATGAGCTGAAATCAGTAGTAAATTCTCCAATTTGGTTTGTTTACTTCTGAGCTGCTTAATGTTATTATTTACAAAACTGCTTCAATAAAAACCTCTAGTCATCTGAACAAATAAGTAAAATACTTCTCCAGCAAATGATTCTTGAATAAGTTTTTAGAAAGCAAACTCAGTTTGACAGCGGCAAAAAAGGCAGTCATGTAAGTCTGCATAATTCAAGGCGCATGCATTTACAAAAACTAGTGAGGGCAATAAAACAAGAATCTATATTTCTGAAGTAAATGAAAGGTTTATAGAATAGAGAGAATGCACCCTAATTTATCACATATGTGGGAAAGACAAACTAGAATACTACTCTGTTTGGAAAACAGTGATCATAGGAATAGTATGGTCATTCTCTTTTGTGGCCTTTTCTCAGCTAACAGAAGCTCCTCAGACAGTCCTTGGAGATTAACTTAAACTTTGGAGTCTTGAGTAGCAACTTCCAGACTACTTCCTGGATCTTACTCTGACCCAAGTTCTATAAATTTTTACTTTTTGACAATGTTAGCTGTGAGCCTGCACACAGAATGTGAGGTTTACAAAGAAATACAATCATTAAAAAAGTGTATATGTACTTTTCTATACGTCTATTTCCCTTTTGAAATTTTTAGGACACTGATCAAATCAAGATCAAACCCAGATGATAATAATGACTGCTTGGGTCAGAAACTTCCTCTAGAGTCTAAGGAGACTTCACTGAGTAATGGTGTTGATCTGTAGAGATTATTTCTATCTCTCTTCTGTCAAGTACCACACAACTCAATGTTTTTATATCGCCTATGACAGATTCTTTCTCTGACATTTCAGGATCCTCAAATATCTCTTGGATGCTACAGGAGATGTGTTTTTCTCATTGGAAATCACATTTTGTGTAGCTGATATATTTTAAGCTCCATGTATTAAGAGTGTGGAGTGCTTTTAATGAACTAATGAGCAGTATGTTTAGTAATACAATTAAAGACAGCTTACCATTGCAAAACTTTAATTTGAATATCAAACAATGAAGCAATAACTTTCTTTTTGCTGATGGAAGCCACCATTTGAACAAAACTGTCAGACTATCTTACTTTATGACACATGTCAGAGTTCTTTTCACATTCATTGTAACAGTGAAAACACCATCCTTCATGAAATAAAAATCTGGGTTGCTATACAGCCCTTCAGATACTCTAATAATATAGCTTCAAGTGGACCATGCAGTTAGGATTACATTACACACACACACACACACACACACACATACATATATATTTGGTTTGGGGTTTTTTAAAGACATTTTTAAGACATTTCAAAATAGGTATTTTAGACTTCTTTTGGAAATACCTAGAGGGTTTTTTCTTGCCTTGTTTCCATGGCCCTTGTAAGTTCTATACAGTTAAGTAATTCTTAAATGCCAAAGATCTTCACTGTTCAACATGCATGCATAATGGATTCTTTCTCTTTCCTGAAGAAAAACCTAAAAGACTGAAGAAAAACTTTTAATACTGCTGCATGGGTGACTGAATTAGGATGAAATTGTTTTAGGCAGAGGAAAGAAAATAAATAATTTATCTGGTGTTGGAAATTTTCAGTTATTTGAATATATTGTTTAAAAGGAAGGTCTGAAATGATAGAATTTGACAAGGACTTACGTAAAAATTTTGATTTTGTAATAACCTAAAACCTTCATTTTGGAAGGAAATGTTAAATCACCAGGAAGAAAAGACATTTGGTAGAGACTCTTACTTTTTCTTAGAAAGTTGGTTCACTGAATTTTCAGCACATACATTTAATTGTGAAAATTGAAATTTTGTGTATCAAAATTATTAAAACAAAAAAAGGGGAATCTCATATAATAATGTAGTCATTTTTTGTTCCTATTGTTGTCAATGGGACATTTCACACAGATGTATGCTGGGAAATTTCTTGATTAAAAGACTGATGGAAAGAAAAACAAAGTTTAATTTCATTATGATAGAGATGTTTAAGAACTTCAGGAAAGGATGCCTGTATTTCAGAAAGAAAAACAGATCTAAGGGGGGAAAAAAGCTTGAACTATGCTATTTCCTCTGGAAGCAATCTACTCGCTTTCTCTTCTCTGAATAATAATAAAAAAAAAAAAAAGTAAAAAAAAGTAAAAAAAAGTAAAAAAAAAAAAAAAAAAAAAAAAAAAAAAAAAAAAAGCTGTCTCTTCTGTAACCAGGCCAATCAAAAGCATTCACAAAATAGTCTAAAACAGACTGAGTTAAGGAGACCTGCTGGCTCATAAAATGCATCTGTAGTTTATGAAGATTATGGCTAGTTTTAAATTGAACCAATATATCTTTCTGACATTTAGTCACTTTGCTAGGTATCTCTGAAGTTCCTTAGCATCCTCTGAAGCATGAGCTCCTCTAAATAATTTTGCAGGATTTGAGAAATTTTTCCACTTCATAGTTTGGCTCCAGTGCAGACTACTGAACTAAATACAGAGTAGTTTGGTATTCTAGATTGTGTAAGGATCCAAAGCCCTGCTACTTTTCTAAGGTGAGTACCACAGCATACAGGACGAGCCACTTGGCAAACCCAATATTACCTTCTGAACAAGAAATATTACCCACCTTCAACAGGGTCTACTCTTACATGAAGTGCCTGTTTTGACAGGTTTTATCATGGATTTAATGGGCCAGAGAGTCTTGCCCTGCATCTGGTATATCCCTTTCCCTTCCTGGTTTTGCTAAGTCTGCATTGGGCAAAAGGGTAATCAAGTATGTCTGGAGACACTGAGCCGACCTAATGAACATATGTCGGAGTTAATGAACATTTCCATGGACTTTGTCAGTGCACATCCTAAGGCAATGGTAGGCACTGAGTGGCTGTCATTTTCTGAGAGGCAAAGTTGTTCAGTTAGCTTGCCTCAGCAGTAAGTCAGTCCAGTTAGAGTTTCTATTAATAACTGCATTTAAAGTACCTCTAATTTTGCCAGGGGGTTGAGCTTTTGTTGGGGGCAGGATGCTTCACTGCCTGATTACTGAGATCCATAACTGTATGCTGCTAAGTGAGAGCGAATGGTTTGATTTCCTTCTTATTTCATTATTTCCCTAAATCTCCTGAAGTTTTACAGATGAAAGAAGAGAAGTTGTAAGAATATATGCAGTTTGGGGTGCTATGTTAGCACCAAATCTCCTTATACTGAAGGACTGCCTGCTGTCTGTCTCATTTCTTCTCTGCCTGGATCAGCTCTTATTCCTGCTCTAGCTCTGGCTATGCAGCCTCATGAAATATCTATCTACTTGCTCCCTTGAATAACATTGCAAGGTTTTATTTTCGTGTTTGGTGTTGGTAAGGTGAGAGAGTCCACCAAGATGTCAGTGAGCATATGTCTGCTCTAGTGTCTGGGGTATTTTTGCAACACAGATGTGCCAGCTTAGCTATTCTTTTATGTAAGCATGAGAACAACTTACCTCACTAAAATAGTCACAGTGGTATATGGTTATTTTAATTAAACTGTAAATTATTTTAATGAAGCTCTATGGCTTTCTCATGGCAGCAGATTTCACTTATTCTTTGGGATAGTAGGAACACAGCCAGTCTGAAACTGCACACACAGAATATTCCCAAATCCTCAGAGAATGAAGAGTCAACTGCAGCACCCTATACTTCCTTGCTTAAATAAATGACAGTCTTTGAAAACAGTGAGCTTTTTGTTGTTGTTGCTTTTTTACTTTTGACTAAACTACAAAAGATGTACTACAATTTTTTCATCAACAGAAAAAACAATAAATAATTTTGCCAGCCAAATAATGTTGTGTAACTGATTGGCTGAGCAGTAGAAAGGCAATTGCAATGCAGTGGAGGAAAACGTAGAGTGATGAACTCATTGATGGGGTTATAACTGATACTTCTGACAAAATGGTAGCTTTAGCTCTGCGGCAATCCAAGAAGTAAAAAGTCTTTGGAATGTTTAGGAAAGGAAGAGAGAACAAATCTGAAGACATTGTTACTTTGTACAAAGTGCAGGAAGTCCTCCAACACTACTGCAGCTCTGGTTGCAACATCATTGTCCATAGAATGTTACTGTGTCTCCCTCAAAAAGGGTAAGTAACAGTTGTGAAAAGAAAGTATAAATAGGAATAATCTATATAGAAGAAACAACCATAGTGATGTTTTTTGTTTACAAAAGAGAGATGCTTAGAGGAGTATGATACACTTCTATAGAACTTTGATACACTTCTATAGAACTTTAGGCATAGAAAAGGTAAATAACAATTTTTCATCATCTTTCACATGAGTTAAAGGCATCTTTTTAAAACAGTAGGTGTCATAATAAATATAGGTTGAAAAAGTAGCAGGAAAAACATGAAAGAAAAATCCATATTTTTTGCCTAAAAACACACAAAATCACTCTACCTAGCCCCAGAAGTCCAGAAGCTGTATATATTTGCTGTCAGATATCCCAGGGAAGCGCGCATCTGATTTATTCCTTTCTCAGTCATGTGTTCCTGTCCACTCTAAGAAGCAGATTATTGGGTTTTATGTACCTTTGTTCTGACCTGATCAAGAATTGCTTCAATGAAAATGAAAGGGATGTACTTTCTTTTTATTCTAAAATATATAGACTAATTTATGAGTTTTACTTCTCTTTTTCTTCCATTTAAGCACATTGTACTGAATGAATTGCAAAGAATAGTATGAATAACATATAATACATATATAACCACGTCTCAAATCTAAAGATACACACATTTTTCTTTTAAATATTAAAGATTGCACTTCTCATGTCTCATACTGTTGTCCTTGTAAAACCTTTGAGGTAAAATTCCCCTGTAAGCCATGTCTTGCTTCATTCAGCCCTTCTCCTACCATGAGCAGGCCTGTTACTCAGCAATATTACATTTTTCAAAGAATCATTGAATGGGTCAGGTTAGAAGAGACCACAGTGGATCATCTGATTCAACCTTCCTTCTCAAACAGGATCATCCTAGAGCACATTTCGTCAGATTAAGTCCAGATGGGACTTGATTATCTCCAGTGAGAGAGACTCCACAACCTCTCTGGGAGACTTGTTCCAGTGCTCGGTCACCTGCATGGTACAGTTCTTCCTCACTTACAAGTGGAACTTCCTGTGCATCAGGGACTGCTCACTGCCTTTTGTTCCATTTCTTGACACCACCAAGAACAGCCTGGCTCCATCCTCCTGACACCCTCCCTTCAGATACTTATAGGCATTGATAAGGTCCCCTCTGAGTTGTATCTTCTCAAGGCTGAACAGGCCCAACTCTCTCAGCCTATCCTTGTAAGAGAAATGCTCCAGTCCCTTTAGCATCTTTCTTGCCCTCTCCTGGAGCTGCTCCAGGAGCTCCATGTCTCTTGTCCTGAGGAGCCCGGAAGTGGAGACAGCACTGTAGATGTGGCCTCACTGAAGTACATGAGACTAATCTTACTTGCTGTCCTACTCTCTATTTGCCCAGTACTGAACTCCACAATCTCATGGTCATTAGAGCCAAGATTGCCCACAGTTCTAAATTACCATCAAGACCTTCTCTGTTGGTATGAGGTCAATCAGCATGCTATTCCCTGTGGGATCATCCACTACCTGTGGCAGGAAGTAGTTTGACTCTAGCAGAGAAGTGCTGGTGGTTCCTGATCCTCCTGTGTGCTGTTTCTTCAGCAGGACTGCCACACAACCAAGAGCCCCTCCCATGTAGAGCTGTTTCAGTTTCAGGTTGTCTGCACAAGAGATTTGGTGTAATTCCTACCTTCTCCTCACAAGCCCACCCAGGATGCTCAATAAGCTCTCTACTTCACACATTTGGCATGTTACATCAGAAACTAGACAGAATACTCAATTGATTATTTCATTAACTTTATCGATCCAGTTGACATACCAGCAGCTAAGCACCAGAGAAAATGCTGGTCAAAGGTGAGCACAGACGAGTACTCATGCAGAACTGTCCATGAGTTATATTTACTATTTCTCCTTCTTAAGAAAAAGACAGAAATTGCCATTCTGTACCCATCTCAGACAAAGCTCCTTGGGTGACTAAAAAGGATAGGCATGATATTTTCACACAAATTGATTATGAAAATTTCATTTGACAATTAGTAAGGAAGAAATGAAGGAAACAGCCTCTTTTTGCTTTCCCTTGTTTCTCTATAGAGGTGATTACTGAATAGCAATAAGCACAGATGAAATGTCTCAGAGGACTTTGGATTAAGCATGGAGAAGGGCTACAGGTAAAGTCTCAATTTATTGCAGTGTTCATTTAGCTCAGTTATCTTTGCACAGACAGCCAACAAGCTTGTGAGATTTCAGGTAGTAGGTACAAAAAAAAAAGAAAAAAATATATTGTCATGTTTATGTTCACTGTAGTTCTTGCTATTACTCTCTCTCTTGTGGATGGGGTCTGGACATGTTATTTATTTTGTCTCTGGTACCAATACTGGTCACAGCAGGCAGGAATCTGCTTCAAAAAAGTCATGTCTCAGCTGGCTCTTCTCTTTTCAATGACAAAGTCAGCACAAAGGCCAAGGACTCAATAGAAATGAAACCACAATTTCTGTCTGGTCACTCCTGGTCAGGGTTGAGGTAATATGGAAGGATTATTACCTCAACTGCATGGTACTTGTTCTGCAGATAAATTGACTATTTCAATCTTCTGGGCTGTCAATTCAAAAACCTTTATGGACATTATACCATGAAAGAAAGAGGGAAAGAGGGAAAGAGAGAGATAAAAAGAAAAATTATTGACTGTGCTCCTAGTAGCAGTAAAACCATTCATCTCTGTTATGATCTATTTGCTTATTTCTCTTTTGCAGTCTTTTAGGTTGATCATTGCAATAATTATATTGCATAAATTTATTGCACTATTTTAAAAGATATATATGAGCTCAATATAAAATTACTACAGTAGAAAAAGGTAAAATATTATATGCACATGCACAGTTCAACCCTGTCTGATAAAATGGGGGGAAAAACCCCTCAAAGTAGACAAAGTAGACCTAAATATGCTTTTGCACATGTTGTGACAATTCAAAATAGAGTTGTGCATGGTTCTCAAAGAAGTATAGAGTTGCAAGACTGTTCTTAACAGTGCAAGAAGTAAGAAGGAAACAGATGAATGTAGAAATGTTGGTAATGCAAGTATGAAGTGTGGCCACAAAACATTCCACATCACCTCTCCAAAGTTTTGGCAGAAGAGCAAGAAATCCCACCCATCAAAAAGGGAATTGGCCATTTGCAACAAAAACCTGAGACAGCTTATGGTTATACAAAATGAGATATTGAGGCTATATTTAATGAAATACTAATAATCCTCTGGGGATGAGGAATTGTTAGGACTTTTTCAGTTAGGACTTTTTGGACAAGACATGAAAAGTGGCTAAAGTCATTATTAAACTATCCAATGGTTTGTTTGCTTATTCATTTATTCAAAATCAAAAAGAAAAGCCTGTCATGACATATTTTTCTTTTAGATTAACAGTCTTTCTGGAATAAGTTACAAAATGTAAAAAAAGTTCATTCATTCAAGTAGTTCGCACTGAGCACTTAGGGAATTTTGCCTCTAGACTTAGCATAAAAGATGTAAGCAATTATACTTAAAATTGGTGGTTGGCCTCCATGAGCTCTCATCTACTCCTCTGCTGTATTCCAAAGATTTTCTTTTCTCTGCTTCCTTTGAAAATAATCTGGAATTGTTCTTTGCAGATGCAAATACTTACAATGTTTTTCAACATGATAAAAAAAATCATATTTTCAAGTCATCTCAAGAAATCATAATAGGGGAAACCAACCTGATGAAAAACAGCTTTTCTTTGTACCCAAATCTAATTTAAAATTCTTTTACTTATAATTCCTTTATTTAAAGCAATTTCCTAGAGCTGGTGCCTCCAGTACAGTAACAGCTGTTATTCTGTTAGAATAATTGTCCTAATAAAAGTTTTTAAGTACAAGCTGAAATAGCTTTCCACATTTATAAGAGCATTTAAGAACATGGTCATACATATGATAACTGTAAATTTCTCTTGCAATCAGAAAGAATTTGGTCCTTAAAGCAATTTTACATTTTTTTCAAATATATATATATGTTTGTCAATTTGTCAACATATTTCTTCTGAGTGCTCTTATATACTTATTTGGTTAGAGGAACTACTTGAATAGAAGCAAGTGGATAAACCTAAAATATTCAATTCTCTTAATTCTGTGAGACAGAATGTAATAATAAACCTCATATACTAGAATAAATGTGTATTTTATACACTGAATTCACCAAACAAGATGCAGAACACATACAGAGACTGATGGAGCTACACATTTACCCTTTGCAGAATATTGCTTGGATTTTGTTATCTGTTGCACAACATTACTGAGGGATTAGAATGAGAGAAGATGGCATTAAAATGTTAAAATTCTGTTCTTCAACTACGAAGCCGACTTCCCCCATGTTCTGAAAGTTCAGCTATTTTTACTTAAAAGAGAGGGTTTCTTTCTATCAATTGTAACTTAATCAAAATATTAAATTACTATTTACATTTACAAAGAAGAAAATTAGTCTAGATTCTCTCTTATTTTCTGTGTTCTGTGATACTACCTGAGTCTTTTGTTGTGTAGTATACACAAAAAACCCACAGCAATAACAAGTCACACTCAGATGATTAAGGAATAGAATTTGGACTTCTGTCTGAATTATTTTGGTTTTATGAGCTTACTTCCAGCTTCTCTAGCCTTTGCAAGTACCTTTGGGGTAGCTGCACTTCATGAATTTGTCAGATTCTGATTTCAATTACACTGCTATCAGGTTGGTAGGTATAATTTCTGATTTACATTAATATTAGTTTAGTAAGAATTAGTCTACAGATATTCTGGAAGGACATTTTAAATGCCTCATGCTTGTCAGCTAATTATGTTTTAGAAAGCTTATATTTTTAACATAATAGGCACTAAAGCATATATTTATATAGTTATATTTTACATATATATTTGTTGGGGGTTTTTTTAATTCCTAAATTATAGAAGATTGTTCAGGAACTTGCATATTATTGACTGGTGCTATTCCTAATTTCTTTAGTTCCAACAAAATTACAGAATGAGTTTTAACAAGAAATTGTTATCATGACAGAAGGGAAGTTGTTGCAGGCTTTCCACTAAAATTACGTGCCATGAGGAAGAAAGCAGGAAAAAATAATGAGACAAAAGCTAATTCTTTAGTCATAAGAGTATGACTCCATTACCTCCCAGGTGTTATCTATCTTTACACCAACAATTAAAAACATTTCTATAAAATACATAACATATTTAACTATTTCTTTGGGGATTTATTTTAAAAACACAACCAGAGTAAAGATATGTAAAGTGGACCAAGCAAGGGCAGAGATTTTGTGACCACCTAGTACCACAGTACTACAGATGAAGGGCAGTTTGTGAAAGAAGATGTCCCCACACAGACAACACAATTGCTGCTCTAAGATAGCAACCCATGCAAAAGACTGATAAAGTGGGGAAAAGTCTTCCAGAGCCTACACTTTTAGCATTTTCAATGTACCAAAATTATCACTGAAATCTGGGTGGTAGCTCAGTTCTGTATATTCTCTCTAGAATTTACAAACACAGAACAAAAGTTGCAAGATATCATTATTAAGAATCCCCAAGTTATCATAGTTTCTTAAGTCCCTTATTAGTACTTATTTATAGGTGATCAGTCTATGGGTGCTCTTCAGAAAAAAAATTGTTAGCTTTTTTTCACGTTGCTTATTTTTTATTTTGTTTTCTGAAACCTGTAAGACAGTCGATATGGCAATTAAATAAAGGTGCAATGGGAAAATAATCCTTTAGTTGACAACAGAAATTTAGTAGGATAAAAAAAGACCCTGCAACTGAGATCCCAGTCTCCATTAGGGCACTCATTGGTCTGAATGGCACTTTCAACAGGCAGCTTTTTTCATGTCCCTTTTCAGCAATTTCCTAGAAACATAGAATCATTTAGATTGAAAAAGACCTCTGAGTCATAGAGTCCAACTATTAAGCTAGCACAGTTGTGTTCACCATTAAATCATATCTCCCAGTGCCACATCCATATCCTTTTTGAACACTTTCAGGGATGCTGATTCCACCACTTCTCTGGGCAGCCTGCTCCAATGGCCAATCACCCTTTCAGTGAAGAAACTTTGTAATATCCATTCTAAACCTTCCCTGCTGCAATTTTTGACCACCTCCTCCTCCTGTCACTAGGTGCCTGGGAGATTGACTCCCACTCACTGCAACCTCCTTTCAGGCAGTAGTAGAAAGGAATAAAATCTCCCCTAATCCTCATTTTCTCCATGTTAAACACCCAGCTCCCTCAGCTTCTCCTCATCAGCCCTGTGCACCAGGTCGTTCACCAGCTCAGCTGATCTTTGGACATACTCTGGAACCTCTATGTTTTTCTTGCACTGAGACTGCTCAAAACTGAACAAAGGATTCAAGGTGTGGCCTCAGCAGTGCCGAATATACAATCACTGCCCTGGTCTTACTGCAGAGAGTGGCTTCCCCAGGGAAGAAGAAAATCCCTGCTTGATGCCCTGCCCGCTCTAAGTACAATAAGCAAAAGGCTTACACCCATGCTCCCCCAGTTCAAGCAGGCAATTCATTACTACAAGGTTCCTCGTTCTTTGTATTACCATGGGTTGATTTTTGGTGAAAGAAATTTAATATTTCTAATCATTCTCTCCTGTTGGATACCTCCTTTCTGCCTTAACTCCTCCCCACTGGGAGGCATAAATACCCCTGTCTGACCCTGGAGCCCACCTTTTGTCTTTTGCCTTTTGCCTTTAGCCTCTTGTTACTGCCTTTTTACAATTTGCTCCATATGTAGTGGACGCCTTATTTTTTGTTATTTTTGCATTATTAAATTCTGTTTCTGGACAACTGGATCAAGGCTGCCTCTCTATCAAGTTGCCATTGGGAAAGAGTCCCAAGGAAACTCAAAGGGGTTTGATCATCTGGGCTCAGACACCCAGTTTTATCTTACTGGCCAAACTATCCCTGATACAGGCCAGGAAGCCATTGGCCCTCTTGGCCACCTAGGTGCACTTCTGGCTCCCATTCAGCTGCTGTTGATGAGCACCCCCAGGTTCTTTTCCACTGGGCATCATTCCAGCCACTGCCCCCAGCCTGTAACTCTGCCTGGGCAGGACCTGGCACTTGGCCTCATTTAACCTCATACCATCAGATGCAGCCCACCAATTCAGCCTGTTCAGATCCCTCTGCAGAGCCTTCAAATGCCCTTTCTTCACTTTCACATGACCAGGTAAAAACTATGGCCTTTCTAGGTTCAGAGCTTTGTACAGCTTTTCCAAAATTCAAGCAAGCTGCTGGGGCCTTTTTTGACTCCATTTTCACAAGCATCTATAATATAGATCTTCACAAGGATCTTGCCATTTGTCCTGACATCTTTGCTTGTAATACATCCTGTTGACAACACTGGCACCCTCGTTTTGGTTTCCAGTCCCTTGAAACACATTGAAATGTAAATGCTACATGTCCAGTGATACAGACTTTAAGGGTTATATTAACCCTTTTACTGAGAAATCATTTGTAATGACTACGAATTCATGTGGTCACAGATGTAATCAAGGTCCTAAAAATAAAATCTACTTATCTATCTAAACGGATAAGGTTCACTGTGAATTTTTGTGTTGGAGCTTGCACAACCAGGACAGGACTGCTAGGAGACATTCCTCGAGCTTTATTTTGACATCAGCCTTGTTACAGGTTGAGACAATTGAAAGATGGCAACAGCTCACGTCTTGCCAGCAACAGCCAAAGATCTCTTTGTTACATGGTATTTTAAAAGCTTTCCAGCCAGTAGGATATTGCTAAAGCTTACAGACAATTGTTCTAGCCAATCACTAAAAGCACACATACACCTGCTTCAAACAATTCTTGCTTGTATGGTTTCTATTCACAGTACACCATACTCCATTATTAAGCTTCTACTATCTTGCCAAGCATATTTTTCTGCAGTCTTAAGGTCTATCTTAGCCAACACTAAAAACTCAAACTATTGTTTCTTGTCTTGCTTGCTGTACTATTGCGTATTTTCTTTTTTTCAGGCTTTGCAGCTACATCTAGCTCTAAGATCTCTGGTCTTTCTGTTTCTGAGGCCTGCTTTCACAGCTTCTAAAAGTCTTCTTTCCTTTACTATTTCCCACATATTTTAATTATTGTAATCTGAGTAATATTCAGAAATAGTTTTATGCTGAAAAAAACTTAAAAGTCATTGATTTTGGGGTTTATTGTTTGTTTTGTTTTTGTTTTTGTTTTTGTTTTTTTAATTCAAAACTATGTAAGTTCACGTATATTAATCTTATTTTTGATTCTACCTACAAACAGGATAAAAAGTGAAACTTGAGAGTACTTGCAGAGCATGACTGCAAGAAAAAACGGCAATATTTAACAAAAATAAGCACAGGAAGCTTTATCAAAATATATCCTGTTTAAACTAAAAGGATGTGCTTATTCAGAAATGCATTCAAACAGCTTAAAATCCTATTTCTCACCATCTAGTGCATTATTAATCAAATAATTAAAACAACTTCATTTTGTACCCATATCAAAGAAAGTATTTTTTTCTTTCAGTTTTACAGCAGATTTTTCTGTTTGAATATATAGTGCTGAATAGTTTTTGGCATGAGCAGGTGACTTTTATATATCTATCAGTATCAAAAAAATCAATAAATTAAATTAAACAGATTGAATTGTAGTATGAATACATTAGAAACACTTCTTGTCTATATCAAAAATATGCTCTGATTCCAGCTAAGGGAAAGAGAACCTAATATTTAACATTTATGAGCTACACTACACTCAAAAACTCATCACTATAACAATCATATAATACTCAAAATACACACCTAAGGAAATGGAGTGTAAAATAGGGTTGCTTTTCGTTGTTGTTTTTGTTTGGGGTTTTTTTTTGTTTGTTTTGGTTTTGGTTTTGGTTTTTTTTGTTGTTCTTTTTTTAGTGGTCTAAGAACATGAATAATCAACTGAAGAATCCCATAGGCAGTCACTGCTTTCTATAGATTAATGAAGTTTTGCCTTTTGATCAGAATCATCAAAGCTTCAGGACAAAGCATCAGGGCTCCAGGAATGCTGTAATATGGATGCTCAAAATTACAGCTTTTTTATAAACAGCATACTGAGGAAAACACTTAAATAATTGAGTTGTTTTTCAAAACCTCAGTCAGAATCTCTAAAGGATCTGTAGCAATGGTGGCTACTTTCTTTAATAGGTTTTGAATTCAGTCTTAGGGACTGATATTGTGATATCTCTTCCTACTCTGCCAGACTATCCTTCAGGAACAATGTATATCACAGGGATTGTTTTCTGACCATGATGCACAGTCCTCTGATTTATCGGGATGTTTAGATTTCTTTGGCCTTTGATGTTCTCAGTCACAAGCAGAATTCTAGAGCAATAGCCATTTGTCACTGCTGTGACAGTACTGAAGCCACCAGCTCCAAGAATATCTCTCAGTGCACCCATGCACTTCATCCCTGCAAGCAGTGCTGGCAAACAGCACAAATGTGGCACAATGGCATTGATGCTGCTCGGGTCCTCAGCCCCACAACTCACAAGTGTGGAAACAGCCCAAAACCCAAGTGTCCTCATGTGCCAGCACCAGTCCCAGAACCTATGTTTGTCACCTGTAGCATGGTGATCCCCTGTCTACAGTCCTGCTCATGCAAAATCATCAGTGATAATTTTATCACAGTCTTAAGGAAGAAAATATTCTTTTTCCACGCAGAGTTCTGATCTGATTTTTTCCAATACACAGTGTGTGGGAGTTTTATCCCTCACATCTGTTGGGAGGGCAACAGTGGAAAGTTTCAATAGCATCTCTCAGTCAGTAAGACAGCTCTGCTTTAACCCTCCATGCAAATGTTTTAGCACCTGCCTCTTAAAACAGTTGTCATGTTCTTTTGGGGTTTATTCTGTGATTCTGTTCCCTAATTTTCTTTATTATTAAGAATAAAGTCAGTGGCCATTTATTTTGAAAATCTGAGATATTTTGTGATTTTCCCAGAAGTGATGGAAACAGGTGAGACATATCTTCCATGCTTATCACTAAATCCATTAGAAAGCATCTTTCAAAATACCCTCTAAGCTTTTCTTTCTGTTAGAAAATGGAAATAACTTCAGACCTTCATACACTTCTCTGACAGCTCCCTGAAGTTTTTTTCCTTGATTAGGCAGTCTTCATAAGCCATCTGTCCTGCCGAAGGTGATGGATTCATTTTTTCTTTTCCAGTGCAATACCAACAATGAACACTTATAGATACAATAATATAAATAGCTTCCATATCTGAAGTGGCTTGATTACTCATTGTCAATTAGCAGTTTTGCCATTTCTTATCAATGCAGTAACTTGCAAGGATTGTTTTGAGATGTTAAACTTGGACGCAGAGATGTCAGGTTTTAGGTGTTAGATTTGTGTAGCACCTGCTCCTGGTATTTGTGACTGTTTTCCTCATTGATTCATTGACTTATTTGGATTAAAATCTTCACAAAGACAGAATTTCACTACCTGAAAAAATTTTCCACAGATTTTGACCATAAAAGATCTTATTACTTCTAACTAGGTTATCTAAATTTTCTTCATAACTAAATATGCTGTTCTGTATTTGCAAGCTATTGAAGTCTTCTCTTGACTGTTCTTACATTTATCTTGAGTATTTTTGAATAATTTGTTATAATCTGAGTATTAATACAACTAAAGCAAAGGAGGGAGTGGTTTCAACTAAAAATACTTTCTTTTATATCTTGCACATTTTTTTAAGTCTCCTGGCTTCCATTCCTTTCTTAAATACCCCTTCCTTGTTTCACTTCTTTTTTTTTTTTTTTTTAAGATAACTTAAGGTTTTATTGCTGTAAGAATGAAAACTTACGTATCCTTTGGTACAGAAACTGTTAATACTGATGTTATTTTTCAACACTGAACTTGGTGGTTTAAATCAGAACCATAGACAATCGTTAAAATCTGTACAATATGGAGGGAGAATATAAAATTAAATAAATACTGTTTAACATGTATATGATAAGTGATGAGCCCTTCTGAAAGAAAAATCTTCATATTTGGAAACTGGACAATATATTTGGAGAGGGACTTTGTGAACTGGAATTCTTTCATGGTATCTTTCACAGAAAGCTGGGGTTTCCCTTGGAATGGAGAATGTAACCCCCCCTCCCCCCTTTCCAAATTATTATAATTTTGCAATTAAAGGCCTTACAGGCAAAGATTTGGGAATAGGAGTAACAGTTTATTTACTAGAAATATTAAGAATACAAAGTAATAGTACAAAAAACCAAGAAAAAAAACCCCAGAAAATCCTAGAAACCCTGACAGAGTCAGAAATACAACCTGACACCGTGTTGGTGAGGGTGTTGGAAGCAGTCTAAAGTAAGCCTTTCTGGAATGGCAGATGTGGTTCTGTGGGAGTAGAGATGGTCTCGTAGAAAAAGGGTCCAGTAATGGTGAGATACATCCAGTCTTCCTCTGCGAATCCAGTGGGAACACTGGATATCTGGTGTTCCTACATCTCAGTTTTTATCTATCTCAGTAGGAATGGTTGGCTCCCACCTCTGGGTGGAGCATCTCACAATGGGATGATGTAATGTGTCATGTCATTGGTGAACCTTAATGGCCCATTACCAGCAGATATCCCCCTGAAGGGAGGATGGATTGTGGAAGAGATAAGAACACTGCCCCACCTGGTTTTAACAGCTGGCCCATTAACAGAAGGCAGCCGCCCCCTTCCCCCTGGAGTTACAAGAGATAAAGAAAACACCTCCCCAACCGGTTTCAACAGATGGAATAGAATATTATCATGGTCTGATCAATTTACTTTAATCAAGTAAGGAGAAATTTCACCAATTCTACAGAAATTAAAATTCACTCTATCAACACTTTTTTCCTTACAAAGAATGGTGCACAAACATACTGTTTTCATCCAGTAGCGATTCTCAATGTGCAAAGGCAGAAATTTGTAAACTGAAGGTGTGAGGACTAGGAAGAGTCAGATTCACTACTCTGTAGAAATTTTAAGGAAAGAATAAAGAATGCTTTATTTCTGGGTTTTTTGTAACAAGTTTTATTTATTTCAAACAGGAATACAAGGCAGAAGAAGAAAGAAGGGAAAGCCTAAAACAGTGTTTCTATTTGCATGTGACCATTTTTAAAGCATACCAAAAGATCTTGAAGAATTTCAAGGCTTTCCTGGAGGATTTCAAGGATGCTTAGAGAGGTCCATGAATTGCTTTCAAAGCTGTGCTGCTGAAAATTCAGAAAAGACACAAAATCAGCTTCCAGCACACTTGTGAAAAAATATTTGGAACCAAGAGTCTCTTGTGAGCATTTTCATAATGGTAGGTGGTGGAAATGGTTACAATCTTTAATTTTCATTATGTAAATTTGTAATCTTTTAAGAAACTCCTGTATTGTTTTTACAGTTTTTATCAACTCTTCAGTGCCTTGCCATTTCTTACTCTTGATACTTCATAATACAATTTACCTTCACAAGAATGAAAGAACTGCCATGCATCCTTAAATCAAAGTTTCACCCAACTCGGAATTCCATGTCTTACAGTGTCAATTAGTGTGTACTTAGGGAAAAGCACAGGAAACAGGACAAGTATAACATGATTTTCCCCTGAAAAACCTTTAAAATAAGATTATCTTTAGCACAAGGAGATCCTTGTAAAGCTTGTACCTCCAATGCATGTGGCCTAGAAAATAAGAAAGAGTTTTCTTATCAACTTCAGAAAAGCAGAACCTTTGAAAGGGCAAAGAGCATCTCATTAAAACTGTAGGGAAAAAATATTCAGAAACAAAGTTACTCATAAGTGATCTTTAATTCTCTTCTTTCAGTATTCAATGTACAAAAAAACTTTATTCAAGTAAGAAGCAATTTAACAATAAATCATATGAGGATGAAGCAGTTATCCCTTAATTTGACCAGAGAAAAAACTCTTAAATGAGACACAATTAACCTAGCCACTTACATCCCTATTCTGAATTCATGATTCTGTAAAACTGCAGCTGTTCCAGCAGTGGTTAGCTGAAATAAATAAAAGAATTTGTCCACTTTAAATATGTGCAATACCTAGTTCTCACTACTTCATCTGAGTTTTTATTAACTGGCACTGGTTATTAAAGTCTTATATAAAACAGACTTAAATTCAAATGCAGTGTTGTCTTCCATTTGGAATGAGTCTTCAATTTCTTTTCAGCTATGAGTATTCCTGGATGCAGCAGTATAAAACTTTGATTTCCTGAGACGACAGAATTATTTCATTCCATTTTGCAATTAAACCTCCAAATATTAAAGTTCTCAGAAGCAAATGTTAAAAACAAGTTATATTTCATATTGATTAGACATTGAATATAAACAATGTTGAATTTTTTTCATTTTTGAAGTTGGTTTTTTTTGAGGCACAAAGTTATTTGCCTCAATCCAGTTGAAAGAGGATACTTTCTTCACCTATTCTGTTTCTTGTTGCTAATAGAAAATATTGTATTCAGAATTAATTTTTTGACAATATGTTATCTCTCTGTTTCTCTTATTTTTCATTCCTGTCTAAATACTACGAATCCAGTCTGCTGTCTTTTGCCACCCCACACATAAGGAAAGCATTACTTCCATCTAGCACAGGCCCTGTCAGAACAGGGATGTGGAGGGTAAATAGACATGTCTATTTGAGCAAAGGTGGCAAGGGATAATAGAGTTAGGAATCAAGGCTGCAGACTAAACGAAGATGCAGCTTGCTTAGCAAATAAGGCACAGAGACAGTTTCAGCTTATTTTAAAAGTCATCCAATAGCCTCTGCACAAATACTTAGGGATCATAGGTTTCTGTTCCAGCCGAGTCTTCTTTCTCCTGCAGCAGCCAGTGACTGACTGTCCTGGGAATTATTTCCTGATTGCTCTGGAAAAGGCCGTTCTACAGTTAGGCAATAGTTCATTGTAATGGGCCTGTTTAGCTTGAGAAAACTGGTATGCAGGGATTTAGAAAAATCTTTGATGGAAATATGAAGTTCTAGGCAATAAATGAAAACACAGGGAAAATCAGTGTGAGTTGAAAAAAAGCAGTTCATACTGATGCATATGTCAGTAACTTTCCTTACAATATAATCAGATATTCTAGACAAAGGGAAATCACTGAAACCAATGGTTAGTTTTTTTCTTAAATCTGGCTAAAGAATTAAATATCTAATTAAGATTCTCAGTCAATGCTTTCTTAATTGACTAATACATCATTCTGTTAACACTAATGGTAAATTTAATATGCCTGATCGATATTCAAACAATGAATTCTGGTTAATTGACGTTGATCTTAATGGGCATTACTTTAAAATATTAGCTGATGTACATCCACAGCTGTAGGGTTACATATTACAATATTAATTTTAAGGATATCATTTGCAAGAAACATTAGTGAGTAGTTAGTGAGCTTTCCTTATATATGAAGAGGAATGGCAACCAGTCATCTCAGAAAATAAAATTAAATTATCGCCTTACAAATAATATATTATTTTCCTCATTACATTGTTTTTCTGTTTCCTTTAAAGTGACTAATGTGAAAAATTAAATACTTCTGAATCATAATTTACAAACTCTGGTGAATTAGGCTCACATGTAAAATAAATTAAATGAATTAATGAAGAAAAACAAATACAGTAAAATGCAAGTAAGTACAGACAAAGAAAGCCGTGGACTAAGGAACTGAGATCAGATACCCAAATTTTGGGTTCTAAAAACTCTTAATGCCTTCTGGAATGGAAGTTAGAGTCATTCAGGTTGGAATTTCCAGAAGGAAATAGCCAAAATTAATATGTCATTTTCTAGCTGTTTGAGAGGAATCAGCTTCAAGGAAAAGAATATTCAATGGATGACCCCTAGCACTTTCTGAAATCACTAACACTAGTTACTTCCTTGTCAGGAAAGACAAAAATATCATTGATTTCTTGTTAAAATTTGGATCTTGTTTCATGGTAGATGACTAAGGGAATCATGGCCTGAGAAGTCATCGGATATTTATTTGTACCCTATTATTTAGATTACTGTAGCAGGTAAATTCTAAGAGTTCACCATTATTTTAATAAATGTTTTAAGTTTAACATCTTATATTCCTGTGAGAATTCTTTTATTGTACATATAGACATCTATAGATATGCTAAGACTCATTAATTTGATGAAAAAATCATGTCTAAGTCTTTCAGGGCACATCTCAAATAGCCTCACAAAATAAGTGATACTCCTAACAAAAATAAAAATTAGGAGCACTCTTCAATTTGCAAAGCATGTTTTTCTACTAATAAGTAATGAGAGAGCAGAAAACAACTGTACAAGATTTGAACCTAGAGTCAGTTGGCAAGTATTTGGCTAAATTAACTCCACTTTGTCCAGAGGATAAATCCATATTTGGGAATACAATGATCTCAAACAGCTGAAATAAAGAGAAGTCTTGTTAGTGTAAGTGAAAGGAGACACTAGCATTTGATTAACATTTGACATTAACATTTGATACACTGAGATTTCAATTCACATTAAAGTTTACTGGATTTAATTTTCCCCTGGAACACAGAAATATGCAACTGAAGTTAAATAGAAGTCTTCACAAAGTCCCACACTGCAGCTCAGCAGTGATAGGTACCTTTATGGTAAAAAACCACATTATCTTGACTTCTTCATTTTCCTTTCTATCACCTGTTATCAGGGCAACTCATAACCAGCAGTAAGCCAAAAGGAAGTGGCACAGAAGACCAAGGTTTGACCTCCCGTTTTGCCACAAATTTTAAATATCATCTTTGGCAACTCAGTTTGACTTCTCTTCATCCAAATTCACAAAGTCAAATATGTGTCAAAATTTCAGTTGATTTCACTGAGAAATAGGTTTCTAAAAATTTCTCTAGATCTGAGGTCACTGCATCCAGATCTGGTGTCCCCAGCCCAGGAAGGACATGGAGCTGTTAGAGCCAGCATAGGGTATGGCCACTAAGGTGATAACAGGGTTAGAACACCTCTCCTATGAAGCTGAGAGAGCTGGGATTCTTCACCCCAGAGAAAAGACTGGTGAGACCTCTTCGCAGCCTTCTAGTACCTCAGACAGGCCTGCAAGCAAGACAGAGACAGATTTTTCACAAAGGCATGTAGTGATAGGATAAGGGAGAGTATCTTCAAACTGAGACTAGGTTTAGATTTAATATTAGGAAGAGATTTTTTGCTGGGAAGGTGGTGAGGCATTTGAACAGGTTGCCAAGAGAAGTTGTTGAGGTCCCATCCCTGGAAGTGTTCAAAGCCAGGTTAGATGAGGCTCTGAGCCACCTGATTTAGCAGAATTTGTCTCTACCCGCATCAATGGGGTTAGAACTGGATGACGGCTAAGATCCCTTCCAAACCATTCTATGATTTTATGATCTGACACCAGTGTTGCTGTTATGTCTGTAGTCTGTGCAGCTCAAACCTGAACTCACATCAGTCTTCACAATATTGACATTGCATTTTTTTTAGGCTCTCAGCTGCAGACCCATCAGCTGACTTCACAATCAAACAAAAATTGGAGCTCTAAAGTAGTTCAGAGAGTTGTGACTTTTGTCCTGTGACACTTAACCTGTGCAGTTATTAAGAATAGGAGTGAGATATGTGCACCAAAAGTGGATTCATCTCCAATCATTCGAATATTATGTCAGTCAGATAAAGATGTTGCATACCTTCTCTTCTCTACTCTCACAGGATTTATGCCCTGCTTTGTTGTTAAGGCCTTTTGACTTGGGTTTGTTTCAAGGTTTTTTTATGAAGCGGGGTTGATGACCTATTGAGCATAATTCACTGAACTAAATTTCTAGACGGACCCCTTATGAGCTTGAATTCTACCTATGTGAAAACTCTTTATATTGTCAAAGACGTCTCTGACATCTGATACCCAGATAATTACTATCTGGGAGCATCATGTTGCTGTATTTGTATAATGTTATATTGTTGGTCAAAGGAAACTGGAGAGGAGAGCTGTTATAATTGTGCTGGGTTGAAGTATATTCTATCACCATCTTCATGAACTGTTGAAACCAGGTGAGGCAGTGCTCCCTGCCTCCTCCACTCTGGCTTATCTTCTGTTAATGGGCCCATCAGCACCTTTGCCACATGACTCACAGATAACCCCCTCCTGGACTATCTCCTGTTAACGGGCCCATCAGGCCTTATCACATGACTCACCATCCCATTGTGAGATGCTCTGCCCAGGGGGAGGAACCAAGCATTCCAGCCTGGATATAAGCTGAGACTCTGAACACCAGAGGGGCGCTTACCCATGGGATTCCCAGAGGACCCGAGCTACCAGACCTTTCTACAGGATCACTGCTTCAGGAAGACCACCTCATCTGGACTGCTTCCATCACTCTGCTCAGGTTGTATTCTGACTCTGTCAGTGGTCTTTTGTATTATTGCATCTATTTTATTTTACTTTCTTTCCTTTCTTCCTATTAAATTGTATCTCTGACTTGGAGCCTCTCATTTGTTTTGCTCTCAAACCACAAAATTAATGGATGCATACAACCCACTTTTAGCACAGGTCATAAAAATCAGCTCTTGATAAATGAAGATCGGAACTCATTCATCACATATCTAAAAGAGTATAAACACACATCAGTTGTTTTAGTTCCACAGAATACAGAGCTCTGCACCTACATTAAAATAGCAGCTGAGCTTTTCATGGATATAAATTATGTAAAAACCTAGGGACTATAAGGCAGGTACAGTTGTATCGAGATGCTAGCCTCAGAAACCCAAACCTCAGCTCAAGCAAAGCTACCAAAGTTTGTTCAAAGTTTCAGCAAGAGTTGGAAACACAAGAAAGTAAACACACATAAGAACACATGCACACATGGGCACAAACATACACCCTATCTTGTTGGGCGTGAGAAGGGAAAAGGTTGCTTGAATAATAGTAGCTACAAATACCTGAGACAGATGGTATCTTACAACAGTTAAAGCAACAATTAAAAGAAATGTAACAGAGCATCAGCTCTATATACACCCTGCAAAGTTATGAATGCAGTTGCAGAACTGCTGCTAATTAAAAGGGATTCAAAACCAGCTATATCTTGTTTTCTACCCAGCAATATGCTAAATAATGGACACTGCCACACCAGCTGAAGCAGAAAATGTCTACAGTAAAGGCTCTCAGGTCAATGCTTTGCAGGGAAATTGCACTAACGAAACAAAAAATAAACTAGCACACATGATATGCATGTAATAAAAAAGATAAAGGTAGAAAAAGCCATTCTGAGACAATTCTTTTCTGTGATTTTATTTTTTGGAATAAAACATTATCAAATCTTTCAAATTGCACAGGTAAATTACAGCGAAGAAAATCGCATCGTTCACGGCTGACTTGATCTGACCTACTCACCAATGAGCATTGGTATTAAGATTAAAAGAGCTGAAAATACTGAAGAATCCAAGCCTCTGATTTCTGAGTCTCCAAAATAAAACTATTTAGATGGAATTTGTACGCTGGAATGACCTCAGAGCTTGTCTTAGAGATATGTACAAAGTGTTGTGATAGATTTTATGGAAGAAAGAGACAACATAAAGGTCTTACCTGGCAATTCGTACTGAGCTTTTCCATCTAAACTGTTCATTGGATACCATAAGAAAGAAAAGAAAAGAAAAGAAAAGAAAAGAAAAGAAAAGAAAAGAAAAGAAAAGAAAAGAAAAGAAAAGAAAAGAAAAGAAAAGAAAAGAAAAGAAAAGAAAAGAAAAGAAAAGAAAAGAAAAGAAAAGAAAAGAAAAGAAAAGAAAAGAAAAGAAAAGAAAAGAAAAGAAAAGAAAAGAAAAGAAAAGAAAAGAAAAGAAAAGAAAAGAGAAAGAAAGAAAAAGAAAGAAAAGAGAAAGAAAGAAAAAGAAAGAAAAGAGAAAGAAAGAAAGAAAAAGAAAGAAAAGAAAGAAAGAAAGAAACGAAGAAAGGAAGAAAGAAAGGAAGAAAGGAAGGAAGAAAGGAAGGAAGAAAGGAAGGAAGAAAGAAAGGAAGAAAGAAAGGAAGAAAGAAAGGAAGAAAGAAAGGAGGAAAGAAAGGAGGAAAGAAAAAAAGAAAGAAAGGAGGAAAGAAAGAAAGAAAGGAGGAAAGAAAGAAAGAAAGGAGGAAAGAAAGAAAGAAAGGAGGAAAGAAAGGAGGAAAGAAAGGAGGAAAGAAAGGAGGAAAGAAAGGAGGAAAGAAAGAAAGAAAGAAAGAAAGAAAGAAAGAAAGAAAGAAAGAAAGAAAGAAAGAAAGAAAGAAAGAAAGAAAGAAAGAAAGAAAGGAGGAAAGAAAGGAGGAAAGAAAGAAAGAAAGAAAGAAAGAAAGAAAGAAAGAAAGAAAAAGAAAGTTCATGTATTTCAATTTTTTCCTGCTATTCTATGTGATGTTGCATAAGTGATACGCCAGCAGGGAAAGAAAAACAAGAGAGAAGGAGATTGGCCTGTACACTGGGAAAAGTGGGACAACAGGAGAAAGAATAAGAATGTAAGAAGTTTTGTGATATGCAAAGAAACTTTGTTAAAGAAATCTCAAGGTTTCAGTGCTCCAGTTTCACAAAAAGTGAAAGAAGAGTAAAGAAAATCTGCACTCTTAAATCTATTTAATTTTGCGTTGTCTTTCCATGAGAGACTCTATCCTTAAGTAAGGCTGCATTATTTTTCAGAAGCCATCGTTATTGTTTTATCAAATATAAATACAAAGAATGTTTCATATATATATATATATCTATGTTCTGGCACTGGGGTCTTTATATAGATTTTTTTACCTGACACATTTTTATCTAAGACTCAGATCATTTGGTCTATTTATTTTCTCTGGATTCCACAGAGCTGTATCTACTGCAAGATATATGCAACGACCAATTTAAACACACACACCCCATTGTTTCCAGGAGTACTTTTGTTACCACCACATTAATTCAAATTAAAAGACTCTACTCTAGAACATTTTGGCTTTTTTAATCAAAAATACATGATAGCTTCTTTTCAGCTGCACAATTTGAAGAAAGAAAAATGTCTGATATTGACCTATTTCTGACTTGATATTGGCCTTAACTTCAACATCTAAAATTTAGTCATTTCATTGAGGCTATATATCCAGATGTCTCTGTAGGCACAAGGAAAAAATAGTCACTGTCCCCACTGAATATGAAAATCTGTCTCTTGGACATATCTTTTTCAATTGAATATAAAACCATCTGTGATAACTGGTGTAGTTAAGACTCCTAACCATAGGTAAGTGAATTTTCAGTTTGGCATTTGCTTTCTTTGCACAACTGACTCCATTTTTCCAGCACTGCTGAGTAGCAGTGTTTACACACTGCAGTCATGGCTTGGTCTCTCCTTCTAGCAGTTACCAACACCATTCAGACACAACAGAGAGATCCAAGGGCAATGATTTTTCTTAACTTTGCTTAGTCACATGTGTATGCAATTATTTGATTATTTATCAAGAAAAGCTTCAAAAACATAAATAATCATACTGAACGGACACAGAATTTTCCCTGCATGTCTGATTTGTTTTTCTTAGTGCGTCCTCCCATGTGGTGAACCCCCCACCAATGAAGCAGCGTCTGCATGTGACTTTGCAAATGTTAAGTGTTTTCTTATCCTTGAAATAAAGCTTAAAGAAAAATATAAACAAGATCTCTCCCTTAAAACTATGTCAAAGGAAAAAAAGTAAAAACAACATGAAAGAAAATTTACAACTCCTTAAACTGGAAGGTCTAATTAACCAATTGTCCTTTTTAATCTGGAGTGGAATTGAGCGAAGAAAAAGTATTCAGAAGGTACGAAAAATTGCTGATGATACTGTGATCTATAATAGTTTTTCCTGCTATCAACAGAGCTGTCCTTAATTAAGAAAAAACACATGAAAAGGAAAAAGTAAAAGCAAAAAAAATAATAGAGCTAAAGACCTTAGACTAGCATCTATTTGTATCAAAAACTTGATACTTGCAGCAGAAAAATCCATTTCTAACCAATATGAGTTGCCTTAGGAACTCAGGATCCCCTTATTCACAAGCACAAATTTGTTTCATTTGGTTTGCTGCCTTCTTAGAAGTTGATAAAAACTTTAATCAAATTGAGGACCTCACAGAATCCAGCCCTGCAAACACTTTTGAACTTAAAGTTCAACTCCAAATTCTGCTGTTAGGCTTTATCACAGATAGTTTTTATTACTCACTATATTTATTACAGGATTAACCCTCAGGATTAGTTAATGTGCAGAAACATTGAGAAGCACATAATACCTATCAGAAAAAAAAAAAAAAATCTGGAAAAACTCAGTCTGAAGATAGATCTATGAAAAATAAGCAGACAAAAAGAGGAGGTATGTGCTCTATCACTTTAATATTTTATTACAGGTAAACTTGTTGGATATTTAATCTTTTCTCTTCTCTTCTCTTCTCTTCTCTTCTCTTCTCTTCTCTTCTCTTCTCTTCTCTTCTCTTCTCTTTTTTTCTTCTTTTTTCTTTTGTTTTCAAAGCAAGAGCCTACAGTAAATCATTCTGTATATGTCACCCTTTACCATTCCCTTTAACGAAATAGGGCAACAGATGTTGTATCTGAAACTTAATGACATTGAAAATGTTTCTGGTTTCATGCTGGTATTATAAAAGACTGGTTCTCTAAGCAATGAAATAGAAAGTCCAATTTCATTTCGTTTTCTTTCCAAGTTTCCCCACATTCTGCCTCACAAAAGTGTATTACAGATAAACCAGACTAAGCAAATGATGGATCTATTAATTTTAGCACAAGTTTGTTACATAGAGTCTGAATGCAAAGTTTAAAACTGGATGGTCATACAGGATATGCTCCTGCTAGCTCTTTGTCCTATCTTTTCAATCATTTAACCTCAGTTTCAAGCAATTACTCTTCATCTTACAAAAGCCCTTTCAGTATTGTCTCTCCTTTCATTTTTCTTTGCAGCAAGTATATTTCTGTCTTAGCACTTTCCCCTCAGCTCCTGTTAAAAAGTTCCCAAAAATATTCTGTCCAATCTCTAATCTGCTTGGAATGACATGAAACATGTAAGCTGTACCTCTCTCTCTTATATTTCAAAGTATTCTCTGAAGAATTCTTGGGAATTAAAGGGCATTTTTTTCTTAAAAAAAATCTAATTAAAATATCTATTCTTTTGGGAAAAAATTAATCATTTGAGAATGCTGTTTATAAGAAATGTGGCTGGTATAACAGACTGAATCCTGGACAAATCCTTTCACATTTTCTCATATATGAATCAGTGATAATTGAGTCCAAGCGTGGAGTTGTGTACAAAGACTGTAATAGGAACAATCGATCTACAGTCTCACCATGAAGGCAACCTGGCTGCTGCATGATTCACCATGCAAATTATGTGCTCTACTCTTTACTATCATTCTCTTGAGACTTCCCCAATGTTGCAAAAATACACAAAATTTTGCCAGTGAGCTTAAAATCACAGAATTAATATGAATTGAGCAAATTGACTAGAAGTGACTTCAGTATTGACCAGTGCTTCATGAATTTCTCCCTTCGATTACTTCTTGGAAAGAAACCAGAAAAAAAAAAAGTTGGTGCAGTGTACAAAGTAATTAAAAATGGAATCACTTTTCATTAAATAAATGAAACTTGCACTTGAGGAAGAGACTGTGACAGACACGATGCTTAGCTAATGTGTCAAATCCTGTGAATGTAATTCTGCAGTATAGTTGCACTTTGGTAATTCTAAAGTAGTTCCAATGAGTTTTTGAGTTTATTTTGAGTTTCCTATAATCCATGTGAGGAGCAGATTGTGTGCCCTTGTGTCCTGATGTAGTAGCACTCAATTTTACATTTCTTAGACATGGCCAGAACAATGGGTTCTGTGCCACTGCTTCATATACACAAAACTCTTTTCTAATATTCATCATCTGTTTTCCTCATATTGTCCTTCCTCAAGTTCACCTAACATGTGAACCATTCCTCAAAGAACAAATGGAATCAATTGCAACACAAGACTGATTTTCTTTATAATGCCTATAGCCAATTTTAATTTTTCCTGTCCTAAGAATATAAGCCATTAAAGAATTTAAAATGTCTTTAGAGAGGCATCAGAATACTGATGACTCTTTCTACTTCTGCAGCTGCTGCACACAGCTAATTTCCTCTCTCAAAATGAAATATGGCATGGGATGTTATGGGGATGCTTCCTCTGACAGACTTTGGGGCCAGGGATACCTCCTGGTTGCTGTAGCCCACTAGGGGTTCTCTGTCTTGGGGTAGTGGATGTGTTTCCTTGTCATCTGTGGGTTCAGACAGAAGCAAAGTTGAGCATGCAACCCAGGCACAGACACACACAGGAGAGACACACAGCTTCTCAGACTACCAAAGGCAAGGCGGTGCCTTTAACAGCACCCACATAAACATGACCAGGTCTTATTGAACATAGACACAGGGACATATATAGACACAGAGACAGTCAGGTTCCCTTCCTCTTCTCCAGCTGTTTAGGACTGAAGGTCAGGCTCTCAAGCATGCACACATTTGCAGGATCTTCATGTACTGGGCAGGGCCCCTCTGTCTCCTGGGCAGCCCTGCTTGGATCTGACTCTCCACACAGCTCACTTACCAGTTGGTCCAGCGTGAAATTGCCTGGTGAATTACACACACACACTCTCCCATGCACACCAGGTTTGAGGAAGATGCAAAGACTCTGGTAAACCTCTAGCAGCCACCACCAAGTACACACAGTGACCCACAGTTCTGCTCCACCTGCTGTCACTTAGCCTCCCCCTCACTTTTTTCACCCCAGTTCCCCCAGTAGTTACACCACTCCCACCCAAGTGGCTGGGGCTGAGACCTCCACTGGCTTCAGGAGCTGACACCACTGGCCAAAGGGCACCTTGGCCTGACTCCTATTGCTGGCACCAATCCGCTCACACAGGTCTCACCAGCAGCTGGCAATCAGACCTCACAGCCCTCAATGCAGGAAATAAAGAGTGAGATAATACAGAAGCTTTTAAGAAATGATTTAATGAGAAAATAGGACAGACTGTGGTGATCTGACCCCAGGGCTTAGTCAGAGAAGTGTACTGACCAGCCCCAGTTTAAACAGGCCAAGCTCCTTTTATATGCCTTTCTGCCAAACTTCCTCTTTGTTACACCCCATCCCTTCCCCTTAAGTGATCTTTCAGAAGTTTTACATTTTCCCACAAGCTGCTCTTGGATATCTCAAATCGTCATGTTCCTCGTGTTTCTCCTTTCATATCAGTACAAGTTTCAGGTTGCTCCTCTTCAATGCTGTGCCTGCAGTTTCCTGGTGGCCCAACAATTACCCACTCAGCAGTTCTCTCTTTACTTTTGATCCCCTTTTGCATTGAAATGTTTCCTGACTGCATGCCCTTAACAACACAGATGCTCTCAACCTACACATATTCTTACCAAGTGGAGTCAGCCGAATCAAGAAACTAGACCCATTAACTTTCTGAGTTTATTCTGAGTTTCCCATGGATAGCCCATGAAACTCCAAGGACCAGCTGGTTATTCTAAATTAAAACAATATCTCTTCTAAAATAAAGAATTGTATATCAAGAAAGCAAGATACTAAGAACACCAAATTTTCCATTTCTTAATCCCAGCTGTCATGAAAAGTAAGCAAAATATTTATTATGTTGATGAAGTAAGAAGTATTTTTATAACACAAGAAACTTCTGGAGAATTCTTCAAGTACAGTTTCATTATCAGCCAGAAACTCTCTGCTAAGAATAAGGACACTATACAGTGCTGAATTAAAACCATTATTCTGACATATTTGTTACAGTCCTAAGTTTATGTGACTATGTTCTTGTTTTTAAGGTGGATAAATGCCCCATGGTATGCAGTAATGCATAATTGATAAGTACATGTAAATAGTCCTAGCAGAAACAAGTGGGCTCTACCCTACAGGGTTTTTTTTTTTTTTTTTGTCTATACCTTATGAGGTAAAGAAATATTAAATCTCTCTGTATGAATAAATTTCTAATAACAGCTTCATACTTGAAGAACAACTGAAGCAACGCAAACTTTAACTTAAGGGCCATATAAAACATAATTTATGTCAGAGACTAAATTCTCTTTTAAAAACTCTTATTTGAATACTTGTTTGTGCTACTTGTTATTTCACATATATAGATAAGGGACAGCACAGGAAAAAAAAGAAATTAAACAAAAATAAAAATAAATACAACATTCTTGAACATAAGCAATTTGTTTATTAAACAGCAGAAAAGGTTCAATTCTATGTGGAGTCTAAAGTCTTGCTTCTAATGTAAATGGAAATGAGAAATAAATGTGATTAGGATTTCCTAATGTTTTTCAATTTTTTTTTTTTATTATAGACTGGCAATTATTTTTAAGAAATTTCTAAGTTTCAGATAAGAGTCCATGGTTGCCCAAAATCAACCTCAAAACATATCTCCAATTAAATGTGCACAAAACTCAGTTTATCAGATATTTGTGTGCATCTCAGACCTGTATTTACAGTTACTAACATTTGTTTTTTCGTGAAAAGGAGGTTCAGATGCAGTTAGGACTCCTCAGAAACAGCTTTAAGACTGGACAAGTGCAGCAACCGCAGGCAGTCTGTTGTTTATTAAATGTTATAAAAATGTATGCTCTGATTAATCTGTCTACTGTAAGCTGTTTCCTTTATGATCCCTTGACTTCTACAACCTCCTCAGGCTTGATTAGGTTCAGGCCAACCCACTGAAGCAGGCAGCTACCATGCTCACAGATCATCAGTCGAGAGACAGCCCGGAAGATATTGCAAAGTGAAGAGGATCCTGCATTTAGAAGAGGAGCGTTGCAGGACAGACTCAGCATGCTGTGCCCCTGGAACTGCAGAAAATAAGCATGGAAAGCATTTGTAGAGCAGAGAAAAGGTTGATATCATGATGACCTGGGAATCATGATCCTGTCATCAAAAGTGAAACAAAACACACAAGCAAGGAGGAAATTTCAATACAAGCTGGGTAACCCTGGAGGGGGGCATTTGGCTTTGCATCCCAAGTGCCATTGTCTGAATACTCTGAGACAACATCTTGGAAGACAAAAGAAGATTCCCTACTGTAGGTAGTCAGAGTCATGCTAAAAACGAAGAGCTACTCCTTGTCATAGGAAAAAGTTAAGTGAGTTAAGTGGAAAATAAGAGAGAAATTTGCTACGGAGGTCTACACAAACCTCCTTCTAACGAAGCAAAGGAAGTAATATACGGAGACAAGAAAACAGATGTGGATAAATGATCCAAAATTTCATTTCTCTAAAATCTAATTAAAATGTTTCATATTTATCTTACAATAGAGATTTTTCATACTGGTGTAGTTTGTGTCAGATGGAACTGAATTGCCAGGCTGCCCTGAAGTTATTTTCAGACAAACCAGCTCTAGCGGGAACAGTAGCACTGATAACTTCACAAAGAAGTAGGTTTGACTTGTTTCATAGCCCAGTTTGGCGGGTTTAAATGTGAAAGCAGTCACTCATGAGTTAGCATTTTGTGGGTATGTCTCTCTGATTCAGTCAGCGCTGAGCAAAACTGATAACCAGGGCATGTACAGTCATGAGAGGTAACAAACATCAGCTTGGGAAAAGTGCCATGTTAACATTTGTCCACTGGTGCAGCCCTGGAGTTGGGCTTTTTCCAACAATTTTTACTGAACTGTGTCATAGACATGCAATGGCCCTTCTGTAACATAAAATTTTGGTGTAATTTTGTATTTTTTTATATATTGTTGCTGTTGTTTGGTGCTTTTCCTCCATTTCGCAATATAGGAGTCGGATTATTTCTTGACAATATCAGTTCTCACTTCTTGAAACAGCAATTAATGAACCTTCTGTTTGCTCAAGAGGCTACACTGTTATATAAAGAGAAGCCAAACTTTTTGTTTAAAAACAAATCTAATTATTTTAGGTTGATTTCCTAATTTTCAAGAAGGTATTTTGATTTAAATGCCTATCTAGATTTAGCAGTATTATTCCTATCCAGGTTATCAGACTGTGTTTCAAAATCTAATTCCTATGTTAATATCCAGTAATTTGTTGATGTTGTCGCTGAATTGGGTTTAGTTTTTTCTAAATCCTGGTGTCATATTAATATTTATACAGTTAAATCTGTAGCAAAAACTGAAGAGTTAGTATTGACAAAGTTTGTAATGAACCTAATGTTACTGAAGGTCAGTCTAGTCATTCTGATCATGAAGTTCAGAATTATGCCCTCAGAGAACCCCTAGAGAATATGGATAGTTAAGGGAAAAGTCACAAAGGATTAATCAGAGAAGCCAAAGTAAAATCTTGAAGTTAAGGAAGCATGGAAAGGCCAAGCCTAAAGACAAATGAAAAAGGAATGGGAGGAGGCAAGTCTGCAGTGAAAAGAAAAACAAAATCATAACCAGAAAATAATGATGTATAAAATGCCATATTGAGCATGTTGCTGGCATACTGCACAAACTGTAGTATGACTCTTACAGAAGACTCCCTTGTACTGTCTTGAACCTTACGGTGAAACCTTTTTGGGTTTCACAGTTATGAATAAACCACTTGTGCATTTAAAAGTAAAGCTGAATCCTATTTGCACTTCACTCAAGAAATCAGCCTTCAAAGAATTTATTATACCATTTACAAACTAACAGCCTGTAGAAATGGAAATTATCTGAATTTTCTTCTTTGTGAACTAGAGGTATTAAAAACAGGAATGACAGAGAAATCAGTACTTCAATAGTAATTTACCAGAAAAAAGTTCAAGGATTTTGAATGCTATTTTACACCATTTAATTTTCCTTGATATTACTTAAACTTTTTCTTTTAACTTTCATCTTTGCTCTAAATTTAACAATAATTTTCCCTTAAACTCTAAATTCTTTGGGGTTATGACTACTACCATTGGATACTAATATTTGTAGTGGTGATAGTAATGGTAATAAGAGTATCTAAATATTTTTACAACCGAGATTCAAATCCAGAACCAATTTTAACATCTTTTGCCTTCAGATATTTGAAAATACCAAATTTAACGAAGTGAAGATAATTAGCAGTCATTTCAAGAGCTGATACCACTGTGTTCTCTTTCTTCAGAAGCTACCAGTGGTTGTTTTTCCATTTTGTCATCATGAAACATAAGACATACTGTTTAATAACACTGACAAATCTAAGCACTAGGAAAAAAAAAAAAAAAAAAAAAAAAAAAGAAGATCTCTAACACTGACTTAAAATGATGGGATACCTAGATCCATCTTTATACTTATATCTTTTTTTCTTTTTCTTATCAAGTGTTGTCACATCCACATGACACAAAGATTAAGATATCTTTTCTTAAAGTTCTTACTAGAGAGAGATGGCATTGTCATCACAAAGTTCACATGCATGGGAGGTTACAGAAAAACATAAAAATAACTGAGAAAATTGACAATATGGGATGTTGAACCAGTGAATCCATGGGACAGCTAGAGGCATTTAGGGTTTTGTAGGCATAATCTGAAATTATTTGTCTGTGGGAGGACCACAAAGGAAGGACTCAGAGATGCCATGGTGCTCTCACCTCACCCAGGAACCAGGTTCTGGCTGCAGCCTTTGCGCATACCAAGTGCCCTTCAAAGGCTGGTGGCCAAAGCACAACAACCTCCTGCCCTGCTGTCAGAGCTGTGGGACTGAATATTGCTCCTGCATTCAAGCACATTGTTTCTTAGGCATTTAGCACCAACTGAACCATATTAGCCTGGGCAGAGGAAAACAGTGCAGCACAGTCTATTCTTGTCAGATAAACAGAGGCCTTTTCTCAAATGGCTCCAAGTCCCAAAACACTGTCACATCTTCTGCTTCCCAATAGAATACTTTCTGATTGATGGCAGCTCTTCTGCTGAACTGTCAGAGTCAGAGTTTCTGCCCTTTTTACCACCTTCCTTCTCCTGAGCCCTCTGTCCACCCATGCCCTGCCCAAATACCACCCATACTCTCCTGCTGTATCTTGTCTGACCTTTGCGCTGTATCATCTCTAATTCCAGAACTGCTTCAGTTCTGTTCTTTCTATTCATTCACTAATTTACCAGAAAGGTGAACCAAACTATATTTTCCAGGTTTTTACCTCATTTAATCCATTCTATGTCAATACACAAAACATGCATTATGTTGCTAAAATACACAGTACAGGTGAGACATACCAGCTCTAAAAGTAGGTGTCTGTAATACTCGTAAAAAAAAATTATCTGAGTGATCCCTGTGATAAATGTGTGCTCCTCTGTACTATTCCGCCTGGTAGATGCAGGAAGAGACAGTGCTCCCTATCACAGTGTCTCATATATAAACCCTTGACAGTAACAAGTTGTTAACTCGAAAAGGCAAATTTCCTTCCTTACCGGTAATATCCACCGAGGTTCATGGCTTTTACTCTTCCATTTAATTTGTTTCTCATAAACTAGTGTTCAGGTATATTTGTATTCTTTAGGGGAAGATTAGTTTAAAATCTGGGCTCATCAGCAGGACCAAAGAAGTGGTTTACATGCCCAGGCCTAGGAAGCCTGGAAGGCAGGTACATGAAACCAGTGAGGCATGGGAACCAGAGATGCTGGGTATGTCACTGCAAAGCCAGGCTGACAAGAAGATTCAAAAGATGAACTTTTGAATAGACAGTCACATTGATGTACATCACTGCACTGATATCTCATAATTTGATAAAGGTAGATCCTAGGAGGTCTCACATGATTGGAAACACATGCTGACATTGCCTAAGTAAAAATGTCTTCTAATGCCTCCAATTGCACACTTGGGCACTGGACCTAAAAAGTCTCTGTCATTGTAATGGTTGCTCCACAGGTGGAAAAGAATAGTAATAAAAAATATATTAAGGGGGCATGATATTGTCCAAAAGAAATAAAGCAGAAAACTTGCACCTGAGCAACTGAGTAATATAATTCTGAAAGGTTTCAATGTAGGGCTTGAAAAGGACTTGGAGCTGGAAATCTTTTTTTATATCTGTTGTCATTTGACTCAATTAATAGCTAGGATGGAAACTGGAGGCTCAAGAGACCGCCATGAAAATGTGGATAAAATGTCTTATTGATCTGGCAATGCTTCTCGTGAAGAAGAGTTTAATGCATTGACATAACCATAAGAAAAGGACATTGGTTTTTTTTAAAACCTGCACTGCACCTGACAGGATGACAATTTAAGAAACAGATAGCAGCAATAATTAACATCTCTTTAAGCCACTTTTCAATACGTATCCTCTGCATGAAATTGTATGAATGAAATAGATTTTTATGAACTGCATAAAACCATGCAGAACTGTATAACTGCGATCACATGCTCAATAGATGGCAATTCTCATCTTAAGTACTCTGTTCTATTTCTAGTTTTAATTGTTTTTCAAGAACAGAGAGGATGCAGGGGAATCAGTGGACCTGGCATTTATACTTATGTTCACACACTTTTCTTTCTAAAAGGGAGACTAGACCGACAGAGACCTGAAAATCATATCTAAGTCAAGGGAGAATAAAATACTCCTTTCTTGTTATTTCTTCTGAAGAGAATTTCTTCTGAAGTAATGATGAGGCTGTTAGAATGAAGCTGGAGAACAGCAGATATCCTATCAGCACTTATATCCTGCTTAATTTTACTTTAACTACTTAATACTTGCAAAACAGTATAAAAGATTAAATATCAAAGTTGTTTTTCTCTCATGGAAGTCAAGCAGCATTCAGTGGCAAATTGATTGCTGCCCAGAGAGAAGGATGGTGTCAAAGCAGGGAAATCTACACTAAGCTGACATAAGGTTTCTACCCTTTTTAGAGGAACACTGCTCACCTCCCATGATGCACATTTACCTGTCCCTAAAGGCACAGACTATTCTTCCTGAATATGTATCTGCTTTCATTTGCAATTGGATATAAAAATCACACAGAATCACAAAGACCAAATGCTCTTTTCACTGTGTCCTATGACATTTGAACTACTGAGAAGGGCTGGGCTGGGCTGTCCCAGGCCCAGAACTGCTCCTGCTCTCTCCATGAAGGATAATGTCTTTATCTGTTTGGTTTTTGGCTGCAGAGGGACTCCATTAATATTAGAGTGCCTGAAATATAGATGCATGACTTCAAAAGACAGGTTGCAGTGCAGTAATCTTTGGTGGCTGTTCCTGCCAGATTGAGGAAGAGGGCAATACGGAGAATCTAAAAGAATATTCCTGGTCCTTATGCTTCCTGCAGAAGAGCAAAGCCTTAAATGCACTATATGTGCTAATGAAACCTTCAGACTTCTAGTACTTTTAGTGAGATAATACACTTAATAAAAGCAAATTGGGAAGTAAGGCCCTACTTTCCCAATACATGGCAGGATTGGGGTGTGCTGTATGTATCCATTCATACTGAGGTTTGAAGGTTTTTCAACAGAACATTCCCTGTTCAATATTGGTTCTTTGAGCTGCCAAGGTACAGCCTGTCCCATAATGTGCATGTTTCTGGTACGCAGGAAGGCTAAAAAGAGTTTTCTGTGATTTGTTACTAAGCTTAAAATTGTTGTTTAAAAAACAGTCTGAAGACACTTCTAAACGAAAAAGTACACACCATGCATTTGGAAAACAACTTTCAAGTGCTTCTCTATCCCAGTACTTCCTTGTAAACAAAACCACTTGCACAACACAGAATTAGTTTTTGAAAGTTTCAGTGTCATTTTCATTTTATAGAAGATGCTTCTCATGGGGACATCTTTAAAACCACTCTATCAATCTCTGTCAGTTTCTCAGAGCAGTCATTAGTGAAATGTCACCTTCTAAGTTCATCATGCTGGGAGTTTAGACAGCTTCAGCTTTGAAAAAAAAAAAACCAAACTTGAAGATAATATAATTGGTACACTTAGTTAAATTCAGTTAAAGGTAGAACCATGATAGAAGACAGACTAATAAGCATGTTAAATTACTGTAAGTATGGGGATGAGGGTGGAATTGCTTTGGTTTCTTTGAACAACTTCAATATTTGACTATTTCATTTTCCCAATGGCCACCTTTAAACTTCTGCTGAATTTTAAGTAAATAGTCCCACATTATGCAGTGTCTGAGGTCTCTGTTCTCCCTGTAAGGCATATAGATGTAATTAGCCAAGAGATTCTAGTGTCAGGCCCCTACAAAAAAGAATAGGCCTCAGAATGAAGTATTTTCTAGTGGAGACATAATTAGGAGGCTTTGAGGAAGAAGATGTCTAGGGGAGAGCATCACCAATAGAGAGTCTGTATGTTCAAAAAAAATACCTGGATATTTCTGAGGCACAGACCCTGGAAACTAGAATCAAACAGATATTCTGACAAATCAGAAATGTTTGACTGATTTCCATGCTCCCTTATAGCCCTTGGATTCTCTACTCATCCGAGGAAAAGATGAAAATTATAACCAGCTAATCTAGCACAGATTAGCAGACAGCTAAGGAATCTTTTGACAGTGTTACCAGGGCCTGTAACATTCTGAATCAGCTTTTGAACATGTGTCTGACACATTCTTTATCCTACAAAGAGCAGAAATACTGTCTCACCTTTACGTAGAATGAATTCTCTCAAGGTGGAGAACAGCATATTTCCTATCAGCATTTATATCCTGCTTAATTTTACTTTAACTACTTGATCTTGAGACAAAGAAAACCAATACAAAAGAATTTCTTCTTATGGCTGGGCAACCAATTCCTGTATTAGTCTGTTTCCACATGTGTTACATACACTTGGCAGCTTGACATCACCAAAGAACCTGGGAAGAGCTCTCTTGTGTCTCTGCAGCACTAAACAGCACAGCCTGGGGGAAAATGCTTGGGCATGAACAGTGAGTACATGCATCCATTCCTGCATATTACAGATATTTAGAGCAACGGACTGTGCCTGCCATGAGGAGTTGCTTCCAGGATTAAGAGTCCAGGGAAACTGCCTGGTCTTTCACGCCACAGCTTTATCCTTAAGTAGGTAAAGCTCATTCTGCTATGTGCCTAATGTGCTTTTGGGAATTTGACTGATCTAACGGTCAGAAATGGGAGCTGTGCAAGAAGATGAAGATAAAAAGACAAGATCTCTGTATTCAACAGTAGTAAAATTATTTTAAAAAACTGGTTTAGATTTAAATTTCCAAGTCTTTGATTTTATAGAGCGCTTCATTTTCTGTGTAACTGAGCTTTCAGAAATTTTCTCCAATTTCATATTGTCTCATATTTTTACCTCTTCTATTTCTTTTTTAAACTGAAATTTTGACGCAGCTGATTAAGTCATCAACTTTGTCTGCTTGCTACCGGGAAGAGCTGCACAGGATTTAATAATAGATATGATGACACCTAGTGGTAGTGGGAAATACTTAGCCTTAAAATAAAGACAAAATGCAATGTAGTTTAAAAGCCTACACATAAAGCAACCGAAAAGGTTGTCTCTGGTTATTCTTCACTCATTTTAATATAAAAAAGTGCAGTGGTCTTTCTGCGTTTTCATTTTATTGGAGAGAAAACAACATAAAACGTTGTTCTCAGTACAGAAAATAAAATGTTTTGATTGAGATCTCTGCTTCCAGGTCACAACGACCTCTCAAAAGTAGGTTCTAAAGAAAAACAGCTATCACCATATGTAGCTTTATCTCTCTGATGAGATACCAAGGATTAACTGTCTTTCTTTCCTAAGGAAGTCAGTTGCACAGCGATAAATAAAGATTACAGAACTTCCTCCTCTCTAGTAAGTTACATTACAGAAGACAAAAAGACTTAGAGCAAGGGACTACAGAGTTCTCTTTTATTTTTGTAACTTTAACTCTGAATAGCATCAGACTACTAGTTGCTTACAGTGCCTGCATAAACAGGTACCCAATATTCAACTTCCCTAATTTTTCAAGAAGGCAATTAATAGGAAGTAAGTAATAGAATACCAGAAATAATCTAACATAACTTCTGTTATTCAATGATTTTAAATGTAAAGCAATTATCAAATTAATCAACACTTGAACATATACAATTCTCAGATATCTCTGTATTGTCTTTCAACATAAAACACACATAAATTCATGTAGCAAATATGTGAATAGCTGGAATGTGAAAAGGGAATGCAAATTACCATGGTGTTTTTAACTCTGTAGCCCTAGGACTCTTCCAGCTTTGTATTCTTGGTTTTCCAAGTCTTTTGCAAATGAAAATGACCAAAATGAAACCCTCCCTTTCTCATCTTTCTTCCATTTGATGGTGAAACCTTTGTTTCTCAGTAGGTATCTAAGATGCCTTGCTTTGCATATACTGAGTTTCTCTTCCCATGTACATTCACTGTGCTTTAACCTCAAAGGTGTCTGGCATGTGTTAAGAGGAACAACAACAAAGGAAAGGGGAAACCAAGGTATTCCAGCAGAAGGTAAGAGGTTCTTTATCAAACAATGGAATGAAGAATGAGCTATAAAATAAATAAAAGAATGATGCATAATTCTCATTTATGGAGTTTTGCTGTATTTTATGTGATGAGAAGACAACCAAGCATATAGAAAGAAGCAATAAGCCCCCTCTTTGCATGCTGTATTTTTCACTAGACAGTGGATAATAAATCTGAGTACATCCTAAAACTGGCAGAAAATAAGTTTTCTAAAAAATATGGAGGAAGGTAATATTTAGTGTACAGGTTCTGCAATGGATTTTCAAGTGCGACAAGAAATACACCACACTTTTCACAGGATGGTGCCACAGGCTCATACAGCCCAGGAAAAGGTGACGCTCATCTGCATTGCTGTCATCTTGCCTTTTGTTGTTTATAGAGTACAAATCATTAGCTACAATTTTCTCCTGTAGACAAACATACTTTTAACTTTCTCAGTTTTTTCCGTACACATCAATGTACAAAAGACAGAAACAAAATTATAAAAAGACAAAAAGTGACACTGTCAAAGTCAGAATTTGGCTCCTTTTCCCTCTAAGTTTACACAAAAGTTATCTTTTCAGGAAGAATAAATATAACATTTTTAGGTCTGGAGAAAAATATACACTGAAATGTTTTCGTTTTCAAAAAGCCAGATAGTTTCTCTCTAAAATTTCTGTTTATTTGAATTATAAGTACAGTCTAGTGTAGACACATTCATGAATGGAGTAAACAGCCAATCCTTAGTTCCAGAGTAATGATTTTACCCAATAGAAAAACTAAAATCATATTCACTTTTTCCAGTCTCTAATGCAGCTGAATCATGCAGAGGTAATATATTTATGGAAGAATGCCTTTATGCACCTTGAAAACAGCAAAGAAGTGACAGTTGAAACACTAATAACCAGAGTTAGGAATCTAAAACACCACTACCATACGGACTGCTATGAAGAAAATAGTTCCACCCCAGCAAGACCCAGAACAGTGCTAGTAGTAGAGATTTCTTCAGGAATTCAGCAGAAGTCATTAGGAGCACCTTCCAGGCAAACTTTGCGACGCCAGGGCACAACATGTTCTCAGGAGCCTGAAAACAGGAACTGTTTACTTACACATTAATACCTCACCTAGATTTTTGTATCTGTTAAGCATATGCAGCTACACTAAATTAAAATCATTACAATGACTAATTTTAAATTGAGACACACAGAGATACACTGCACCAGTACCTGCATTTTGAGACTAGAGAGGCCTCACATTGGCAGGTGTCACGAGGTAATATACTTTACAGAAGGCTTTGGGAAAGGAAAGCACAAAGTCCTAACAGAAACATTCAGGGCCAGTTTCCATGCTCTAGTTTCCATGGCCAGCAAGCTGGGGAAAAGGGGGTTAAATCTTTTCTGTGTATCTATCCACAGATATAGATAGAAATACAGACATTGATGCAAATAAATTTGGAAAGATATTAGCATTGATTATTTAATAATAAAAGAAACAAGTCATCTTTTCAGCCCTATCACCCAATAACATCCACTCCCAAAACAAGACAGAATCACTTCTAATTCTGTCAGTAAACTACAGAGAGTACTCACTGGCTGGCCTGTCCTCACTGACAAAAAGGACAGACTGAACTGATAGTTGCTTTATATATTTAACTTCCATGACTCATCATGTGGAAGGACAAGATGCAAGGGTGTGCTGCAGTACAAAATTTAAAGCCAAAACTTTGTTTTCACAAGAAGCACTCCAGTAGAAATTAGCTGAAATTTAGCTATCAAAGCTCCAGGTTAGGAACATAAAAACTAAGTGTTGACTTATAAATATTTGGATCTCTCCACTGAATTAAGTTAGCCATAGACTTATTTTACTTAATCAAACCTGTATGGCATAGTAAAATGGGAGCAGTCAGATATCTTAAAATTCTTTTGTTATTTTATATACAAAACCAAAAGTATGTTTTTAGTTTCTTATTTGTATTAATGAAATGCAAACAGGATACTCAGGCAAATTTCTTCATTACTAGAATTAGTTTCTCAGGGTATCAATTAGGTAGATAGATTCAAAGTTTTATGTTGCAGCTTAATAAATAATACTGGTAAGACCACTGATGATGTTGTAACAATAAAAACATAAAATCTTTCATATTTAATGAGAATAGTTTTCTAAAGAGAGATATATTTTCTAAACTAAAGAGACATATATTGGGTTTAAATCTATTAAAATTGATAATTATAATCTATGAATTACATATTGCTTTGGACTGTTGACTGCATTTTCCAAGTGTATTTATTTTGAGGGAAATGGAGGCAGGCCTTTTAAAGGCATTAATTTAGGAACACAAAATATTCAGTTGGAAACTCAGTTGTTTACATTTTTGTTTGCCAGCTTTTTCCCATTAATGAGTGGAAATCTTTTCAGATTAGTTTTATGGCAAATTTCATTAGCATTTATAAACATATCATGTTTACAAGGGAGCAGGATGTGTGAAAGCAAGACTGTGCCCATTCTGCACTTTCCATTTTTCCTTGTCCATTCTCATCTATTTTTAGCACTGTCCATTCTCTTGCTCTTAATCTCCCACAAGAATATGTACTGCTCTCACAGAACAGTTCCCAGAAGTAATTTTAACACCCTGATTTATATTTCAGAGGTTTGCATATCTCATTTCTATAAAACAATACTACAGTATGATGGAAATCTTTGAATGGGCCCCAGACAAACAGAAATCCCAAAGATAAAAAGATCAACTTAGAAACTACCATTTGTCACCCATCTGCATCTCAAAAGAGCCATGTGCTTAAAAAAGCAGTATTTCTTCAATTGAAGATTGAAGTAGAAAGAAGGAAATGAAGAAGATTCCTCATAGGATATCACAAGAACAAAATCAAAGTCAAGATCTTGAAAATAAATATCTCAGGATACAATTGGGAGTTTGTGGCAGAAGCAGTAAATTCAGTAAGTACGTGGGAAATAATTCTAAGGACTCTTCCTCATCCATTGATGCAAATAATGACACTCTTTCTCCTGTCACTGTCAGTAAAGGTACATTACGTAAATTTAGAGTTGCATATGAGATAGATTTGTGGTAATTATAATCTCTGGTGATGTTTGAAGACAATGATTTTTTATGTTTAATTGACATTTGCTGGAAAGGTAGCAAAACCAGAATGTATTTCACAGTACCACATATTTTTTTATCAGATCACTCAGTTTCCTCTGTTTCATTTTTTTTTCTTTGTTTAATAACAAGAAGACAGATGATGAATAGCACTTCTCTGAAATGACCCAGGGATAGTTTTTTCCTGTTCTCCAAAGTATACAAATTGTTTGAATATCAGTAAATCTATTCAAATATAACTTACATGAAATTGAAACGTTGTGTGGACTAAAGTGTTGTCTCAGAAGCACATATGAATCACTCTTATACTACATAAAATCAGTGTTTTATATACGTGTAACACTAGAAAGTGTGATTTTCCTTTAAGGAAAAATTAGTAATTGGAACACTAACAATTCTGACTCCAAGGTTCTCAGCCCATTATTTTTGCATTTCCAGTGCAGGCTGCACAGAAGTGAAACAATCAGCAGCAAGTGAACACAAGGCCTTAATTTTCATCAAGACAACAAATGCAGTACATAAACGACACCTACTTGATGCAAGGTGAGAGTGACCAGAGAACCCCCAGCCAGCCCCTCACTCTGGGTGTGAGTAGTGGTGCAGAGCAGGGCTGCCCCTGCTCTCTACAGCCTTCGACAGTGCAGTGTTGAGGATCGGGACAAAGAACAGAGTTGGTGGGGTTCCTGCAGCACTCAGGGTAGGTTATACCGCAAAAAAGGTCTGGGACAAAGAACCAAAAACACCACTTTGCACAGTCTTTTCAACAGCGGAAGTACAATGGGTGGGCACAATTCTTCAACCAGTAGGGATTGTATAGGGGAGGAGCTAGAGGAGGGGCTTACAGAACTACAACCAATGGGGGAAAGCAAGGGGAGGATACAACTTGAGGGAACAGTAGGGCATCGAGAAACATGGAAACTTCTAGTTTCCATGAAGGTGGGGTCGGCTGTGGATTGACAACATTAGGAGGCAGGGTCATGGAGGAGCTTAGGCAGGGGGCTGGGACAACAAGGACTGACAGAGAACTTTCTAGAACAAAGGGCAGGGATTAGGGAGGATTGACATTCAGGTAGGTGGAGCAAAAGGCAGTGTTGGGTGTGATAGACAATTCAGAGAGGTAGGGGAAACTTGGAATAAACCAACAGGCTGGAGAAACTGGACGGACCATTTAAAAGGTTAACATTAAAGAAAATCACACCACCACACCTACTGAAAATATCTAGTCTGTTGGGCTGGGAAGGCTACTTCCTACCCCACAAATAAAGAATGCCCACAGCAGTGCACCATAGTGTGCCACACAAAATTCTTTGGTCTTCTTTTCCATGCATCATTCCATCCATAGATGCCAATATCCTTTGCTGTAGTTGTAGGAACATAAGTACCCAGTAGGTTGATTAAGTTTTTAGTAGGACTAGTGGCATACATATCTCACATATGACAAACAACACATAATAATTCACTTTTATAGCAGATCTTTGTTTTTAACCTCTAGTCCTCAGGCCTAAAGCACTGGCAGGCTGGTCTATAAGGAATTGAGAAATACAAGCCTAGGTTTAAATTTAATAGACCTACATTAAAACTTCCACTGGGAAGTGTTTCTATGTCCACAGATTAAATGAAAGCTTCATAATGACTGGTCTGCTCAGGTTAAAACACAACAAATAAAATCACAAGTGTAAAACAAAACCAGGGTTGCAAAGAGGGATATAAAATCCTGGTCCTATGACAAATGACAGATTCAAGGGCCTGATGTTTGATATTTACATGTACTTTTTGTATAGCACCAAGTAGACTGCCTCATAATTAAAGACAACTCCCATGAGGTAGAAAGTAATTGCTCGTTTGTAAATGAGGTACTTCTGGATCAAGAAGTGATTAAAATATTTATATTGCACAGCTTGTTCAATTCACTCATATAATCAGATTAATTTACTTTAATTCACCATGCATCAACATTTACATGGTTTTTCTCAAAAAATGGTACTTGAAATAAAATAACTTTTTATTGCCTATTTTGCAGCTTAATAATATCAGTGTGTGTGGGGTGGATAGATGGCTACTGCATCATTAGCATTCATTATTTACTCTGTGAGCATTATGTTGTGTACTGGACATGAAAAATTTATAGGTACTTATGATTAAATAAATTTCAATCTGGAATCTTCAGAGAATATGGTTTGAATTAATGAAGATTCACTAATAACAAGTATGTTTTATTATGTGAGTCCTGATGAAAATACGCTGCTTTTTTTCTTCTTTCATCAAATCAAAGTGTTCACATCTGATGGTTTTGTAATACCTGATATTCTTCTCTGACCTTTATTCATAAACTAAAATCTCTGTTCTGTTGTGATTTCTGTTGCTTTCCGTTCCAAAGTATTTAAGACAATAAATTGACTGGAACACATCTAAAAACCTACTTTATGCCTGGAAGTCCTCTCAACACTTTTGTAGACATGTAAACTTTATATATGTATGTGTATGTGTATATGTATATGTATACGTATGTGTATAAGCTTTATACATATACATATATATATAAGCACACAAGTAGTGTGTACTGTATTTGTCAGTGTCAGGGCCTGTAAATACACTGTTTATGATACAAAGTGCCCAGATTCCCAAGGTGGGACTTCCACAAGTGTCATTAAAGTTTCTGACAAAATCTGTAGTAGACGCATTTCCTCTGCACAATGAACAGATCTGCCTGCAGTGGAACTTCAGAGCAGTGTTTACAGCCTGCCCAAGAAGATGGATAAAGGCTCAGATTTTAACTAACTGGTTCAATACAAATCAGGCATGTTTATCCAGCTTTGCTGTAACAACAAGGTAGATACAACACCTACTAAAGGTACTGACAAAGGCAGTACTGAGGAACCCTACCAGATCTAGAGGCTTTGCATCAATAACTATCTTTCAACACTGTGTTCCACATGGACGTACATCCAAAAGCAGTGAAAAAGGCATTTTGGGCAAGCAGAAGGCACTTCGTATTCTGATGTAGCCTATCCTCGTTCCCGTGGAAGAAAGCACTATCAATACATGAATCATGGAAGAGGAAAGTATTTGGTCTGTGGTTATAGCACAAACCAGTATGTCGAGGTTTCGATTTCCTGCAGACTCAATAAGCTGATTTAAAAAAAAAAAAAAAAAAAAAAAAAAAAAAAAAAAAAAAAGGCTCTGGCTTTAAATTGACAAGGTAATATCCAAAAACCTTTATTGATCATTAGATTATACTGAGACTTAATGCCTCCAGTTAGAAGAAATTATTTTTGCTAATCTCCAATCTACTACTCTGAAACTTTAAAAGAAATAAAAAATATATGCTCAATAAAGATTAAAAAATACGTATTTCTAGCACCAAAAAAGTTGTTTTCAAACAAAAGACTCTAGTCTTTTACCTTATTTATCATGTTTACATTCAATGTGATTCATAGAGATGCAATGGCTGACTGAAGACACAACTCTGGAACTAATCAAAAAATATCTTCTATGTTTTATTGCATCTATTTTACACCCCAATTTCTCAGAGATTTTATGACACATTTTTTGGTTAAATTACATTAAAACCTCGTTTATATTTCTTATATAATTCTGACTAATATTAATTCCTATTAGCCAGATATTCATCAATATTTTCACTGGAGCCACATCAGATGATTCCAATTGTTGTATTATTACTGGAACCTAACTTCTCACAATGCCAATAGAACATCTAAATAGGAACCCATGGACTAAGCTAATGAAAATTGCATGTCTCTTTTTATCTTTTTTTATCAGCACAAAATATTTTTTCAAGGTATAATTATACCTGAAATGAAACGCAGTTATGTCAACATAAAATTTTGAGACAAACATTTTGTGCTGTATCTTTCTGCAAGATAAAGAAATCCTGAAGAAAGTAATCATAATAATAAGTCATTATTACTTCAACTTTTGCTTTCAGAAATCTCCTTGCTCAGTTAGCAGCTTTCCAAGCATGTTGCCAAAGGATCTGACTCACAAGTCAGAGATCACAACCTGCAAAATACCTGTGGATATGTTTGTCCTTGATTTGCATATCAAATGGTCCATAAACTGGCTAACGTGCAAACCAAGACTAAGAAAGAGAGTAAGTGTACTGGGGATTAATTAGAATGTGAGTGAATGAGAAGTATATAATTTTTTTTCCTTCAATCAATAGAAAATGTGGTACATGGGAATTTCAAACTCTTGGTTTAACAGACCTTGCCCACAGTTTGGATAAACAATCCTCAAAGTAACAATAGTTTTGTGAAGTGATTTTAAAGTAAATGTTAAGTGAAATCTCTGAGTTATACTATTTATTTGCCTTCTCTTTCAATGCAGATGGATGATGTTCAGTGGACGGCTTAGGGCAGGGTATCTTCACTGAGTCTTGTTGCCTTCAGGAAAGGAACAAACTGTGTTAAGTTCAGTTCTGTCAGACACAGGCTGCCTACAGTGTCTGCTTGCATAAAAGACAATAAAACAGACACTTCTCCAGTATCAGACTAAATGGTACCTCCTAAGAGACTTTGCTGTGGTTTGTTAAAATATAGAGGGGAAAAAAAAAATAGGTTAGGGGAAGGTACTTGCCAAAACAAAGCCTACCATGTCTCTCTGACCAGCAAAGGGCCTTTATGGTCACTGTTAGCATTTTCACCTCCAGGCATAGTTCTTAGACTTCTGGCATAAAAACTCAGGAAAAAAAAGACCATAAACAAATGTTAGTGAGAAACAGTCTCTCTCTGGAAAGAATTGTAAGGGAATTTGAAACTACAAAGCAGAAATGATAGTAAATAAAGACATGGTTTTTCTATAAAGAAAAGTATAAAGAAAGAAAGAAAGTCTATTTCTATGCTTTGCAGTAATTAAGGCTGAAGTTAGTTCTCTAAAGGTTTACCCATACTGAGTCTCTTTCCTCGGGAGTTTTGCTTGTTATAGTTAACTGTATCTTTGATAGTTGGTTTTGTTACCTCCTACTACTAATCCTTAACAAAAATAACAGCAGAAACTTGTCCACAGAAGAGCAGCCACAAGCTGATTTCCTCTTTTTCATGTTTCAGAAAAAAAAATAAGCAAACTAAAAATCTCCTCGTAAATATCTATGTATAATATTCTTTATAGGGGATAGATCTTTTCCTATAAAGCCGAAATGGGAAGTTCTTCTTAGTATAGTTATAAACCCTTGTGCAACTTCTTGGACAAAATCTCACACAAACATGGCTTTCACATTTATTTATAGTATCTGCATTGTTCTGGTCAGGAAACAAGATTTTCATAGAATCATGGAACTACAGAAAATTCAGACCGGAAGCGAGTTTGTGAGATCCTGCTCAGAGCAGGGCCAGCTCTGAGTTCAGACCTGGTTGCTCAGGGCTTTGTCCCAGTGGATGTTGAAAACCTCCAAAACTGCAGCCTCTTTGGGCAGCCTGGCCCACTGCTGAGCTGTCCTTAAGGTGAAGAAATTTCCCTTTGTATCCAACATGAACATCTCTTGGCCCGGTTTGTGGCCATTGTCCCACTTCCTCCCACCGCATGGTTGAGAAGGCTCAGGGTCCATCTTCTTGATGACATCGCTGGAAGGATTTGGGAGGCTGCTCTTAAAGTCAACCTTGCTTCAGGTCTTGTCTCTCAGCATGATCACACAGAGCAAGTTCTCCCACTGTCTCCACCCTGAGGATCCTCTCCTGAATACATTCTAATTTGTTGATGTCTTTCTTCTTATCAGGGGACAAAAACTGAACAAAGTCTTGTGGATTTTTTTGGTCTAATGAGTAGAGGATAAATTAATGCCTGTATCTCATGGCCATGGTCTTTTTCATATAGACCAGGGAACTGTTGGCCCCCTTTGCTGGCTCAGGTTCATCTTGCTGCTTACCATAGATCTCCCAGAGATGCTCCGAGCCTGTCTCTTTGCAACCTGTTGCCAATACAGGAACTCTTCTGCTCCAGGACTAGCACTTCAGGCTTGTCCTTGCTCAAATTCACAAGATTCCTATAAATCCATTCCTCTAGCCTGTCCAGGCCTCTTTGAATGTGTCCCTACTCCCAAGCATACGCACTTGTCTCCCCTGAGTTTGGTTCTATCTACACATTTGATGAGTGTGCGCTCCACTGCCTCCTCCAGTTCACTGATAATATCAGGCACAGCATCACTAGCAAGGGAAGGGATTGTCCTGCACTGGCACAACCTCACCTCAAGTGCTGGGGACAGTTCTGGGTGCCACAATATAAAAAAAGATATAAAGCTATTAGACAGCCTCTAAGGTAGGGCTACAAACACAGTGAAGGGTCTGGAGGGGAACCCGTATGAGGAGCAGTTGTGGTCACTTGGTCTGCTCAGCCTGAAGAAGAGGAGATTGAGGGGAGACTTCATTGCTGTCAAAACTTCCTGGTGAGGGGAAGAGGAGGGGCAGGGACTGATCTCTGCACTGTCATCACCAGTGACCGATCCCAAGGGAATGGCCTGAAGTTGTGTCAGGGGAGGTTTTGGTAGGATATTAGGACAAGTTTCTTCACCCTGAGTGTGTTTAGGCACTGCAATGGGTTCTCCAAGGAAGTGGTCACAGCCCCAAGCCTGACAGAGCTTAAGAAGTGTTTAGAAAATACTCTTGAGCACAGAGTGTGATTTTTGGGGTCATCCTGTGCAGGAGTTGGGCTTTGATGACCCTTGACGGTCTCTTCCAGCTCGGGCTAGCCTATGATTCTATGAGTGATCTCATTACTTTTGTCACAGGGGGAGAGACTCCTGTTGTTACAATTAGATGCAGCTTCAAATTAAGCTGCTAGAGTCCACATAACCTTCTTGTTATAGTTGTGGGTTTTCAAATTATAAGCACAGAATTTCTTGTCTCATTTTCATGTGAAGTTTATGTTTTGCATATTATTCTTGCTTGACATAAGTAGTAAAAAGACTGCAGCTCCATATTTTTTTTCAGCAGCCTCTGTTTATGTAGAGACAGTTGTAAATATATTAAACATCTGTTAATTTATACATTCATTAATTAATAGGAATAACTTTTTAAGAAGATTTTTTTCTCAAATTTTCCACTGAGGCTACCATATCACTGAAAATGGAATTTTTGTGATAGATACATTCCCAATCCTTTCTTTCCAGAGGTGCGACAGAGCCAAGGAATACTAAATTTTAGTGCAGATTTCAACTGTGGGTGATAAATACTAATTTGTCACACCTGCTTTAACAATATCTTTTTTCTTAATGAAATTTCCAGTTTGGTGTCTTTTTTTTTTCTACCCATAGAGTATTTAGAACTGACCCAGATAAAAAAGATGGATGCACTTCTTTCCTCTTTATTTCTTTTTCCCCCAAGACTGCATTCCACATGTATGCATGTGCATATCTCAACAGTAATAAACATATAAACTAGAGATTAATCTTGCACCTCAATTCTCTGAACAACTTCAGTTCATCAAGAGCTGGAAATAGTATCTATGTTCTGAATGTAGAGAGCCCTGGTTTTTATTAATGAATTCATTGGTGAAAATTGAATGCTTGGAGAGAAATCAGTTCCTATAGAAACAGATTGTTGATCCCAGAAGGAAAAATTATGTTTAATACTAGGAAGACAAAGATTGTTGGTTTCTGTTGGTTTTGGCACATTCTTAACACTGTACTTAATGAAAAATATATCAAACTTAAACTGGAGTTCAAAAACAAAATCCATGCACACACACAAATATGCAAAAGAAAAATAAAAACCTTGGAGTAAGTTAAAAATTATAAAGTTTCCCAGTAGTAACAAGATTCTTCTGGAAAAAGATCTTCAGATTTCTCTAGGGTCTTATAGTTGCCAATGATACACACAATATTTTCTCATTATTAGCTCTTCAGTACATAGGCAAGAAAGTTTCATGTTCTTTGCAGTCACATAAAAAAGTGGTATTTTGAGCAAATAATTTATATCAGTAAAATGAAGGAAAGAAGGATGGAGAGTTTAAGTGATGTGCAATTATCAGAGTGAATGGGCTATGAACATATCTGTCGGGATTCTAAAAAAAAAAAAAAGCTTGTGAAAACTGGTTTAAGGAGGGAAGGAGGAATGATGAATAAGAAAAACAGAATTCTTGAGCATATGTGCTACTGCATTACACCTGGTCATGCTTAATCTGCATTGTTTCACATTCATCAAAACAAGACAAGCAGGTGCAAACTGTGGACTATTATTTGGGCATCTTGTTGATTCAGTCAAATCATCAGTTTTACAAGCAGTAAACAAAACATTTTCTATAAAACTCTACCACTGGCAAAGTAGTATATTTTTCATTTGAATTCCCAAATGTAGACAAGAGATGTCATCCCAGCTGTTCTTTCCATACTTTAGCTTTCAAAAATACAGACTTTTAGTGCCATAAGAGGAGTACATTTTTCAAAACATTTTCTTAAAACCCATTGCTGCCCTCTTCAATTATTATTATTATTAAGTGGGACTTTCAAAAGCCTCCAGGGAAGTTAGAACAATAGCTCCAGAGAGGTTTAAAGAAAGCAATACTTTTAGTCTATATCTTCATATCTTTTAACCCTTTCTACATTAAAGGGAGTTTATGATTAATATATATGGTTATGGGAAGTCCCTTAAACCACATTGTTGAGTGATTCACTCTTACTCATAGAATAAAGCAATGTAACTGAATTCTGAGTTCTGAAAATCGTATTTTGCTGTCTTGCAGGCATTTATTGTCTTCCACCCTTTACTTTGATTTCTCCATCTGTAAAAGGAAGATAATGATAGGTAGCTGTTGTGTATCTCACTGGCATGCAGAGACTTTTAACTGCATTTAGATTACTTAATCACTGAAAATGGTGATGAATCTGCCATTGGCATTAGTGACTGGAATATGCATAGAAACTGTATTTCTTGGGATTTGAGAAGCCATTATGAAGCATTCCAACCAGTCCTCTGTTTTAGCCCGTAAAATTAGCTCTATCTTACCTACTTTTTGAAACCTCACAAAGTAGTCTGATCTATTATTTAGCTGTCCTTGCAAGCAGGTATTTTCCCCCAGTTTCTAAAAATAATAATTCCTTCAATAAGTCAACTTAATTATATCTTGGTGATAAGAAAAATTCTTTGTATTTACAAATACTTCGTAAACACAGGGACAGTTTACTATGTGAAGGTTAATATTGTGTTTCCTCTAACCTTACCTATCTCCATCTTTCCTGTTTCTGTCATCCTAGGAAGAATTCCTTGTTAACCTCTATTTAAATTGTTGACATGGTAATTCTAAGGCAAACAACTAATAAAAAAATTATTATTTCTCTTTTCTTAAAAATTGACTTAATGATATTTGTCATATCTGCAACTAAGTAATTTTGACTCAAATACCATATTTGGATAGATAAAACACCAAGATCAGTTATTTCCCCTCTTCTAGCAGGATTTTCCTGCCTGTTTTTAATTTGGTATTTGCTGGGGACTGAAGACCAGGTTGACTTTAAAGATATAATACTTACCCTTATTGAATTTCATCAAGTTGCTTTGAGGCTATATCCTCACTTGTAAAATCCTCTTTTAATTAAAAACTTTTACTTCTCAAGCACTTGCATTTGCCCTACTACATAAGAAAATTCTTTATTTGATTACCATAGCCTCTAATACAAATTCTGTGTAGTTCCAGGTCCGAAACATATCTCTGAGGGTTCACACAGAATATCCTCTCAGTTTTGGAAGTCTTCACTGAATTACAGGGAAGTTTTGTTGGAAAGCAGACACTTGTTAAAGCCAAGGAAACACTGGATGGACCCCCTAATGAGGGTATTTATATACATATATATATGTGTGTGTGTGTGTAATTGCTCCGTATATGCAAAATCCACAGATTCGCTGAAGATTTCTGAGAGAAGATTACTCTGATTTCAGATAAAAACCTGGAAAGAAAAACTGAAGGCAGAGCTTTTGGGCTACATCAGTACCATTGTGCTGGTTTTAGCTCAGGTAATTTTCCTCACAGTAGATGGTATGGGGCTATGTTTTCGTTTTGTGCTGAGAACAGGGTTGGCTTTAGTTACTTACTGCTGAGCAACACTTTCACAGAATGAAGGCCTTTTCTGCCTCTGGTACTGCCCCACCAGCAAGTGGGCTGGGGGTGCACAAGGAGGTGGGAGGGGACACAGCTGGGACAGCTGAACCCCAACTGACCAAAGGGACATTCCATAACATATGGCATCATGTTCAGCACATAGATCTGGGGGAAGAAAATTAAGAAAAAGGAAGGGGGGAACATTCAGGATGTTGTTTGTCTTCCCAAGTCACCATTACAGGTGATGGAGTCCTTCTTTCCTGGAAATGTCTGAACCCCTACCTGCACAGGGGGAGTGGTGAATGAACTCTTCATTTTGTTGCTTGTGTACACAGCTTTTGCTTTACCTATTAAATGGTCTTTATTAGAAAACATTAATTTTCTCACTTTTCTCTTCTGGTTCTATCCCCCATCTCACCAGGGGGTAGTGAGCAAGTGGCCATGGGGAGCTTAGGTCCTGGCTGGGGTTAAAATGCTCTCATCACACAAGCTGCATGCAACTTACTGATAAGACAATTCCTAAAATACAACAAGCATCCAAAGAGCCCTAGTAAGGACAAGGAAAGGAGAGACACCTCAGTCTCTCACTGATGTGAGATAGAGGAGAGAACTCCTATGGTTTGAAAGCATGTGCCGGATGAAGTATGTTCCTTTGAAATAAACTCTTTGGCCTGATAGCAACAGAATAAAAAACAGATGGGGCAAATCAGGGAAAGGCAATATAACATACATTGGTGGTAGCCATCTAGCAGTGTTCTACCAGAAAACACAAGCAAAACATATTGCAGAATGCAGCATGAGAGCCACTATGGTCTACTCCAATAAAATGAAAAATAGCTATAGATATCTTGAGTTGTACTTCTAATTTGTAAGGGAAACAGAAAAGTTGTGATTTGGAACAAAAAGAGAGCATGTTTTAAACCAGTCTGAAAAAGCAAATATATTATAAATAAATTATATCAATTTGATATAATAATTGATATAATATATATTATTTTTATTACAAAATTATAATAAAATTGTTATAAATTATAAATTTATAAATAAGAATATTATGAATTTTATTTATACTAATATGAGCTATTAATTAATATTATTATTATTATTTATTGAAATAATTGATATAAATTATATCAAGTTTCAGTGGGAAATAAAACCAACAAGAAACTAAATTGATACAATTTAATACATAGAGTTTTTTTTCTTCTAAGTTCTATTACATGAGTAATTTTACCCAATTTTATTTGTCTTTGGAAATAACAAAATCACACATGATAAGTATTAAATATTTGCAGGTCTGAGATTTTTGTGACATAAAACACAGGAAAATTGTTCTCTGTTTTGAAACAATGAAAGCTAATTAATTTTTTTTTTTTTTTTACAGTGAACTGCATCTTATAGGGAAAAAAACAAGGGTGAAGAGGCAAGGAAAATGTGCTTGAAGGATACCCAGATAGATGACCTTTAAGAATGTATTATGGGGAACATGTGTTTTAGTATGAAGCATTGTTCTATTTTCTTACAACTCCTTTAGTGTCTTCCCTGATCAATAAGTGGTATGTTTGGGAGGCCACTGACAAGTTTAATACTTCATGTGTTTATGTCTCATGCTAAGTATCCTCAGTGAAACTGCAATTAAAAAACAATTTAAGGAGGCCAAAATCCAAGTCCACAAAGATGACATGTAAGATCTTATTTAAATGTCTAATTCCTCTGGAGAAACACTGAGACATGATTACCATGACAATGAGAATTGTTGCTTTTATTTTCAATTGATATATGATAAGGTCTCTGTAGTGCAATGACATTTGATACAAATATTTCTAGGAAAAGTCTAGCCTTTTCAGCACAGCATAGCTAAAGCAAATTAATTCACACAAAACCTTTTCTCCAACATGGCATTACAGTTGCCAAGATAGCTCTGTGTCTTCTAGGTAAGATATTTATGTGCCATACACCAAAAATTAAAGAATCGTGACAGCACAAGCTACAAAAATAAAGACAAACCAGAAGAAGTATAAATTGCATATTTCAAACATTCTGAATATCTCCGTGAAACTTATTATGTGTTGTTTAATAGAAATAAATACCACTGTGTTTTGAAAGATGACCCTTTTTTTTTTTCTTTTTAATTAATTCCAAAACCAGGAATATTTATTTGAGAAACACAGCTGTGTGAAAGTTCTGATTTGGAGGAAAAGTGGAAGATTAGATGTTGTATGAATAAAGGAACTGGCTTCTTTTCCAAAAAGAGTAGTACCACCCGTTTTTTTTTTCCTCTTCCTAATGTTTCATGTCCCTATTTGTTGCACAAATTATCCACATGAATACATATTTTCAAAAGTAGAGACTGTATTTTATCCATCTTCTTAATCTTTTAAGTGTTGAACAGGGATTTTACTTTGTTTCTCAGGGTTTTCTTTTTCTGAAAATTAACAGCAATATCTGTAATACTTCAGAAGTACAATTCTGCCAAGCATCAAAATTTCACTGTTATTTGGAAACTTGAACTTGAAGGCTAGTTTTCTGCCCAGTCCTTCAAACTTTCATGACTTTCCTGTCTGTTGAGCCAGCCATTGAACATATCTGTCTACATGACTTTCCTATTCAAATTGCTTTGTAACGCTGTTTATAAAAATGGATTTTTGGAAAGTCCTGATGTCAAGCTGGACTTTATCTGATCTTCTTCTCTGCTTGCCCTATGCACAAAGATACTGAGAGAATGGTACTTAGAACTTGGTTGACACAGACTAGTCATACTAAGTTCCTGTTATTTTAGGGGATGTTAGGGATCCTAGTAGGAACATTTGAAAGCAGAACAACTCAGAAAAGAAATAAAAGTTGAAATAAAAAAAATAAAGAAGATACTACAACTGTTAAAAAGCCTTCTTTAAAACATCCATTCTGCAGCTTTCATATCAGATATCCATAATGCAGCTTTGCTTTTCAGCCCCTAACTTAAGTTACACTGACCTGGGAAGACATAAAGAGTCTCCAACATGGAGCTTCTGGGCAATTTCAGAAGTATTGTCTCCATGTCTCTCACAATAGTACACCTTTCTCTCTCTTGTGAATTTACTTCATGGCTAGTGGTGAAGGATGATAGGCTGAGCTAGTGTTCATCACTTCTAGCTTAGTTGTGTCCTTGACTGTATATCTTTTTCTCCTGTGGCATATCAGTTCCTGATCATCGATTAGGCAATGTAGGCAGGGTGCTGAAAAGAATGTGGATGTGTGATGTCTAATATCCCTTCTGTAATGGGAGAAAAAAAGCCAGTGGAATTTTGAATGTATGCTTACATGCATCATTGTCCTGCGTTGTAGTATAGGATGTGCACAAAGTATTCTATCACCATCTTCATGAACGTTGAATCCAGGTGGGGCAGTGTTTTCCCAGACGCCCTCCCTCTGGGCCATTATCTTCTGTTAATGGCCCATCAAATGCCTTGCTCATGACTCATAGATAAATCCCTCCGGGAGTTATCTCTGTTTAATGGGCCATCAAGGACCCCCTGCATGACCCATCATCCCATTGTGAGATGCTCCGCCCAGGGGGAGGAACCAAGCATTCTCACCTGGATATAATCTGGGGTTTGAGACAGTACAGGGGGCCCTTACCCACTGGATTCCCAGAGGACCATAGCTACCAGACCTTTCTACAGGATCACTGCTTCAGGAAGACCACCTCATCTGGACTGCTTCCATCACTCTGCTCAGGTAATATTCTGACTCTGTCAGTGGTCTTTTGTATTATTGCATCTATTTTATTTTACTTTCTTTCCTTTCTTCCTGTTAAATTGTATCTCTGACTTGGAGCCTCTCATTTGTTTTGCTTTCAAACCACTACAATCATGTAATGTAGAAACTGACTATTGCCCTCTAAAGGCATAGTTAAATTGTTAAACTAGATGAATAGGGAGACTTCACATTAGAGGGACATAGAACAACTGGTTAGTAGCACACCCCAAAAAGAAAGAGGAAGAGGTGAAAAACTTGATCTGAAATTCTTTTCTAGCATTCTTAGCTCATAATATGAAATCCTAACACATCATGTGTCTAGTTGACAAGGTGGTGTTAGGTCAGAACTTGGATGATCTCAGAGGTCTTTTCCAACCTAGATAATTCTGTGATTCTGGGATCATGCACCCAAACATTTAATCCCAGTTATTAACAACTCTAGTAATATCCTGTGAAACAGCAAGTTGTCAGCCTCTTACAAGTTTGGAAAAGAGAGCTATCCTGTTGATCCAGAATAATGAAATACAAAAGAAACAGTAACATTTCCCATAGGAAGGGGATTTAAGCTTAAGTATTCATTCATTGTTGTGTTTTAGTCAATGTTTATTTGCAAATATTGAAGTCATCCTTCTAACATGCAATAATATATTCAAAATGCAAGTATAAATTATACTATCTATGCAAATTATCCAGCTACAACAAGATGGGAGCATGTGTCATAATGCATAAAGTAGGTCTATGGTGGTTTAAAGAGTAGGTATATTTTCTCTTGGAAAGACATTAGTTTTCAAAAACATAGATTAAAGAAAAATCATTAAAAACTTTGCTGTTCTTTCATAAGCAGAATAGTATATTTCTTTGAAAAAAAAATTCCCTAAAAGGGGAAGGGATTTTAGGTTGAATATACACATTAGGACATTATGAAGGGGTTTGTAAGAGAAAATTAAATAGAAGGGTAAACAAAAGTAAAAATCTAGCATGTGAAGACATATGGACTGTATATATCATGGAGTTTTATCACGGAGAGAACTGAGGATTTAGAAGAACCAGGATGGGGTGATCAGGAAAGCAGTAGAAAAGAAGAGCATGAAGGACAAACACAGTGTTAGGCTTGTACCAGAGCATATAGTGCAAATTAGAAATTAGAAAAAAAATAGAAAAATGCAAGTAGTTGACTGTAAAACAATTATAAATATTTCACTGTATTCGGTGCTCCCTGAAAGATGTTTCTGTTGTAGTATTTGCAGTAAAAGGCCATGATGAAATCTCTTCCAGAATTTCCAGACCTATTTAGTCATGTCCAGGGAAGATTAATTCAGAATGGAAGAGGTTCTGGTAAGAACATGCAAGCTCAACTATCAAGTAGAGCATATCTATTCTAAGAAAATCTTGTAAAATAGACATAGATGAAAGATACAATTATTTTTTATTATTATCTCATGTTCGCTAACACCTGTCAATGATAATAATTTATTAAAACCACAGTAATAGTGACAGAAATTAAATTGCTATATAATAGTCATAAAAAAAAAAACCCCTAATTAGAACCAGTGTTGGCTAGAAGACAGAGGGAAGGTAAGGGGAGACATAGCACTGGCTTTCAAATGCATCCAAAACAATCGCTTTTTTTCTCATAATCAGAAGTTCTAAAAGCAGAGCTATTTTTCTTGTCATGTTTTCTCTGTCTTCCTTACTGTCCAAGTAATATGATGGCTAATGTGTATCTTACCCCCATTGAAGACTTCCTGTTCCTGGGCATGTTTTATTGTTCCCTCACAGAATAAGAGAAAGAAGACCAAGGACTTTAGGGACACTGGGGATAAAAGGAAGCAGAAAAGAACATCTCTCTAAACTTTTAACAGTTAAGTAGGTAAAAGCTATCATTTTCTGTAAAGAAATCAGCAAATTTTGGAACGAGATAACATTTCCTATTGAAAGACAGAGCTCTACTTTCTGGAAAAAAGATTTTTGATTAAGGTAAATGCATAAGGCCCATCAAATTCAGTACAGTATGTCTTATTAATGGCCTCTAAGCCAACCCTCAGACAGCCATAAGTCTACAGCATTATCCAAGATGTATTTAAGGAAAAAAAAATGCTTGACACCGAAGAAAAGGTTAGCACTACACTGCAGGGATTCTAAGTCTTAGTTTCATTAAGGAATTAAATTAGAGCAGAACTTTTACCCTTTCCTCCTCTCTCCATTACAAAAAGAAATGTTAACCTTAAATAGACTTGCTGTTCATCTTCAGTATTTTGCAACCTTTTCTTCACAGCAAGGGCAAAGGCCTCTGCATTGATATTCTGAAGGAAATCTGCATGACGTTGTTAGGAATAGGCAAATGATCTGAAAGTCCCTACACAGCCAATATAATTCTGATTAAAGCTTGGCATTTGTTTTCTTGCTCCTTGGAGCAGATAGCATGCTGCCTGGAATTAGAAATATGAAAGGCAGAGGAACTTCCTACTGTGCACAGAGAATATTTTTTCCTCCTCACTTTCAAAATGCGGGTAAGTTTGAATACTTTTTGTTGTTGTTGTTTTCCAGGCAAATCATTAAAATAAGGTCAACCTTGTTTTGCATTTCAGGATGAGATTTGCTGTATCTCACATATTTTTCCTCCAGAATTACTGAGAAAGATCTTGCTCTACTAGCTTCCTCACTGATACTACACTCTCTAGCATTTTAAAATGGAAAAGTCATGATTTAGTTCTTCAAGCAAAGAGATGTATATAACTTTTGACAGAAACTTTCATGTATGATAATAGGTTTATTTTAAATATCTATAATAAAATCCTAAAATTTTGAAGGAATGTTCTTATTTGAGTATGTGCATATTCACAAATATAGCATCAAATACATTTGTATCCACATTTTAAACTCTGAGTTAATGAATTAACTAATATTCACTTAAATGCACCTGTCAAGAACCATAGGTGCAGACTAGTTTTGTCCAAAATGGTCCCTAAATTGTGCAGAAAATGTTCAAGTGCAATATGAATTCACTTGAAATCAGTGGCAGAACCATCATTAGTCTTCAGGAGTTCAGGATTTCAGTTTTTCTTTCCATTATATGTGTATATTATTCAAAATCAATTGCAGTTCACTTTTGTACCATACTTCAATGAAAACATTTACAGTACAATCTCAAAATAAGCCATTGACAAAAATCACACAGTAAAACTTACAGAACTGCCATAACTATTTTTGTAGTTGTTCATGAACATTACAAACTATTTTTAAGAAAAGAAATGCTTGGTCATCAAAATTTTTGTTTATTCATTTTTTCAGAAATTATAGATTTTAGATGTATCAGTTCCTTTTCAACAATGTGGCAGAGTATCAGTGGATAAAATCGCAATGCTTTATTGGTAGCAACAAAGCTGAACTGCTGCAGGAAAATGAGCACAGTAGTAGCCAGTCTCCAGAAAGCTCATTAAATGGGATGGAGATATTCCCAGATGATCTGTTTTTTTCTTGAACAGTCTCGGTCAAATGGTTTGGGACCTGGACCAATAGGTTCTTCTGTTTCTCCTCTATAAAGGGGCCAGTTGTTCCACTTATTTTGCCTCAAGGATCCAAGGGCATGCACAAAATTTTAAAAAACTTAAACTGTCCAGAGATACAAGAAATAATTGAGTGACGTTATTGAGCCCTTCTACAAAACAGTGTGAATAATGTAGTGTAAATTAGAGGTGTGCTCCAGGTTAACTGTAAAAGGAAGGGACCACAGCCCATCCCTCTCTTTTTCCCCCTGGCTCTGTTTCTTTTCTCTCTCTTCCTCCTGTCTCAATCTTTTGTTTTCTTTGTTTGTCCCAGCTCTGGACCACCCATGTGGCAGGACCAAGGCAGGACCTGAGGACTGGTTATACTCTGTGTTTTCTTCCCTTCCTTTGTCTGGGCTAAGCACAGTGACCAAAATCTACCCCATAATCCATACTGAACTTGGCCGTGGGACTGGGAAGCTTCTGTAAAAGTGTGTTGTGTGCTAGCACTTTTGGTTGTGTGTGGTTCACGAGCCAGCATCTTTGAGAAGTGTGTTGTGGGAGATGAGAAGTATACTGTACTAAATCAAGGGCTTACAGCCAACACTTTTTATGGAAATGTGTTGTAAGAAGGGCATGTTAGCCTATGCCTTTTGAGTCAAAACAGTGGGCGGATTGCCAAAATTATAGTAACTGTACAATAAAAGCATAGGAGTTCCCTGACACGTCTTTGTTCTGCATGACAAGAAAATTAACATCACACCCCCACCAGTGGTTTATGACATTCAGTCTCTCTTTTGTTTGTAAACTAGTTTTATTATGTAGGGATTCTGTCTCAGGAAACTTGTTTGACTATTTTCCACTGAGCAAAGTTTAGATTTTAAATTCTGTTATTATTATTATTGTTGTTGCAGTTAAGAGTATATCATAGATAAAAATACTTAACTTTACCTTGGGTTAGTGTCAAGTACAGTATTTTTCTGTTCAGATAAGGTTGCACACAGAGAAGATTGGTTTATCTTATCTGCCTATACTTAGGAGCAACAAAACCAAACTCTGGAAAACAGGTAAGAGACCAGAAACAATATGTGACATACTTCTTTCTGACATTTGTGCAATGCACAAACTCTTTCAGAGACTACTGTAATGATAGTTTTGATCAAGGTAATGTGAGCTCAGAACACCTAATCTAAGTGAATGAGAGCTGCATGCTTATCAGACTTCTTCTTTATTTGCAGTTTTTATGAGGCAGTGCATTTTGGTGGTCTGGTCCAAAATCTTACCTAATATGAACCTTCTTATGTTAAGAAAAGTTCCATCTCTAGGAATTAAATGGTCCTGTGCTTACCCACATTTTCATCCTTCTTGACCATTTTATTTTTTTCAATAAGGTTAATCCCAGTCAGTTGAATTATCTATGACACCCTTTAAAATCAATTTCAGGCCATCTATACTGGGATTTTTCTTTTTTTTTATTTTTTTTTTTTCTGCTTACTTCTGTCTGGTGTCCAAACAAAATTCTTCTTGAGATCAGTGCAAGTCATGCCTCAAGGGTCAGTGTTGAGACCTGTGTTGTTTCACATCTTTGTCAGTGACATGGGCACTAGGATTGAGTGCACCCTCAGCAAGTTGGCTGATGACACCACACTGTGTGCCGCAACTGGCACGCTGGAGGAAGGGGAGGTCATCCAAAGGGACCAAGACAGGCTTGAGATAAGGGCCTGTGTGAACCTCATGAAATCCACAAGACCAAATTCAACATCCTGCACTGGGGTCAGGGCAATCCCAGGTACAAATAGAGGCTGGACAGTGAATGAATCAAAAGCATCCCTGCCAAGAAGTACTTGGTAGTTTTCATGGATGAGAGGTTGGACATGCCCTAGCAATGTGCTCTTGCAGCCCAGAAAGCCAAACGTGTCCTGGGCTGCACCCAAAACAGTGTGGGCAGCGCAGCAAGGGAGGAGATTCTGCCCCTCTGCTCCACTATGCTGACACCTGACCTGGAGTGATGCATCGAGCCCTGGGGTCCCAACACAGGGATGACATGGCCCTGTTGGGGCAAATCCAGAGGATGGCCAGAGAGATGATCAGAGGACTAGAGCACCTTTCCTCTAAATACCGGCTGAGACAGCTCAGATTTTTAAAAGAGAAGGCTCCAGAGAGACATCTAGCAGCCTTTCTGTTTTTAAAGGATGCTACAAGAGAGCTGGAGAGGGACCTTTTCCTAGGGCATGTAGTGACAGAACAAGGAAGAGTGGGTTTCAACTGAAAGAGGGCAGGTTCAGACTAAATATTAGGAAGAAATTCCTTACTGTGGGGATGGTGAGGCACTGGAACAGGTTTCCTGCAGAAGCTGTGGATGTCCCATCCCTGGAAGTGTTCAAGGACAGGTTGGATGGGGATTTGAGTGATGTGGACTAGTGGAAAGTGTCCCTGCCCATGGCAGAGGTATTGGAATTAGATGATCGTAAAAGTCTCTTGCAACCCAAAGTGTTCTTTGGTTCTGATTCTACAGAAGTACTCAATGACTGAATCCTTTGGAGAGCACTCAGACATGTCTTTGCTATTTACTTGGACATATGCCAAGCTTTTTAATGACTGTAATGCTTACTCTGAATAACTATTTTAGAAAAAGAATTTCTTTCCCAGTACACTACCTCCTTATTGCTCCATTTTTCTTGATAGGACACAGCTAAAAAGGCAAAGAGGCTTATTGAAATTGACACGGAAGCTGAGAAGGAGAAGGTTCTGCTTGTGTGGCTGTTAATAGCCTTTGGCATGACAGCTGCAAAGTCAATTAATTGACCAACCTATGCCTTGGTTTCCTTATATAGAGTATCTAAGCCTGGTGTAAAATGGTCTTACCATTATGAGGGAAGAACGGATGGTGATGAAATCTGCAGTTAAGCATTTGCTGTATATTCCTGACTATCTTCTTCTGAAAAAATTATTTTCTAATTCTTATTTGAGAAATTTCTTAAAATTTCACAAAACAACCTAATTACTATCACTCAGCTGTTATTTTTTTACTAAATGCCGAGAAACTCGATTTGCTAATATAATATAAACACTATTTTTAAAACTTGTGTCTTTACAGGCAGAAATAAATTTTCCTTTCTGTAATTTAAAACAGAATTTAAAAAATAATTCCACATTTACTCTGATCACTTGAGTTCATTTTACTCCAGTGAAGTTTAAGAAAAACTTCCCACTAATTTTGTTGAGATTTCCTTAATAAATCAATGACACTTTTTCCTGACAACATTAGCAAGTGTGTAGTAATGATGACATTGTGTTTGCCCACTGAAGCCTTCAGAATCCTTTGTTGTCACCATGTACACAAGTGATTTGTAAGATATTCTTGTGCAAAAGCCAAACCACAGCCATCTGCTTGGGAGACTGACTGGCTGGAAGATATTTTCTATAGCAATTTTGCTTAATAGAGACTATTTCCTGAAAAAGCATGATTGAGGGAGGGTGAGTAAATTAGGAAAGGAATAGTCTTTTTTTCCTGATTATCTTGATAGATAGATAGATAGATAGATAGATATAGATAGATAGATATAGATATAGATATAGATATGCTCATTTCACCTGTAATAAATTGCAAATCATCTTTGGAGTAAACTAGGGGGAACTTTTCTACAAAGAGGAAGATTTCTGATATATACTTTAATAAGAAATTTAACCCTTAAAAGAGCCACTGGTAAAAATTTTAGCCCTGATGGGATTATCCAGAGTAAATTTGTATTGTCTCTTTTCTCTTGGAAGAAAATTTCAGAAAACATGATAATAAGAGATGAGTATATTTTGTATCCACATAGTGAAATATATTGGCAATGTCCATGCATTTTATTCCTTCACTCTTACTGAGTTGGTATAAATACACACAGGTTTCTTTTAAATACTCTTGTCTGATTTTCCATTTTGGCTCTGTGTGTCATGGGCCCTCTACTATAGCAGCACTACAGTACATAGTCATAGAATACACTACATAGCATACACTACATAGTCATAGAATAGAATATTCTATTGTTTATAGAATTTACAACAGGGAATTTTCAATTCAACATAAAGAAGAGAAAATTAATTAAAAAAAATAATCCCTTGAATTTTCTTGGCTTGAACAGAAACAAAATATTCCTCGAAATAGATATATAAGCCAGAAAACTGAGATTGATCAAGCTCTAGTAAGCCATAGACAACTTTTAATGCATATAAGTAAAAAGCCAGGTAATAACTGATTTTTACCACAGTGTCCTTTGCAATAGTGCATCTTGTGGACTCACATGATACCTTCATGAAAACACCAGGAAAGAAACTTACTGTTACTCACAATAAAATAAAAAAAAAAAGTAACAAACCTTTTTTTTCAATCATAGCTATCTGAACTTTATTTGACTTCAGTCCTACAGGAAAGGGAAAAATAAAGAAAAAAAGGAAAAAAGTCAAAAATCATCTTAATTTTTATGAAATAATTTCCACAATGGTCAAAGTGGTATTTCAATGTTTCAACTAAACCAGCAGAATGACTGTGGCTGACACACGGCGTTGTCTGGCTTCTTTCTAGAAGATGCATTATAGGTCTTGATGTGATTTTAGACAAGCATAGGCACATAGAGACAAGGTTCATCCTCATAATTTATGCAAAAAAAATAAAATAATATTTAACAGGAAAAAAGGTCTCACATTATAGACATAAGTATATATTCAACAACTGTAAATGCCATAGCAACAATAACCCACTGCTTTGAATCCAGTGTTCAAAATACATTTCTCTCTCTCTCTCTCTCTTTTTTTTATTTTTTTTATTTTTTTTTTTTTTAATTTTTTTATGCATACAAAATCATTCTGCCAAAACAACAGGATTTCATTTGAGGATGGGTAGATGTAGCTAGAAAAATAGAAGTAGCCCCTCCAGGAAAGGGGATCAATGTCTCCTCTAAAGTACAGCTGATAAAAAATACCATTTGTCACAGAATTCCGGGTTTTATGATTGATGTACATTAAATTAATAGAGTTAAAGCTGATCTTAAAAACTGATGTCCCAACACAGGACAAGTGCATCTCTTAGAGCAAATACTGTGATGAAAAACAAGGTTACTGAAACTGGATTTCAACATTTGCAAAAGGACAAGCCCATGATGCAACAAGATCAAATCATAGTTTTATATCATTATTATCCCCAATCACTAGGGAAGACAATACACTATTTGTTGCTTTTTCACAACACCTCTAATTTACTTCATAGTACTTGACATGAGCCACATTAGTCTCACACTAATTCCATCATAGTTTACATTCTCTTCCTCTAACTCAATTTCTCAAGATTAACCCACCTCCAAAGAAAAGTAATCTTCCTATTTGCCATCCTCTTATCTCACTGAAACCTTTATTAAATGAGCTTCATGAAACATAAGTGACTGTTTTGGTAATAGGTTTAGTTATTTTTCCCTGAAGAAAAACAAATTTAGGAGCAGTTTTTGGCAAGGAAGTGCTTATATCCAAAACCTAAAACAATGACAGTTCGTAATTGTCATCAAAAAAAGTTTAAATATTCCACTAGTAGTTTTTTCATGCAATGAAAAAAATTTTTATGGTTTGTCAAATAATGTTTAATGGTTCAACTTCTATGCACTGTATCACAGTTTCTTTCACTCCTTTCAGGAACATGTACTTTCGAATTATTTGAAAAGGTTGCTTCCACACTGTACAGGAGCTACACACACATATTCAAGAGGAGCACAATGTATGTGGAGCCACAATGCATGAGACACTAAAATATGTGGAGTCTTTTCCTGATTTAATTGTGCATCATTCCTGACTGAATCAACTTTATTGTCAGAGCCTGCAGAACCAAATCTCTGGTTCTGAGCACTATAAACCTCTGTTAAACTTTCATTTCCCTCTGAGCCTCGAGCATGGCGTTTGGTAATTCGGAAGCACTTTTAATAGCAGGAGGAAAATAGGTGAACTTTTTAAAAACCACCAGAAGATTAAATGAAAATAAGAGTATCAGGAATTAATCTCCCACATGCTGTTCTCAGAGAAAAGAAAAAAAATCAAAAGTAAATTGATGCAAACCCAGTCTATTGGAAGGAAGGTGTATTCTGGTCCTTATGGCAGAATTCTACTCCCTGTTAGCACTGAAGTGTCCTGGCAAATGTCAAAGGACAGTTATGCCAGATGATATTTCAAATGATACAGGTAGTATCTAACAACTTAAAACACTATGGCATGACACAGGGAGTATATTATTAAAGATTCTCTGGTCATTGACAGGTTGAAAATAAATTTTACTGAGGTTTTTGATATCTTAATTTTATTTAAAAGATCACTAGAACAAATAAGCACCTTGCCAGATGTTTGTTGTCAAAGCAATTGAGCTTTGTTTTGGCTGAGCTTTGCAGTTCTTGCAAGACAACATAGAAGATGCCATCTCTTGCAGGGAAGCAGATGAAATCAGGTGTTGAGCACAGAGGGAGCAAAATTTACTCTAAATATATTTTATCAGCCTCAGCAAAAACTTTGTTTCATAAAGGATAAAAAAAAAAAGTCTTCCTTTGCAAACAAAGATGTTAATAACTTTCCATGATAAATGCTTGCCTTCCTCTAGACATTAAGCCATTTTTTGTGCAGGCTTTGCAGAAACTGTAAACTGAGTTATTGAACAATTTTCCACATCTTTGATATAACAGCTATAAAGGAACACTGAAAGAATGCAGAGAGCTGCAAGGGAGGAGCTAAGGTGACCACTGTATAATTGGAAAACTCTATGGGTGATCTGGATGGAAAGGGGAAGGAGGATAAACCATTATGCCTATTTTTTCTCCCTTACGACAATGTATGATTTGGTTTATTTTCTTCATTCTTTTCTCCTGAGGCAAGGAGATGTATGTGAAAGAAAATAATTGAAAAAGTAGGCAGAAATCTATTCTGAATTAGGTATAAGAAGTCCAAAAATATTACTAAGAGGAGTAGAAAGTAAAAAATGTTTGCACTCTACTTCTAGTCTAATCTATTCTTCTGGAATGCAGTTCAACAGACTGAGAAAGTAAACTACCCACAAAGAAAAAAATAGTAGTAAGATAGAATACATTTTGATTCTTCCCTTATTTTAACATAATAAATAATAACTTTCATTGAATTTTAAATTTATGGTAACTTCTGTTTAGATTCCAGAAGTTATTATTTTATAAAGATGTTTTTAATTAATACTCTTTGCTATAAGTCATTTGTAAAATGTGGTGTTCATGCCTGTAAGTGTGTATTTTTGTATTAGAGTAGTTTTAGCTGCATTAATAAACTTGTTGACTGAAAATAGTAGATGGGAATTTTGGTGAAACTCCTCACACTAGGAAAGCTATTCACTTACCTAAATATTTAGGGATTCAGCTTTCCAGCTATCTGAAAAATGCATTGAAACATTGAGATACATTGAAAGTAAATACTTACAGTGAGAAAAGAAATATATCTCCTGAAGACAAATAAACAAACAAAAAACCCATATTTTTGTGAGATAGATTATTGAGAAAAAGGAAAGAGAATCCCTTTTTTTCCTTCATATTAATTTAACAGATCGTGAGCATTTTCTCTTTCATAATTAATATATGTAATTTTTTTCTTTTATAATTGGAAATAAATGGCAATATTTAATACTTGTTATAGCAAGTGATCAACAAACACAGTCTGGATCCCACAGCTCCCTGAAGATCTTATGTTTTGATACTTAAGTAGTCCACAATTAAAATCCATTTGAAGAAGCTGACATTATTTACCATCCTATTCTAGATTTGTTCCACATTCTCATAATTTGGTAAATTTACAGCATATACTGCAGCATTTCCTCTTAAGTGGTGTTAAGAAGAACAAACTTTCACCCACAGAGAGATCAATGATAAACTGTATGTGTATAGTAGTTCTGAAGAAGACAGGATGAATTTTAATACAAAAAATATTCAGACATCCAAATGCAGAAGAGTTTGGGCAAGAAAGAGAGCAGAGGCATGTTTTTTCTCCTCCAGACTGGCTCTCTGTGCTGGTAGTGCTGCAATGACTTCACAGCCCACCAAAACTGACTGAATGGCTACCTCTGAAAGTTTCAGCCTTATGGTCATGTGAACCTTCCTACTTCAAATATCAGGTCAAGTATCTATATGTATGGAAAAAAGTACTTTACTCTTAGGAAAATGCCTGTCAGAAGTAGAAGCTGCACTAACTTGAATTTGACCATCAGAATTTATATTTTTTCCCATGTGGTGCAAGGTGGAATGCAGAGAACAAACACATTCCGGGTGTTCCTGTAAAAGGTAAAGTATGGGAGATGTAATGGACAAGAAAGAATGAAAGCAACAAAGAGAAAAGGACTTTATGTTCTTCCTCGAGACAGACAATGACAGAGATGCTACAAAAAGCACAGGAGCATTACAGAGTGCTGCAGAGGTATTTGTTGTTCTGTCAGATTAGAAATAGAAATAACTCACTAGGCTGAGCCTGGAGGAAACTTACATAAGACTTCAGTCTAAAAGTTGACTCCTGTAAGATTTAAGGGCAAAAGGAGAAAATGAGTAATACAGAAATATGTTGGGCTGTGTTGGGCTTTCTTACATCCAAAAGTTTTTATAAATTTTGTTAATTCCCTTTTTAAAAATTCATTTGAAAAATACAAAACTTGAAATATGTTTTGCACTGCTAACTGCTTACTGCACTTGGGAGATGAGGAGGGGATTACAATGGGCTGTGACTGTGCCACAAAATGGGCTGTAACTGCCTGCCCAAAAATCTTCTCCATGTGGCGACAGTACCTTTAGCCATCTGGCAGAGCTTAGATCAGCTCCTGGCCTCATTTCCCTGTCACAGAAACACGGCAGAAATCCCTTCAGAAGAGGGAGCTTCTGTTGTTAGGACTGTAATTACCAAGCTGAACCTCTGTGTTTAAAGCCATCTACTGAAATAATTCCTCAAAACCTTGCCATTTGCTTAGAAAGAAAACGATGGGGTAAAATAAAATCATCATGAGCTTTTTCCTCTCTCTCCCCCAGGCAATGCAAAAGCATTCCTTGCCACTAGTTATGTCTTTTAAACAGTTTTGACAGAATGACTGGGGAATTAGAAACATTTTCATATTTTATTTCAGCACATTTAAAGTGTTTCTGTGTTTGTGATGTGTTCACATGCATTGGCAGGGGAGCAGGTGGATCACATCCGTCCCTGACAGTTCAGTGGCTGTGAATATTACATTCCTTGGATTTACATCACTTATTGGATCCAATTCTGCATGTATGTTTCAGGTCTAACACAGTGCTGTGTTAAATCTTAATTTTCTCATTTTCTTGCAAGTGTGAAAATAACTCTATCCTTTGGCCATTTTTAAGCTTTTGCTGCCATTTAGAATAGCCCTATTTTCCTGTTATAAAAGTCATTCCTTCACTTCAAACATCACTGGAAGTATTTTATATAATCAAACGCCATAATTATACAATAATTTTCCAATAGAGTAAGATTGCATTTTCAGCTGAAACCAAACTGCAGCAGTTTGGGGGAAGCAATCTCAATCTGTCTTCATACAAGATCCGGGTTCAACATTTCTCTTTGAGTACTGCTCTGGGACCCCAGAAAGATATGCTCTTTCAGGTGGTGAAACCAAAAATTTACTTATAGCTCCATCCTAACAACCCTTTTGTACAGGATTCTAGACAAGAAGGCACCTTTTTCTTAGGCGTTTTGGGCTCAAATTCAGGAAGAATTTTTAATTTATGTTGCAGCTAAGTGACCTGGCCTTTACCCCAGGAGCTCACTAAAGACAACGAAATGATGGTCAGGTATTTTCACCTCTTATATCAGTGGAAGTTTTCTTTGTCCTTTGGGTAACTCCGTAACCTTGAAGCTGGAGCAGTTCTGAGATTTATTTAGAAGTTCAGAGCAGTCGTGTAATCACGGTGGCTTGTTACCACCTCTGAAATGGAGCACTTGTGATCTGGGCTCCTGAGGGCAGCTACACAGATATTAGCTCATACTGCTCAGGGGGCGTCTATTTTTCCCTGCCTTGAGTTGTACGCTGCAATTTTCTGTTCTTGGTTTCCAAGCTAATTCTTGTTGGTGAGCAATTCAATGGAAAAGACAGATATTGTGCCTCAAACACTTCTGCAACTCTGTTTAAATTGCAATTAAGATACATTTCTCCTAATTAAAGCTTTTGACCACTTAAAGCAATGGGATGTTAATTTAAAGTTTAAGGATTTTTGTTTTCTATTTTTCATTCATTGATCAAAATGAAGCTTATAAACATTCCTATAAACGTGTGCAAAATGCTGTGCCTTTTTGGACTTCAGCACTGTGGCCCAATTTTTTTATGAACTTTGAAACAGACGACATGTTTAAGACTTCATTTAAAAAAAATGTTCTGTAGAATTAAGCTTTTTAAAGTTTTATTGGTGTCTCTGTTATATATTAATTGTGTTTCATGTCCCCAGGTAATTTCACAAAGGGCATTTTAGAAAGGCAAATTCAGCTGATGGATGAATTTCTCTGCAGAGGTTTATTAACATTTTTGTCAATTTATCCCATTAAATACAGCAACATCCCTGGGTGGTAATGGAGTGCAATAGCAGCAGAGGCTTCACACAATGATGGCAAACAGATTCCAATAATTTTCTCAGTAGTATCTTCATTGGACAAGTGAAATGCTGATCTTTACAAGTATGTCTGGGTGAGTAAAACCCTCCGCACAGATAAAACCCAAAATATATATTCATGAACATTAATTTGAAGTGAACATACCTCATTATGCCCTCAAACTTCAGCAGCAGCCTAGGGCATGGAATTAAGAGGAATTAACAGTATTTACAGCAATATTTCCCCTGATAAAGCAAACATGTCAGAAATTTGTGTAAATATATAGAGTCTGATATATGAGGGACGTGTAGCAGAAACTTGACCCTAAAATCTCACTTTATCTTAAGGAAAGGATAAAACACACAACCACCCCATGCTCTGATGCCCACAAATGCCAGTGAAATGGTTTCTCTTGATTTCAGCAGGCAGTGCAATAGGATATTAAAAAAAGCTTGAAATTCAAATTCTGACTACTAAATATTTACAACAATGAGATTATGAATAAGTTACATTTCTTCCTGGGTATTTTTCAGCAAACAGCTTCAAATAATTAATTTGAGAAACTGCAATTTATCTTTTTTTCAGAAATATCTGAAAAAAAGAAAAAAAAATCACAGATGAATTATTCACTGCAAACTACTCCCTCCTGTGACAATGACTCTCCATTTCTCACATCACATTTTATTTACTTTTACTGCATTACCGTGTTTTTTCCTATAACAAAAGCATAAATGCTCATAAGATTCTAAGAAATACTATGAATGCAACACTAAAGAAATATATATTAAACTTGAACAAAAACTTTTTGACACTTAAGTAGAAGAAACTATAATAAAATCAGGATAATTGAAAGAAAGTAAGTACTAAAAGGGCTTTGAAGAACTCTTCTAAAAAGCTGATAATAATATTCAATATTGCCATAAAAGAAATTAAATGTATTATTGAAGTTTAAATTATTAGATTGTTCATAGTCAAAAAGTGGGAAATACATCTGCTGTTACATAATGGTGGTGGGGGGAGGAATTGCCTATGACATGGAACAGAGAAGTAAATGATACATATTCTCTCCATATTATCATCTGTAATGTGTGAATTATTTCTACTTATCTACCCATATGCAGTAAAAATTGTTTGACTTTTGGTACTTAACATCCTAACAAGGCTACAACTCCTCCCCATCTACTAACAGGCCTGTGTCTGCTTTCTGTATCATTATGATTTCCAAAAAAGAGTGGGCAAATTGAGTCTTTCAGAAACTCTTTCGTGTTTGCTTGTTTGTTTGCTTGCTTGCTTTAAACAATGACAGATGAAACAGAAATGAGGTGACTGGTGATGAATAACATAAAATGAAGAGATGAGAAAGTCTGCCAAATACTGAAGCATCTTGAGTATTCACTTCTCTTTTTGAGTGTGTATATCCACCCTTTCTCAGAAATAGTATTGCAGCAAAGAGTGTCATTTTTCCTTGATTCTTTTTTTTTAAGGTTGTCATGGAGAAAAAGACAGTTTTCTAATTGCAAGCTGTCTTTACAAGCAATGGAAAAAATCCACTCGTTTCTAAACATAAAAAAATCTAGATTTTTTTTTTTGTATTTTTCTGCACAATGAGTGATCAAATATGCCCCTCTTTTTTCTTCATCAGAACAGAATAATGTCATACCAGGGTTAATCATAACCATAGATTTCTCCAATAAACCAGTGCTCATTTGTATATATCTTTCTTTTTCCTGGTTACAAAATAAATATTAGTTACTTAAAAGTATTTGCTAGGGCTTTTCATTATCAGTTCAGAACTGTGTTCAACAGATAATAAGCAAATCCATCCATGTGGCTGTTATTTAAAAGAATATTTATCTTTTGATGACTTTTCAAGGATTAACGGTTTATAATTTCATTAACCTTTAACAAAATACCTTCTCATTTTGGGTCTTAACACCAATTCACCAATCCATTTGTCAGACTCAATTACAGAATTCTCTCACATAAGATCTCACTGAACAAGCCATCAAGAGCCTCAAAATATGACAAATTTAGATATTTTTTAAATGTTTAAACTTAAAAAATTATTTCCACTCTTGGGATTAGGTAAAGCATTAGTTTTGTGCTCAGCCATTTATGACTCCTTTTTAGATCTTACACTTGCAGAGAAGTATTATTTTCCTTGGATACAATCGAAATAATGATGTTGCACAGCACGGCATTGGTTTTTACTTTCTATTTTTCTGTAAGGCCATGGATTTTCAACTCAGGTCAAATACTTGTGTCTATTCACTCATATAATATAGTAAACACTCCCAGACTGGAAATCAGATTTTTGAAATCAGTTGAACACTGAATTAAAGCTCCCAAAGTGAGAACATTAATAAATTCTTACTTATTTGGTTTTTTGGGGGTTTTTTGGTTTGTTTTTTTTTGTGGGTTTTTTTTTTGTTTTGTTTTGTTTTGTTTTGTTTTGTTTTTTAATTTGGGACTGGATCCAAAGACCGAGACAGTCAGTATAAACAGATCTGGAAAAATTTCTGTAGGTTTCTGCCCTGGAAAACTCTTAATTAGCTCTTTGGGCAATAAATATGTCTTGATATTTTTTTAGCCGTGAGGATGCTAAGAATTCATGAGATTAATAATATTTTATATTCAATATTGTAATCAAGAGTGCACTTTTTTAACAAGCTGATTCTATTTTTATTTTCTTACACTGAGAATTACTAGGATCAGAATCACAATCAACACAATACTTTTGCATGAGGGAAATGCATGCTCCTGAAAAAAGCTAAGAAATTTTGAATATAGTTTTTTTAAAATTGCATGTTTTGATCCATATTCCAGAATTCACAATCTATTTTAGTAGATAATTTTTTTTTCAATTTACATTATTTTCCACTTTTCCACCGGTTCATTTAAAAATTATATACATCAAATAATTTACTTGTATGACTTTTATGTAGATAAACTGCTCCTAAAGTTCTCTGGTTAATCATGAAGGAGAACATAGTTCTTGCAAGTGGTATTGGAGAAGAAATTATTCATAAGTCTGTCTATGGGCATTTTTCTGACTATTGATTGTTTTGTACAAATCCAGTTGAGTTCCTCTGATACAGCTATCTTCTGTTTATCTTGGAACAACAAAGATCTCTTTTCAGACACGCATCAAACGTTAAAAATAGAACGATTGATTTTGAAGTGTGAAATGTAAGGGCAGCAACTCCTAAATCCGAAAAAGATTAGATGTCCAGGAAAACTTTTAAGCTCAGAGGAACACAGTGTAAACCCTCTTTAGGCAACTGACTTCCTAATCCATTGACTCAAAGAAAAATCTTATCTATTCCAAGTGAGATTAAAAGTCTGTGCAAAAATATTTTAAAAAAGGGTGCAAAATTACCGTTGTGTCCATTAACATCAGCATCAATCAAAAAAAATTATTGGAGTTTGTCACAAGATAAAATTGATTTGGCTTGCTAAAAAATTATTGATGCCCTTTATTTCTTTCCTTGTAAAAGCTTTTTTCTAATTCCATCCTGACTACTTATATGTAGTCATTAATTAAAATGTAAGTTTCAAGAAAAATTCTTTCATCTCTCTTATATTCTACCTGGTGACACAAGAATTCATTTTCAGATTGCACTTGGGTAGGGTTAATTGTCTTCACAGTGGCTGGTATGGGTCTGTTTTTTGGATTTGTGCTGTGGGCAGTCTGATAGTACAGGGATGTTTTTGTGATCACTGAGCAGCTCTTACACGTAGACAAGGCCTTTTCTGCTTCTCATCCTGTCCCACCAGTGAGGAGGTGTAGTGGTTTGAAAGCAAAACAAATGAGAGGCTCCAAGTCAGAGATACAATTTAATAGGAAGAAAGGAAAGAAAGTAAAATAAAAGAGATGTAATAATACAAAAGACCGCTGACAGAGTCAGAATACAACCTGAGCAGAGTGATGGAAGCAGTCCAGATGAGGTGGTCTTCCTGAAGCAGTGATCCTGTAGAAAGGTCTGGTAGCTCGGGTCCTCTGGGAATCCAGTGGGTAAGCGCCCCTCTGGTGTTCAGAGTCTCAGCTTATATCCAGGCTGGAATGCTTGGTTCCTCCCCCTGGGCGGAGTATCTCACAATGGGATGGTGAGTCATGTGGTAAGGCCTGATGGGCCCATTAACAGGAGATAGTCCAGGAGGGGGTTATCTGTGAGCTGTGTAGCAAAGGTGCTGATGGCCCATTAACAGAAGATAAGCCAGAGTGGAGGAGGCAGGGAGCACTGCCTCACCTGGTTTCAACAGTTCATGAAGATGGTGATAGAATATACTTCAACCCAGGACAGGAGGCTGGGGGTGCACAAGAACCTGAGAGGGGACACAGCCAGGACAGATGACTCCAGTCAACCAAAGCAACATTCCATACCAGGTAGTGTCATGCTCAGCGTACAGTCCTGGGGAAAAGAGGAGAAGGAGGCTGTTCAGAATGATGATATTTGTCTTCCCAAGTCACCATTATGTGTGATGGAGCTCTGTTTGCCTGGGAATGGCTGAGCACACCTGCTTGCCCATGGGAAGTGGTGAATTAATTCTTTGGGTTGTTTTGCTTGCGCACATGGCTTTTGCTTTACCTGTTAATCTGTATTCATATCAACCCAGAGGTCTTCTCTTTAGCACTTCCAGTTCTGTCTCCCATCACGTGAGGGATGAGTCTGTGTGGGTCTGAGTTACCAGCTGCGGTTAAACCATGACAAACTCTCAGAAACATGGCACTTCAGAGACACCATGAACCACTTCACCCCATCGGAAGATGGATATTTAAATAGTTCATATGAATCAGCCAGAAATTACTGTTCCTTTTCATCTCTGATAAATGGCCTTTGGTGGTATTAAGAGAATCCAGACATCCAAAGACATCCTTTGTGAAGTCCCTTCACTTTCTGCTCCACACAGGAGAGAGAGAATAAAAAGAGTATTTATCATAAACATCTGATTACTAATAGAACTAAGAAAATACTTGACATGTAGAAAAAGCTCAGTGTCTGGAATTTTTCACAGTTAGAAAATGGTAAATACTGAAATTTTTCAAGGAAAATATAAGAGCTGGTGGTGATAAGGAGGGTTGATTTTCTTTGACAAAGCACACTTTTTTACAGTTGCCTGATCTATTGATGTCAGCAGAATAATGTATCTGCTTCAAGCACAAGAATGTGTTCAGAAAATGCACTTGTGGTGATGATATAGAAGCTGGAGCAAACATTCTCAGATTTTTATGTCAGTCAGATGAGAATATTCACATCAACAAAAAATGAAGCATTTTAGACTCATTCATCCAATAGAAAATTCCACCAAAATTAATGTCTTCCTAGATAATGGGACTGCTTTAACAATTTACTGGTCCCAGAAAGAGGGAATCCTTTCCCATTTTTCTTTAGTCCTAGATAAATGTTCTCTTATCTCATTAGTTTATCTGTAGCACATCTGGAGGAACCCATGGAAGCACACAAGAATTTTACAGAAACAAACTTCTTACCTCATGGCTTTAAGGACCCAATAAGCTCCACAAGAAGTGTTTCTAAACCTCTAATCAAAGAACAGGAGAAAAAGGGAGAAAAGTGAGGAAAAAGAGGTATGGAAAGGCTCAGAGGCAGAGGCAGGGAGCTGGTAAATCACAGTGACTGTGCATTGCATGGATAGCTTTAAGACTATTTAGTTCCATGTAGAAGTGTTCTTTGGTTATCAAAGGTTTTTTCTGATGCAGACTCTCCTTGCATGTCACCCTAAAAAAATTTACCTGTGTCCAATGCCCACATCTCAATTCCCTGATACTTCAGGGAAAATCAAATAGCAAGTTAATAAGTAAAAAAAACCCAAAAGCACAAAGACTTTCATAGTTTTTAAAGTTTACCAGATATCTGGAAATAAGCAGTGGAGTAACTACCCTGCATAAACAAAAGATGATGAATGCCAAAACTTTGCTGACAGCCAAAATCACAGTGATTTAGTCAGTATTTTCAGGTTTTAATCTAGTTCCTTTAATTGCCACCTGCTCCCAAAATACCCTGGCCACTTGCTTCCGCCCTCACATTGCCAATTGGCCCAAGCATCATGTAGTAGTGCAAACAGATTTTCTGATAGGAGAAATCAGTCCAGTCAAAAAGTTACCCAGAAAAGTACTTTCATTTGGAACAGTTCCCTGATTCTGTTTACCCCCTGGCTGCATAGCACTTGCATCAGTCACATTTGTGCAGGGCAAGAACAACCAGAATGGCTAAAACCTTTAGGCGTAATTTCCTCAGAAAGCAAATTTACCTTTCTGGCTGTCTGGGCTTACGTGTTTAGAGTAAACTTCTTCTCACTCTACACAATGTGTAGTTCCTTCTAGTGGTTGCTCAGAACTGTAAAAGCCTGTAATCAATACTCTTTGTACATGTTGTTTAAAACTTGGAGTAAGGATGTGGGGGGAAAAAGCAACAAAGGGGGAAAGATGTAAGCTGTAAGGCAACTTGCCATCCTGTAGTTATGGGAAGTAGTTTCAATGTTTATGATGCTGATCATGAACAAACCACAACAGAAATAACCAGGCAAACAACTATAAGTTGCTTTTTCAGATACTCCAGGTGCCATATTAAAGCTCATTTTAAGTTTCTTCAGTAGCTCTTTGATACTTGAGTGGGGGTTGTGTTAGAAATTGTGTATCGAATTAAGAATCAAATAAAGCTCTTAAGTTTTATATCAGTTGCACTGTGAATTAGTTAACAAAATAAAAAATCCCTCTTGAATAATCTCTTTGATCTTTGCAAACAAAGCACACACTTGGAATAAAAACCAGCCATTTGTTTCAGTCATCTAGTGATATTATTACTGTTGAAATTAATGTCGGAAAATTTGACATATTATTTTTATTCCAGTAAGAATAAAGGACTTGAAATATACAAATTTTAACAGCAGTAGAGTTTATTTGGTACGTCTTGTTTTCTGAGCAAATGGATTTCAACAAATATTTCATAAAATTATAGCTCATGCAAGTATCATAAGTGCTTTCCTGAACAAGGTGAGAGCTCTTCCGCAACAGATTTATAATGACTCAACTTGACCTTTCATTGTAAAATCAGATTGGACTTCTGCCATGTTATAGATGCTCTTCTTGTAAATATCCAGATGCCCCCATTAGTTTCTAGAGGTTTTTCACCAGACAGAAAACAGTGAAAGTGGTTATAGCAGCATATGCTCTCATACCACAAAACTAAATCAAGTCAATGATGTTATGAGCATTCTGCAAGTTCTTGACAGAAGTTTTGATAAATATTTGAGCAACATGAATTACACAAATGCGTGTGTGTGTGTGTGTGCGTGTGCATTTTTGTAGCAAACTTTTAGCTGAAAATATTCATTTGGTTTTACATAAAGAAATCCAGAAGAAAATTATAATTTGATCAACATGTTACAGTGTACCAGCTAAACACAGTTTGAAACAGTTTCCTTATGTATTCTGTATACTCCTTTCTTACTTCCACCAGGTTTAGGGCACCTAGTCATACATTTTATGAAGGCAGAAAAAAGCATGCTTGAGGTGAGTGGAATAGATTATTAAACCATCAAACTTTGCTTCAGATTTTTCATGGTTGTCACCCCAGCTGACAACTAAGCCGCACACAGATGCTTGCTCATTAACCTACCAGAACTCCCCGGGCTGATGGGGCAGAGAATCAGTAATGTAAAACCTAGACAACTCATGGGTTAAGATAAACTTTAATTGGGAAAGAAAAAGCCATGCACACAAACAAAGCTAAGCAAGGAATTAATTCACCGCTTCTCATGGGCAGACAGGTGTGTTCAGCCATTCCCAGGAAAGCAGGCTTCCATCCTGCATAACAGTGACTTGAAAAGACAAATATCATCACTCCAAATGCCCTTCCCTTCCCTTCCCTTCCTTCTTCCTCCAGCTTTATATACTGAGCAGGATGACATATGATAGAAGTTATCTCTTTGGTCAACTGGGGTCAGGTGTCCTGGCTATGTCCACTCCCAGTTCTTTGTGCTCCCCCAGCCTCCTGGCCAGCAGAGGGTATGAGAAGCAGAAAAAGCCTTGGCTCTGTGTAAGCTCTGCTCAGCAGTGACTAAAACATCTCTGGATTATCAATACTATTTCCTTCAAAAATCCAGTACACAGCCCCACACCAGCTACTGTGACAAATACTAACTCCATCATGGTCGAAGTCTGCACAATATTCCATCCTGGATACAGCCTGGTTTATCGTCTTCTAAAACTGAGAAGAAAAAAAGTGAGACTCTGACATGAAACTACCATAAAATTAGCACACCATGACAGGGTGGATACCTACATTCAATAAGTACATATTAAGTAGAAAGATGACTTGTAGCTTATGGTGTGAAATCATGATACCAGTCTATGGTCTCCAGAACTGCATTCAAATCCAAGCTTATTGTTTGGAATACAATTACAGTGATCTTCTCACTGTTAATGGAAATTTTTAAATTTAAAAATGAATATGATTCTGTTCACAAATATTTCAGACTCTTCTAAATGTTTATTCACTGATAAGGGACAAATCACTACTACAATTTTCTCTGCTACTGTTTAGAATCCACCTGTAAAATAAAAATTGTTTCTGCTACCTAATTTTCAAGTAATGAAGACTTAGAACAGTTTAAGGAGTATAAAAATGAATAGGTTCAAAGTACATACAAGGTTTATGCTTTTGATATTATGAAATCTGTAGAATATTAGTTTGCTAAGTTCCTAGTACCTTCTGTAATGAAAATTATAAATTCTGATGTCAGCAGGACTCTTCCCCAAACTCTTTCCTTTAACAGAAGCTCCAAATTCAGTTACACCTGGGAAGGAAATTAAAAAAAAAAAGGAGATTGTTCCTTTCACTTGCAGCAGCATGAAGACATGACCTTTGAAATTCCATGTAGAATTCTGCCAGAGAGCTGCAAGAGAAACAAGAAAATGTCCTCAGCATGGTGCAGCTCACGTTTCACAAACACTTCAGAAAACAGGATATAATTCTCTTATGGGCACACCTTCAGCTAGTTACAGAGAGCAAGCTGTGAGGACTGCTCACAAAGCAAAATGAGTAAATTAATTATATGACAAGTGTTAATATCTTATTTGAAAAGAGGAATTCCCAAATATCAATTAAAAGTTTGCCTTAGTGTTGGAGACTGCTTAAATCTTATAGGATGAAAACAAAATCAAAAACTTAATGTGAGAGAAAACTCATCTTTTTTATTTTCCAATTACAACACTTTGTAATATTAAAATGAATCAACAGTTTTTCAAGCAGAGAGCTTCAGTGCTGAAAATCATGTCTTTATATGATTAAGAAGTTTCCGTGGGAGTTTTTATTCCCATGAATAAACAATTCTGTCATAGTGATAAAAAAGTAATTTCTAGCAGTATATTTTAATATATCACCTAACCTAGAAACTCAATTTTAAATTTAGAAACAATGTAGAGTTGAAAATAATTAAAGCCATATAATTTTCTTTAGCCTGTTCAAAGAATCAGATAAACCCTAGTTCAATCTCAGTGAACGCTGAAATTGTAAAGTAAAACCAAACTGGAAACACTCATGTCTTAATATTTCACATAAATATTGTGCCAATCAACAAAATCCAAGATCTTTTTTATTGGTTATTTCACCCTAAAAAACACTTCCACATCCAGAAAAGGCACTTGTTGCCATTTGCAGCAAAATAAAAATGTCTCTAGCCTTCTCAGTATTACTCTTTCATTTCCAATATTCCCAGTAGTGTAATCAAAATTAAATGTTGCCGTCATAGTAGAGGAGAGCGGGACTGAGCTCTTCCTGCCACAGAAGATGAGGTAGGAGGATGGGGGAAAAAAGGGATGCTAGAGAGAGAAACTATTATTTGGCATTTTACTTGGGTTGATGCTCTTGCACATCACTTCCTCCCTCGACATTAGTCATCAGTCCTACACTGCAATCTCTACCTCAAAAGCATCAACAAGTTGTCTTTTTAGAAGGTGGACAGCAGATCTCTTGTTGAAGGTTAAAGGCTGTGGAGATCTGAAAGAATCTAGCAAAATTTTGATAGCCATGCAATACAGAAGGAGATGGACCTATGCCACAATATTATTTTTTTAAAAAATCTGGATTTCTTTGCGATAAATTTGCTCCAAAATAAAATTTGCACTTTTGTGAACATATTTTAGTATGAATCAAAAAATCCTGACTTTAGATAGAAATCATAAATGTCTTCATTCATAGGATAGCCTTATGTTGAGCTTGGATGACAAATCCTGAATAAAATATTTGTTATGTTTTACAGTTATAATTCTGTGTTCTTATCTTTATATAAAAGCTATGCTTGCCATCATTATGCCTTTGATTTTTTTAAATTAAATACTCCAAATAATTTTAAAACTCCCTTTTTATAAAAAGCTGGATTTTTTTATGATCATCAATGTACTTATTGCCTGTCCCTAACCTTGTCTAATTTTTCAATTTCCTTTTCAAAGCAAGGCAACTCATATTGCAAGCAGGATTCCAAATTAGTCTGCATCACTGATCTATATAGAGACCTTTATAGATTGTTTATTCACATAAGAAAGCAGACAAAAATTAGTGTAAAGAGACGGAAAATAAATCAATTTTCCAAATCAATCTCATAAATTTTTTGAAACATTAGCACAGGTCTCTGGCTGAGACCTTCCACTTCTATTGTCATTCTGTAATTATCTGGAAAAAAGACAGTATTTTGTATATTACTATACAAGTGAAGAAGCAATCTCTCCTATTAAACAACACTGTATGTAAAGTGGTGTGCAGTACTTAGTTAATGCACTGATATCAATCTGAATACACAGTTTGAAAATAACATTGGTAGGAAAGCATAGATCTTGACTCTACTGAAATCCTAAGCGCACAAATTTTGTTTAGTTTAACATTTTGAGATTATATTCACCCACTCAGTTAACGTATCTTCATATATGTTCTACTGGGTGAAAAAACTGCTTGCTGAAATATTTATGAAAACAAAGTGCCAAAAAAAAAAAAAAAAAAAAAAAAAAAATCAAGCTCTCATACTGACTTCAGTGGTGACTTCTCATATAATTTTAACTGGATGTCAAATACCCATTTTTCATTTATCAATCAGGTTTCATCTTTCATTAACTTTTCTGTCTTTCTAGCTGTAGGAATTGATACCTCTGTATTTTGAACAAAAAGATTTCTCACTATATCTCTCCATTTTAAGAGACAGTTACTAAATTCACAGTATCCTGTTTCCCAGAAAACATTAACATATCCTATTAGTCTAATCTGATAAAAAACCCTAAACCTGTGATATTTGTGAGTGTTGAATACGGCATTTCTTCACTGATGGATTCATTTTCATGTTGTGCCAACTAAATATAGCAGAGGGAAAAACTGTCCTCTTTTTCCATTGCATAAGATTTGTTACTGCTTAAGGGCTCCATATGCATTTCTGTATGAACTTCAGAAGAAACTGTTGAAGAAATTGCCTGAGAGAGTTCCCATCAGTCTTGCAGCCCATTCAGAAGTGCCAGAAAGTGATGTCCTTTTTCCTGTCAAGTTGCTAACATACAACAGGTAAGACTTAGCAAAGCATCTGTGTTTTCAACTATATCCCTGCTTTGCCTTTTTTTTTTTCTTGTGTATGTTCAGCTCTGTGTCTACAAGTCATATATGTCACATATAAATGCATAAATGTGTGTGTATATAATATATGTATATAATATATATATTGCACCTAAGTATTTCCTGATGAAAATGTTCTAGGAAAAGCATGCTGCACTGGGTGCTTTGCAGTACTAACTCCATCCTTTTCTTGGTTGGAGTCTGTAGAAAGTGTAATGTATTAGTATATTTATTTCATGCAACTAATTAAGCACATAATATTATACATGTTATTAATAGTCTACAGATTTATGCAGTTCATATTGGATGCACCTTTATATTATTCCCAGCCAGTGAATCTGACAAAGATCACCTTCTTCATCTCAGGCCAAATTGCTCAGTCCAACAGTTTCTGCATCACTATTCCCAGTTCCACTACAGAGAGTAGCAGAGGGAGCATCAGTCACTGCAGTCCTCCAGCACTTAGTTTGTTTTCAGGGGTCTAAAGAAAGGTAAAACTATCAGAGTTATAGTCAATTAAATCAATTTGTGAATAAATTTAGGCTTTTACCCGAAATTTTATTAGATTAAAAACTGCTAAAAATGGTATATCTTAGTATATACTATCAATCTATAAAATAAAACAAATTTTCAGCAGAGGAAGTCAATCAGTTCTTAGGATTTCTATAACAAAAAGAGACAGATAAGGGATTCATTAGGAGAGACCTGAAGACAAAGAATTATATGAAGACTATAGGAATTGCTCCTTTTTTGTTCTGAATATACGAATAATTTTCTGGAAAGTGACTTAATATATTTTTCTTTAATTGGTGAGTGGGCAAGGTACAGTGGGCAAGCTAGTCACAATGTTTTTCTGCAGGGAAATCAAATCCCTTCATAAGCAGAACAGGAAAGAAAATAGGCACTAATCCTGTGCAGTGAATCAGAAGGTGAATATATTGCCAGTTTGTTAAGTAACCCACCAAAGTATTAGATATCATGTCATAGTAATTTCTTGAAACTTCCTATCAGTGGACTCAAAACTGAATTGATTTCTTGCTGTAAGACAAATTAGAGGATATAGGCCCAGAATACTTTTATCTTAATTTAATGGACTGATAAATGCAATAATCTAAATTACAAAGTAATTTAATTTATTAATGTGCATGTTGAACAGAGTTATTAGATGGCAAAAACCCTTCAATATCTGATTCACAATTATCCAACACAAGGACTGAAGTGAATGATTCATTTGCTTTCAGATAAATTGTAGTTTTCCCTTTCTCTACTAAAGGGTCTGTCTCCACCTCATTGACTTATGTGATTTAACCAAGATTAAATGATCTGCCTACAACTATAAAAAACATTTCTGGAGGACAGCCCAGGCCTTGCAACTTCGTGGCTCCTGTTCTTATCAGAAACCAGCCTTCTGTTCCTTATCTAGATTTAGTCCAATCTCCTGAGGAGTTCGGTCTGGCTTGATGAGGTGTGTGGATAGAAGCCTCACTTTGGTGGTGCTTTCATTCAGACCACACTCACTTTTAGCTGCACATTCAGCTGAAGATTTTTTCATGACAAAAATTTCCACTTCAATGACAGACTCAGATCTGTCCTTTAATTGTTAATCTACCATCCAGAAGATAACACATTTCTTCTGAAATTGCTCATTTCAAACATTAATCCTAGTGAGGCAATTTCCTCTTTGTCTCTTAGCCCATCTACTACTTTTCATCAAGAATTCTGCTTGCAAATAGATTATTTGCATGATTGTAGTAGACCAATATTACTGAACTATGGTAAAACACTGGTTCAGACAAAGTCTGGGAAAAGGCTAACAAACACAAAATGAAAGCTTTCTGCCAAATAGAAATTCTGACAAATAGCTATTCTGACAATAATTACCCCTCTCTCTCCAAATAGCTATAATTAGCAGGACCAGAGCTAATAATTTTAAGTCATGCTGGTGAACTTTTGTTTCAGCATTTAAAAACACACACAAAGGCTTTCTCATCAGACAATATGTTTAAAGAACCCTTTCTCTTTATCCTTATTACCACAAAATGTCATATGTTGTCGTCTCTCAAAAGAATAGCTACATGGCAGCAACACCACACTTTAAAATAAATCAGCAAAGAAAGCTTTGTCCTTTACAGCCATTATTTGGCTTCTAAGTCGATGGATTGTACCTCTATTTTCTAATTATTTTAAGATTTCAATAGCCATTTAGGTAGCAAGGAAAGTGAGAGAGGGGAACTGTGAAAGGAAAGTTGTTTCATGTAAAGGATCGTTAGGGTACAAAATACAAAACATGACTCAAGTACTGCTGTGGAAAGTGCAGATGGAAAGACTCTTGGTAACAACTAAAAGTGTTACTGGTGTCTTACCTGTCTGCCTAACAAATGCAACATGCAGGAAATGCAAATTCATCAATTTTTTTTTCATTTTGTTATTTCATGGAGTGAGGAGTGTGTAATATAGCATCAAACAAGCAGAGAAAATCTAAGACCATCCATAGAAACTTTACTCATGGCTTGTCAAAGGCAAATGTGTTTCCACAAGTAATTCCAAGGATATACCAAAAGAAGGAAATATCCATTGACTTTGACAAAATTTTCCAATTTTCCCTGCCTTCACTTCATTTTCAAGCTCACATTGAAAACTAATAAATACATAATATTTGTATAAAAACACAATATTTTTATTCTATTTGAAATAAATAGTCTGAAACACAATTTTATTAATGACACTGGGCATAGATCCTCCCAACAGATGAAATTCTCAGAGGTAGTAATCATCAGGAGCGCAAAACTGTCTAATTTTTAAAAAAACTCCAGTGGCTCAGTAACTTATGAATATATCCTTCATCACTAAGAGAGAAGCATGAAAAAAGATATTCTAAAAAGTTTTTTTTCAAATTTTGTTTTAAGTACTTTTCTTAAGGCAGGTATTTTTCTTTCCTACAACTTATAAATTTTTTCTTCTCTTCAAATGCCTGAGGGAGACTAAAGAAGTAAGGAATAGACTTAGGCTGGACATAACTAGGTTTAAGAAGGCTTGTTCCAGCTTTTCTTGAGAAAGCAAGACACTCCTTAGGCAGTTGCTTGGATAACTATGTTGCAGGCAGAGGGGACATGGATGAGGAAAACATAAAACAGGGAAGTCTCAAAGAAGCAGAAGATGAAACACATGGGAAATTCCAAGGAATGTCAGTTTTCAGATGGATTAGTGAAGAAAGTGTGGTGAGACAATAGTTACATGGCATTTGAAAAGGAGTCACAAAACTTGGAGATATTCTGGAGGTTACTGATAGCTCCTTCTCTATGAGGCACAATAGCCTGTGATGGCAGATTAATATATTCCGTTTTCATTCATAATCATTGTTTCAAATGTCTCTGAAGACAAGTGGCTGAAAAACTCCCACTAAACAGAAAGAGAGAGAGAAATGGGGTGAGGTAGGCAGAAGAGAGAGGAAAGGGAGAAGGAGAGGGGGTAAGATTAGAAGGGCTTGTGCCAACATGGCACAATATAAATGGACAAAAATAAAATTTTAAAAAAAATTAGACAGTTGATTTTTTGGGTATGAAAGAACCAAAAAGAAAATTGTGGACAACTATGGGCATTTTATAATGTGTGCATTATAAGATGTAGCTCAGGTGGTAGTCCTGAGGCCACCTGTGTGCTGCAATTTGACTACTGTCAAACCAAATTTAGGACACCGTTCTGAAAATGTACTTCAATTTTAAAGCTCAACAGGGACATAGGGTGTTAGCAATGACTGTCCTGCCTACATGACATGAAGTCAACTGTACAAAATTAAAATATTTTCAGGACTCATCAGCAGACCACTGAGAACACCACAAATCTCTTGGACCTCATAGAGCCTCTAAATATAAAACCTGTAGAAAATAATTTAGTGTTTAACCATGGCATATATTAAAAAGGAAAAGAAAAAATCATATAGTTATGTATTTAAATTCTATTTTAGAGCAGGTAGATATGTTTGATGAAATTGCCACTTTAAGACTGAAATTTTATAGAGTACAAGAAGTGCAAAATCTTAATCATTTTTTTATGATGAGTCTTCTTGAACTTATAATGTTTACCAGAATAGTTATTTCCATCTTTACCATACCTCCATCAATCTTACAGTCATTTGTATCTATCTGTTCAATAAATTAAAATTTTTCAGAACACAGTTTCTGATCCATGCATATTCTTGATTGCAAGGTGACATTGTGTAGGTATAGAAAAACCTTTTTTAAAATGAGGTGCTGATTAAACACTGCAAACCCACTTCAGTTTCAAATACTTATTAGGTGAGTTTAACTTTCCATATAGTGTAGTGGGTTGATGCTGGCTGGATACCAGGAGTCAGCCAAAGATATTCTGTCACTTCCCTCTGCAACTGGACAGGAGAGAGAAAATATGACAAAGTGTTCATGGATTGAGGTAAAGACTTGGAGAGAGAACTCACCAAATACTGTCACAGGAAAAAGATTCAAATTAGAGAACATTCAAGTTAATTTATTACTAACAAAAATAGAGTAGGATAATAAGCAAGACCTTAAAAACACCTTTCACCCACCCCTCCCTCCTTCCCAGCTCTACCTCCTCCCCCAAGCAGTGCAGGGAGTTGGAAATGAGAGTTGTGGTCAGTGACCACACGTTCCAGCCACTGCTCAGCGAGTGGAGTACTTCCCCTGCACAACATGGGGTCTCTCCCATGGGAGGTAGCCCTCCATGAACTTTTCCAGCTTGAGTCCACCCTGTTGGCAATATTTCTCCCCAGACTGCTGCAATGTGGGTTATCCTTCCATGGGGTGCAGTCCTTCAGTCACAGCCTGCTTAAGCATGGGTCCCCTACAGGGTCCTGCCAGGAAACCTGATCCCATGTGGACTCTTCACAGGTCCACAGCAATCCTTCTAGAAGCCTGATCCAGAGAGGGCCCCCCATGGCCTCATCTCAGGCATCCACCTGCTCCAGCATGAGGCTCCTCCAGCAGCTCCTCCAGCAAGTGGATCTCTGCATGCCCACGGCCCTCCAGAGGCTTCAGGGGCACTGCTGCTTCCCCATGGGCTGCACCACGGGCTGCAGGGGAGCCTTGGCTGAGGATGGACCGCATCCTTTCCCTCCTTCCTCACTGCCCCTGGTGTCTGCAGGGCTGTTCCTCTCTGGTGTTCTCACCCCGTTTTTCCCTGGCCGCAATTACAATAGCACAATAATTTTTTTTCTTATTAAATATGGTACCACAGAGGCATTATCACAACTTCTAATTGGTCCAGACTTGGCTGGTGGCACGTCCATCTTGAAGCTGCCAGGGATTCATCTCTGTTGAGATGGAGGAAGCTTTTGCCAGCTTCTGACTGTAAACCCCCAGTATCAACACCTGGCCATACATACCCAATACAAATTCAAAGTGTTTTTGCTAAAACAACAAGATAGCATTTCTGTGCGAAAAAAAGAAAAAAGATATTTCCTGGCAGACTTCATTAAGTCAAAAATAATAATAAAAAAAATCTACAAGATTTTTTTAATAACTACCTATGTAAACACTGGAATAAAGTGTCATGTTTTCTTTGAGACACTGAAGATTCTCTTTCACTGTGCTGCAAGTGAACAACTTTCCTGAAATACAATGATGTGGACTAGTGGCATTCTTGATATATGACTTTAACCCTTTATTTTATTGAAATACTAGGAATTTAGAAAAACTGATGTTGCAGATCACAATACTTCTGTATGAAAATCAGAGCAATGTAAGCACAGAAAGGCAGGATACTGGGGGGAAAAAAAGAAAATTATTCTGTATCTGGCATTAAAGGCAGAAAAAATAACAGTAGACACAGTAATTACTAAAGGATGAAGACAATACTGCTAAACAGAAAATCAATTGCAACATTAGTAAACAAAGGGACCTATATTACATCCTGTCATTGAACCTTAAAGCTAATTGACACTTGATAGGTCTGCCCTGTACAGTTCTCTTTTCTTGTTTATTTCTGTGTTAAAAAATGACAAGTCCTAGACAGCACATTATCTGATATTCTAAAAAGCTTTTATTGCATAGGTCAATTTTTTAGTGTTCCAAAGGGTTCTGTGCCCACTTTAAAGAAAAGGTTTTACCCTAAGTCAATATGAAATAAAATTTTGGTGAAAAAAATGCAGACAGTGAATTAAAAAACGACAAATTCAGTGAAGGCTTAAGTTAATTCATTCTTCTTCACTGAATACAGTTTTTAAATGCGCTGTTCTTGGAGCAGCTGAGTCACATACCTAAACGCCCCAGATGTTACTCAGAGAGAGATAAGTGTCAGATAATAGGTTTCTTGACTGCTATGATACCCTGAGTCAGGAGGAATTAATAAAGAGAGATTGTGTCTTGGCTCCCTCACACCCTGAGTCTTCAGGCTATGTACTTCCATAAAACCAGTGGCAAGTGACAATTGAATCTGGAATTCCTCTTAGATGAAGCAGCAGATCATTGTTCTAAAATTTAACAGGGAGGGAGGAGACGTAGAATCAGTTACCTATGCAGCTGGAAGAGAATCAGGGCCACAGAAACAGACCCACTACTAGTTTAATTTTACTGGGAGAAACAGTCAGACACAGTTTACATGTTCTGCATAAAATTATAACTAGGAAGCTGTTACCTAGCAAATGTCCTATATAGATAGATCCTTTTTTTGAAAAGTGTTTGCTCTTCCTCTCCAGAGGGAAAACTAAAATGGTTAAAACATAGTCAAGCTAGGCCTTGACTGGATGAAACTTAAATATCTGGTTTCAATATAAGGCAACTCACCTAATTTAGTTTATTCTTCAACCTGTAGTATGTACCACCAGATAGAAAACTTTTACTTTTCCACCTGCATCTCTGATGACTCACGCCAGAAGTTGAGGGTAATCCAGGTTCTTGTAAATAGATCCCTTGGGATGGATTAGTGTGAAACAGCACTGAATGATCGGTGTTTGTAAATACATATACATCCATGTAGGGTTTATTATAGAACAACTTAGTTGCAAAGGAAAGCAGGTAAGTAGGCATTTTGGTTATTGCTTATTTTAATGCAGCGATAAAAAGCATAAAAGTATCACTTAAAATGTATAAGGAAAAAGAAAAAAAATTGTAAGAGTAAAAAGATACATAACCACCACCCATGAACCCAGCAATAGAAATTAATTGTGGCAATTTCAATATCTGTTGGCATTGTCTGTTGTACTGCATCACAATGCCCTAAGCACATTAGCTAAGAAAGATTGCTTAAAGGTGCAAATTTCTTTCAGGTAACTTTCCATTTAAGAAATAAAAATCAGACAAAATTGAAGGGAAAGGTCTGGGGTTTTCATACTGCTTGATGGGAAATACACTCTTTAACATGTGCATTTCTGTCTGAATTTAACACTATTTTGAAGTTTACTGAATTAAGTACGCTAACTCTAAAATATTTTTTGTAAATTATGCAGAAAAGCTTATAGGCAAGTTTATTTCTGCATCCATAATTATATATCTATATATCTCACAGGATCTTGGTAGCCATTTACCTTATCTATGAAGCAGCAGTATACATGCAATTCTAAATTACTCGAAAATTGAATAATGCAGGGAATATCTCATTCAGATAACCATATCAGCCTATATTACTACTGGAGTCCTACATTTGCATTTTGTATGTATCAGGTACATTTATTTAGGTCTATTATTAAAGCAGATGTAAGGAACGATTTACTGAATTCAAAGACAAAAATCTATACTTGGGTTAATTGATATTGTTTTGTAACTAACACCACATTCAACAACATTGAGATCACAAGAGGTGATAACATAAATTAGTGAAATTATTCCATCAGATCTAATGGCAACAGAAAATGTAGCATTCAGTTGTCCCAGAGAACTTTTTCTACAATACATGAATCTACTCCTAGCACAATTTTACAGTCTAGTCTATTAGTAATCATGGGATTTTAGAGAAGAAAATATATCAGTGTGAGTTCCTAGAGGAGTTTTCAATCTGTACAATGGATCAAAAATAAGAACCAAAACAAGGCTTCACTGGAGTGCATAAACACACATTCAGAAGGATAAACCTGTGGGTCCTAACAACAGATCTATCAGAGTACCATGATCAAGGAATTTGATACACTTAATACAGAAATAATGTGCTTGTCTTTCTGGGAAGCGGGCTTAATTAAAACAAAAGACTATTCCCAGCAGTCAGTGCTCAGTAGGCCAACTTCATTTTAAGAGTTTGTGCTTACTATTTATTCTGGTGTATTATGTTTTTACTGCAAACAAATGAAAAAAACCATCTGGTTTGAAAGCATTTTCTGGACATATAGGACCTGAAGTTTGTCACAAATGACATTCAAAAAACAGTTTGCCAATAAATAAATGTCTGTGTGTCCAAAATACAAGCTTTATTTTTAATGTATCACTTTCAACATAGCTGAAAATAAACGCCCTTCCATATTTTTTTTTTTTTTTAGAACTTTTGTTACGTAAAACATAGTAACAAAACTGTCAGTGAAATATATAAGCAGGGACATCTTCAACTGCATTGGACTACTCAGAGCCTTGTCCAACCTGACGTTGAATATTTCCAAGGATATGGCATTCTCGATTTCTCTGGGCAACCTGTACCAATGTTTCATCACTCTCACTGCAAAACTTTCTTCCCTATATTTAGTCTAAATTTGCCCTTTTAATTTAAAAAAAAAAAAAAAACAAACAAAAACAAAACCACATTGTCCTATCACTGCTAAAAAGTTTGTACACATCTTTCTTGTAGCCCCCTGTAAATACTGGAGGGCTGCTATAAGGTCTCCCCAGAGCCTTCTCCAGGCTGAACAGCACCAGCTCTCAGACTTTCCTCACAGGGGAGGTGCTCCCTCCCTCTGATCTTCTCCATGGCCCTCACCTGGAACGGATCCAACAGGTCCCTGTCCTTGTAGCAGACACCCCAGAGCAGGACTCAGCACTGCACGTAGGGTCTCACCAGAGCAGAGAGAGGGGCAGAATCCCCCCCCCCTCATTCTGCTGGCCTCACTGTTTTGGATGCAGCCCATGTGCTCATGGCTTTCTGGGCTCTAAGTGCACGTTCCCCAATCACATCCAGCTTTTCACCCAATAGACCTCCCAAGTACTTCTCAGCAGGGCTGTTCTTAATCTTCATCCACTGGACAGCCCATCCATCAAATCCATATGTCTCTAATTTAGAGTGAAGGATGTTGTGGGGGTGATCATGTCAAAGGCCTTTCAGAATTCCAGAGATGACTTGTTGGTGGGGTATATGACACTTTATCCATTTCACAGCATAACAAGCTTCCAAGATGGCACAGGAATTCTTGGTGTTTAAAGAGGCATCTCTTAGGTCAAAGGGTTTAAATATCTGCCAGAGGACACCATGCTGTGGTGGGCAATCCCTCATTTAGATTCTAACGCCCCCACCAAATGTAGCATTTGTCTGTTAGGGAGTTGTCTTGATCAGATATCATTAGAAAAAAGAAGAAAGAAAACAGGAAAAGAAACTTCAGTAGGATAGAAGCAAAAAGAGGTAAATAAGGTGAACTGACATTTGGAAAGCCTAAAAATTTAGGCCCCTTTTCACAGTAATTTTTTCCTACAGAACTTAGCATTCCAATTAACACTAAAAATAAAAAAAAAAGACACAAAATGAAAAAGCAATTCACTATTACTGCAGTTCATTCCAGTGTGAGAGGAAAATAGACAGCTATGCTAAAATAAATTGAAATATTTAAATTGTATTCTGGTATCTTTCACCTTGTAGTGAATATATATTCAACTGTCCTCTAGTAACCTGAATAACTTAACATTATTAGGATATTCTTGTTCACTGCTATTGGACTTTGAAATTGGTTTTGGTAATCAGTAAATAGTTACATGTACAAAAGAAACCCACAGGCATTCCCATCTCTTGTAAGGGAATCTAAGGAAAAAAATTAATTTTTAATGATGTACAAAATAAATGTTTTAGAAAAAGTGCTGCTGTGGTTTAAGCATTAGTTAACTATTCTTCAGATGTGCTCACTGCATCACTTAAACAGAAGAATTTAGTTACACTGAAACACAAGATGAACTCAAATAGAAAGTTAAGCTCAAGAAGAAACAGAACTTTATTTTAAAATCAAATATATTTTTAACTGTTGATTTCATTTTACTCAAATATTTCTTCAAACACAACACAATCACAACAAATTTCTCCAAATCGTAAAGTAAGAAAGAAGGAACAAGAGGCATATGGAAATACATACCAAGAGAGATTAATATTTAATTTTGTATTCCTTTGCCATTCAGACATAATGATCATAACATTATTTTAATATAAGTCAGATCACACCTAAGAGAAAAATCTCTGAGATTCATTATCTATTTACACTAAAGAAAACTATGCATTAATAATAAATCATTTGCAGGAGCTTACAATAGGACCTTGCCTAACCAAGAACAGTCTCCCTACAGCCCTCAAAGGGAATAATTAGTTCTCAGTCTATCAGGGTATTTCAGATTTATTTTAACATTAAGAAAAAAAATATTCGTGGCTGAAATTTCTTTTTCAGTAATAATGAAGAGAAATGGATTTCCTGCAGACTTGAGTGCTTCTGAAATTCTGAAATTCTGCTTCTGAAATTTATTTCCTGCACAAAGTACCAAACTCAAAGTCCCAGTGTATTTGCATACACTATTGAGAGTGATCAGTGCGATCCATATTCCTGAGATGCCTGTAGAACTGATGGAAAATCTTATAATCCTTTAGCTACCATAAATGAGATCATACTAGATTTTATATTCAAGGTGTTTATAGTATAGAATTAATTTATTTGGTTTTCAAGATTGATTAATTAGCAGATGTTTGAGTTTAAACTATTCACACTTCCTAAGCATCAAGAAAATTGCTGCGACAAATTTACGATTAAACAGTTAGAAAGGGGAGGAGAAACCATTGGGAAAGACGGGAAAACATAAGGCTGTCATCAACAGCTCAAAAGATTGGATTGCTCCAGAAAAAAAAAAAAAACATTTGTAATGATCACCCTATGTTAAAAGTACGATTATTTCCAGTGAGATTAGGTTTAAGATTAAGAAGAAGGAGGAATTATGGTTTTTAATTCCTCTTCTTTTGCAAACATCTTAGATTGACTACAAAGAAAAGAGGGTACATCATATTGCTTTGTTAGTCAAAAACTAAAATGGACTCTTGAGAACCATAGTCTCTAATTGGATCTCATGTTTGTCATGGTTTTTGTAAAAAGCATATTATTCTATTCCATCTGGGTGGAGCAGAATTGCTTGTCTTTGCCCAAATGGGTCAGTGTCACTTATCAGATGGTGGAGTGCTACTTATCTCTCTTCATTGTTTCACTACTTCCATGGGAATGTCTTCTGCTAATAGACCATTAAGAGCTCATCAATGACATTACACATTACACTGCACTACTGTAAGCTGCTCCACACAGGGAGGGGGAGCCAAACCATCTTCACCTAGATAAAAAGGAGCCACAGTCCCACTAGGTATCCAGTTTTTCCACCGGATCCCTGGAGGAAGACCGGACCCATCTCAACATTACTGGACCCTTTTTCTTCAACGGGACCATCTCTACTCCAACAGAACTACATCTGCCACTCCAGGAGGGCTTTCTTTGGACTGCTTCCAACAACCTGACCAACAGGGTGTCAGGTTGTATTTCTGACTCTGTAAGGGTTTTCTGGGATTTATTTGTTTATTTGTTTGCTTTTTCTTCTGTACTACAACATCTGTATTTTTATATCCCTAGTAAAGAACTGCTATAGCTATTCCCAAAATCTTTACCTGACAGCCTTTTAATTGCAAATTTATGATAATTTGGAAAAGGAGGGGAGGGGCTTACATTTTAAGGGAGACTCCAACTCTCCCTGGCAGATACCTGTCTATCTAAACTGAGACAATGTTCCTGGCATGTCTTCTAGTCAAAACTTTTCCATGTCCTGGCAAACAAAGGGGACATGGGTCTGCAAGAGTGTGGACAGACCATCATTTTTCTAAATGAAGCAGAGGAGTTGGACTACAAAATAATTCTCAAACATACCCTGACTTACAGCATGGTCCCTGCAGCACTAAAATATCCATCTCACAATCTGTGTGAAGTTCCCTATATTATTTGTATTTCTTATTGAAAGGACTGGGGAGAAAAAATCTGATGCCATGGTTTTATCTCTCACAGCCATGAATGACAGCCTACTCTGTAGCACTGCCAGTGTGTCTGATGCAGTAGATCACTTGTCTCTCTTTGAGGCTTGGGTATGCCCGAAATATGGAAAATGTGGGAAGTAGACAGGCACAGATTGCTTCAGATAAAAACAGAAAGATGTTTTCACAAGTTATTTTATTGGTAGAGAGGAGGACTAAAACATGTAGAGGCATATGTGATTTGATATAATAGCAACAAAGGAACCTGGAATAGAAACAGTAGGGATTAACCAGCAATAGGAGGGAGTGTTTTACAAAGGCTTTCAGATTCAGGATATTTATCAGGGTTCTGATGAAAAACTCAACAAAATATTGTGAAATAGACATAGATAGCTGACAATCTGTACAAATAGCAGTAGGATTTCCTCAGCCTACTGAGAAATTTCAAATAAATGAACTTTCCAGGCTTTAGAAAAGCTTTACATTTTTCTGAAGCTGAAGAATTTAAGCTGTTCACAAAGGACGACCTAGAAAGTCAATTAAGGACTTTAAAGGATTTGGAGAAGTTGTTACCTCACTTGATCTGTGAGTACTTGTAGCTTCAAATTAGCTACAATTATGCAAAATTCTGTAAAATTAAGCACCGTCACTTAAGAGTCTACATCATCATGAGGAAAAAAAGGTTATAGAATAAAACACTGATGGTTTCTTCCCATATGGGTAAGACACAGAGTGTGGTAGACACGAACAGTATGCTAAAGACTGGCTGAATAAACTACTTAAATAAAAGACATTTGAAACAATGTCTTCAGTATCTAACACTTTCATAATACCTGTTCATCAGGGAGATGTTTTTTTAAGGAAAAACTTTTCACACAGTGAATATTTTTCTAAATGTGTTTGTTTAGTAACTCTTGCCTATTCAGTATTGCACAAAGCCTCCAAAAGCATCTTGAAACAAACACGACTCTCCAGATCTCTTCCTTTCAGATAGAGCCTTCGTGGTAAATATCCATGTGACAATATTTGTACATCTAGTTATATCCAAATCTTAGGTGATATTAAAGAAATTTTCCTTGGTAGATCAATCTAAATCTATATTTTCTGTAAATATTTTTAACAATGAATTTTTTCTCTTGTTGAATGGAATCAATGAATAGAAAGAGTAGACTTGTAACTTGAAATGACAATAGTCCATAAAATAGTGTTGATAATTATCAGACTAATGTGAAGATAAAAGGCTGTAGCATTAGTCTTAGAAAAGGGTAGAAAATTCTGTATGTTTCTATGATCTTACCTTTGAGAAGCGCTACATGTGAATCTTAAATGTTGCATTTCCTTCAGTTTATATCTTAAAATCATCCAACAAAAAATACTATAAATGATGCTTAAAATTTCTCTTTATAAAGAATTAAAATCAGGGGTGGGGGGAAGTTTCTTTTTCTACTAGTAATTTAAGAAAAATAGTTCTGGGTATCCAAAATTTGCAAATAATTTGATGACAAAAAGAATCCACTGGGAAAAAATATTTTAAGGCCAACAAGAATCCACTTTTAAAAATTTTGTACCATTTTTGATTCAAATAAGATATGTTGTTTTAAGGAAACCACAGGTATTATTTGTTCTTATAAATAAACATATATGATACTAGTAATAATTAGATTGTTCAACTGCAAAGAATTTCATATGCAAATGAAACCCTCTCTGCACTCAAATAAGATAAAATACGCCCTGCATTAATGGAACTTGTTTTGTGCACTTTCTTGCCAAACACCTGCTAATCGAGCAAGATTGCTGACTGGATAAATAGATTAAACTCCCATGTGGGGATACTGTGTTGTTTCTTTAACTCACTGAAATACAACACCTCACCTGGTGAGTGATAAAATGTTTTTGAGTAGATTATGTGTTTAAAAAACAGTTATGTGGTGTCCTAGGAAAAAATTACACTTGGGAAAAATCCCCTTTTAAATGTTACTTTCTTTACACTTTTTATTTTCTCTACTAAAGGAAGAGAAACTATATTTATAGAATTTTCTATACTGATTATAGCAAAAATAAGATATCAGAATTTTCTACTGAAATATACAATAATATTTCACAGTTTTGTCATTTTAGTTTCTGTGCAATTTATGTTGCACACGTGCCATGTGAATGTCCACATTCATGTGACAGGGAAAAGAATTTTTGTAGTTACAACAACTTAATCCATCAAAAAAGAAAGCTAATAATTCAGAAAAACTCTCAGTAGATGTAAGATATGTAACACTAATTCATGAAAGCCATCAACTAGTTTACAAATTTAGAAAAACAAGTGTTGATACACATCCAAGAAATCATGCAAAGAAAGAGTCATAGATCCATGTAGAAAAATGAAGAAAAACAACTATAAGAAGTTTTATTGATCTGAATTACTAATGAATAATAGATGAAATAACATTCATGATGTGCAGGGTACCAAAGTGTGTTTCTAGTATTTGCATTGCACACATAAGTAATATGTATTAATAGTTGATTCAACCTTTAATGCTAGGAATATGATATTGAAAGGATAGATAAACTTCTTATACTAAAACTGAAAGTGTTTTGCACCACACAGACCCCAATCTTGGTTTATCAATTACACAGATTGTGAACCTGTCATAGAATCCCATTCTTCATTCCTCCCCATGAAACTTGGGTTCCTTTTATTTAAACAGAAATAGATTCAAATGCTTTCTATGGCAAAAATTACAATGGCAGGAGGGGGGATGGTTCACATTTCAGTTTCATTCTGACAGGAAGTTAAATAATTACAAAAGCTGAAAAGCATTCAGAAATACCACAGTTAAGATGCAAACACTTCATCTTTAAAAGTCTCAGTAATGTTTTTGCACATCTGGCTTGTGCTTTTTTTTTTTTTCAAAGAGACTGTTAGTCTATTTTAGAGGAAAATTCTGAAATTTCTTTTAAAAATTTTTAAAATAAAAGCTTTCTTTTCTTGTTATGATCTTGCTACTGTCTAAGCTAATAAAACTAACAGATGAAATATACAGCCTGCTCCATGGGTTCTTAGTACCAGTGCTTGCATGCTTCATTCCATAAATATAATTTGTATCATAATTGAAATAAAGAAAATATCAAGAAAAGGAATTTTCCTTGGTGAAATGTTTCATCTTCTCTTTTTGTATCTTCAGAGAGGCCTTGAAGTGTATCGCTAACAAAAAGACAGAACAACCCTAAGTGTTATACTTCTTGAAAGCTGCTTCTTCCCTTCACAATGGAATGTTAAATCCAGGTAATTGTTCTTTAGCAGGCTTTTCAAGTTTTCGAGTAGTTAAAGAGTTCAGAAAGTGTTTTACTACTTGAGCGCTTCAGAAACATGAAGGTCTGTGATGTCTGCCTATAACTAAATAGGCAAAAGGATCCATGTGCTGTCAGAGCTCTTCTGAAGTGCTCTTTGGTAGAATTTCTTGTGCTGATATTTGTCTTATCAAAGTCACAATGTATCCTCAAACTAATAAGCCAGAAAAAAACATGTATTACTTTCTTAAGTGGAAAGGGGTATAGTATGAAAAGCAGCCTTGCTGAGGAAGACATGGGGGTGCTGCTGGGTGAAGGGCTGCACATGACACACCACTGTGCACTTGTAGCCCAGAGAGCCAGTTGTGTCCTGGGTTGAATCCAGCTTGGGAGTCCTCATACAAGTAAGACACGGACCTGTTGGAGTGAGCCAGAGAAGGACCACAAAGATAGTTAGAGGGAGGGGGCACCTCTTCCAGGAGGATAGGCGAACAGAATTAGAATTTTTCTGCCTGGAAAAGAGAAGAGTTTAGGATGACCTGATTGCACCCCTCCAGTACCTGAAGGGAGCCTACAAGAAAGATGGAGACCACTTACCTGAGCTTGTACAGGCAGGGCAAGGGGGAATGGATTCAAACTGAAAGACCATCAGTTTAGAGTAGATATTGGGAAGAAATTCTTGACTGTGAGGGTAGCGAGGCACTGGAACATGTTGCCCAGAAGACTTGTGGATGCCCCATCTCTGGAAGTGTTTAAGGCCAGGCTGGATGGAGCTGAGCAATCGGGTCTAATGGAAGGTGTCCCTGCCCATCCCATGGCAATGGGGTTAGAACTAGAGGATCTTTCAGGTTCCCTTTTGATGCAAAGTATTCCATGCTTCTATGATATCATGCTCTGGGTTGCCATGCACAGTCAAAGCTGATGTCCAGGTCAAAAATAATAAAGTTCCATAGTACTACTCTCTGTGTCTAAGTATAGTAGATTATGTAATACAGAATTAATCCTCATCTTCTTAAATCCTCTCTTGAATTTTTTTCTCTTTAAAGCCACTCCTTCAGTCATAATGCTGTTGGCCGGTTTGCATTTTAGAGAGCCTTGTACATACCTCTGAAAGAGCTTTACAAGATTCTGTGAAAGGCTTAGTTGACAAATCACTATTTGGCAGAAAGTCATTGGCAGCACACTGCAGACTGATAGAAGAATAGATACAGCAAGGCATTGAAATATTAAAGGAATGTGTGCGACCCATTATTTGAAGGCTAGCGTTTAAAACAAAGTTCAAGAATGCCTTTTCTTTTCCATGTGCAATTTCAACCTGTGACTGAGTTCAGTGTTTATTAAAGCTATCACTCAGTTAAATGGGAGATAACAAAGACAGCAAGAACAAAGAGGGGGGGAAAGGGACAGCTGGGGATCTCCAGAGAATTAAAGCAATTTAGGAAAACTGCTGACTTCCAAATTCTTAAAAGTTAAGGCTAGGTTTTTGATAACATTATTTTAAATGCTTGAGAAAAAAAATCTCTTCTGTATATAAGCTGTGTGGAAGCCAAGAAGGTGGGACAAAAATAGCTGTCTGCATTCTCATCCTCATTCTCTTTAGAATAGCATTTCTCACCATGGACAATTCTCATCATGAAGCAGTTAAGTTCACAGCCATGAAAAGGAAATATGTGCATATCTACCCAGCTAGTTAGCTGGCTAGTTGTGTATGCACACAATGCATTCATGCAAACGTACACACAAACAAAGGTTTTCCAATTTCCAGTTTGGAATGGGTCACAATGAATGGCAGCATCACATTGCACATTTTCAGGAGCTGGCAGTGACATGATCAGATTTTTTTAAAAATTGTTGTTAGTGCCAGCTTTACTAATAAAGTTTTTTCATGTTTAATAAGCTGAACAAAAATGCTCATACTGGAAAAAAAAAAAAGGACAGAAAGAGGAAGAGGAAAGAGGAAGACTAGGAGAAGAACTCTAGAAACTACAGTAGAAACTAACTGTACTTCTGCAAAGGAAATGCATTAGTATTAAGGTTTGTATTGTTCACTTAACTGAAGGCCTGCTAGTGAGTGTTGTATGTTTTTTCAGCCACCATCTTCTGGGAACGGCAGTGGACTGTAACTCGGTAAACAATTATGATGGTGATGATAATGATGATGATGATGATGATGATAGTAGTGTGGACAAGCTGCTTCCCCATAGTGAAGAATATTTCCATGTAGAAAACTATTGTCAAAGTGCTGGCAAAAGCTTGTTCCTCTTACGTGGTGATGTTAAAAAATCAGGCTTTTTAGAGTGATTTCAGAGAGCAGCTTATAGCCCTGCAGCTGCCCTGTCCCTGCAGCCTCTCATGGATATGAGTAGAGGATGGGAGCACTGGCCACCTCCATTCACATGGAGTGAGTAACCTTTGGACACACCAAGCAAATTTATAGTCAAATAGGAGCAGTTAAGGAGAAACACATACCAGGTCACACAGGCAGAAATGGTCTAAAAAGCGTTTATCAATGTATTGGTGATTTTGCCCCTTTTGTGTTCACCTGAAGCTGATGGCTCTCATTCAAAGACACTTCAAATAAGCTTTGTAGCAATGTGTTGATATGAGGAGAGGACCCAACTATATAACAACATTGACATGTGACTTGCGATGGAATGACTTTACATTGCTGCCCAAAGGCAAATTCATTTAAAGTGCTGCAGAAAGGCCATGGAATATGAATTTCCTGCTGAATTATTGTATCTCATTCATAATTCAGTAATAACTGGGGAGTTTCTTTACTCCAGGTCTGTATCATACAAAGAGTATATGCTATAGGGAGTAACTCAAAGGGCTGAAAGAACCTGGATCCCCTGAGAGCAGAATACAGATAATTGGTGCACCACACACCATTAATATCCACTCTTTTTAGTGCTACTTTTTGTTTTAGAATGTTTAACAGACTGTGGGTACTTTCTGTCTGGCAAAGACAAAAAGCAGGTAAGCTGGAGAGATGCCTCCAAGACAAGATGCCTACCCTGCCTAGAAAATCATCTCAGGACTGTTAAAAGGAAACTGAAAGGAACTAATCAACATTTTGTTTTCAAGATTAAGTCTGAGCTTGGTGAATAACAAATTCATATTTCATAATATAAAACACAGAAATTATAAGAGCTGCTCAGACAAAAGGTGTAGGTTCATATATTGTCCCTTCTGTTTCCTAGTTAATTTTCCTAAACAAGAGAATAAAATCCACAGCTGCAGTGTTTCACAGTAGAGATTATTCAGGCAGGGAGACAGGGCTGCTTATGATTAACAACATATTTTTTCTCTTTGAAAAAGGTATATAGACATGCTGCATTTTGATAGAATTAACATCAGTTAGCTTTCCAACAGATTCCTCTTACTTTCTCTCTGACTGTTGGTAAGTAGAGTCTACAAGTCAGAACAGCATTTTTTTTCCAGAATACAGACATTAGACACACAGTTTATAATTTTCTAATTCTCCTAATTCTAAGTCTGTGCCATGATCACCAACATGCATTCTCATTAAATATACATCACACAAAATAAAGAGAACTAAGTTGGAAAGTTGTTGCAGTGTGAAACTTAAGTTCACAAATTTCTGTAAAATGGCTTGTCCTACCTTCCCCTTGTAAAAACCCCTCTTTGGTTTTTCCCTAGTTGTGGGTCCTGTCCATCTCCTTGCAACCCTGCCCAGTCTCTGGTGGGGGGCCGGAGTGATTGGCAGAGACCATGACTTCTTCGCCCTGTATTGTGTATGGATTGTTCTGTGTATTGTCTTCTTGTTCTGGTCACTCCCATCCTACCTGGGATTGGTTCTAGATTGCCCCCTGCCCTTTTCCACACCCTGTGTATTTAAGCTGAAACCCAAGCCCAGGGCGCCACTTTTCATGTGGGGCTTCCTGGGTGCAATAAACCCTAGTTAGACCCTACATGAGAGTCCATCTTTCTTATTCCATGCCGAAGCCACGTTTCTGCCTGAGGCCAGGACCCACACCAGCGAAAAGCTACTAAAGCTGTACCGGTAAATCCGAGTTCAGGGACAGAGCTAGCCAGTTGCAGAAAGTGCAGTGGGAAATAACTTGATTCAGCTGGACTCTGATGTGTGGCCACATCACCTGTCTAGGAGCATTTCTGTGTAATCTGCCCATGTTTGAAAATGTTACCACTTTTAAAGAAGTATGACTTTTCAGGGACTGGATGTTTTTGAACACTGCGAAACTTCTCTTTTCTTGGTGTGGCAGAAGAGCTAGCAAAAGGTTTGAACATGGATTCATGTGTTTTAAAAATGGAATTGAATATATGTACCATCAGGTACAAATTGATACAGAGAATGAAGCAAGGGCAAAACTGAAAGGCTGGAAAAGATACAAACAAGTGCAATGGAAGAATTTCATCATCCCCAAAGTTACGGGAACTAATTTTCTAATTGCTCAAACAATAAAGCATTAACTTTTCTTGTTGATCTATTTGATAATTTTAATAATGTAACTAGTCCTAATGAATCGAGCATCTTAACACAGATATTCCAGTCATAAATTTCTTCATGCAGTTTTTGAGAATAGTTCATAGATCTTCAGTTGTGTCACTTTATAATTCAAAATTATAAACCAAATATTTTGCAACCAGTACATTTCAAGATGGTTCTGAAATACAAATATTTCTCATCTGTTCAGTTATAAACCTTAAGAATAGAACATTAGGTAGGATTGGGTTTTACTACTGGAAATAGGAAAATGTTACAGGAAATAATAATATCCTTCATTCTGGTGATTCCAAAGAGTGCTGGATACTGTTTTGACACTGTTTCAAAAATGTTGAAACACAGGTTTCTCTTTAATCTAGCCTTGCATAGCAGCTTCCTAAAATCTAGAATGGTCACAGCATTTTACATGTCTCCATTATCAAAGATATCATAGAACTTGTCAATGGTAAATAAATAGAAAATTTTCTTACGATAGCTAAGGTCTTGTTGTTTTAATGGCTTGGTGAACTACTGGCATGTTCCAATACGCCTATTACAAACATTGCAGGCCACAAATATATTTATTTATTCTATACAATATTTCAAAAGGAATTATGTAAAAAAGCTCATGCAGAGCAACTTATTCGTAGACTTTCAAAGAATCGTGGATTGCAGCTGTACTATCCTCAACCTACAGAATTTATTCTGTTTCAGAAAAGGTGAAAGAAGGATAAAATTAATAATGTTATTTCACTGAAACTATTTCTTACAATCACAGTTTATTTCCTGTGATTCATCTTTTGTCAAACAGATATAATAGCAATGCAATATAATTATATACAAAACAACTTCTGTATGCCTATTCTGATTTATACACTAAGTTATATAGGTTCTGTGAAAGAAACAACATTTTTCCTCTGAGTCTTATTCTCCTTGTGATGTGACTGTAATCAACATGCCACATCAAATCACTGGAGTCACTTGAATCTAGTGCAACTACAAAGTCAGATAAATTTGGAAATTCATTTCCCTTCCTGGCTGCTATTTCAAGATATAAAAGCAAAATGGGGGCAGGATGAAATTTTGAGTGACATGAAGAAAAGTGCATACAGACTGTTGTAAATTACAGCTCTTTTACAGTGCACTCTTGGCAATTCCCAACAAAATGCGTAAATCAGCTGATTTTTCTTGCAGCTGACCTTGTTAACAATGGGATTCTTTTCCCTGTTTTTAAGACTGTTCTTAAAAATACTAAAACATGAAAGTTTTTTTGTTTTTTTTTTTTTAAGCTCTGGTGTGACACACAAAATCAAGATTTCATCTCTGGAAATGTCACAGGTTTCATTTCTGACATTGAACAAGGCATTCTTTCTACACAGGTAGATATTTCAGCTATCTATAAATGAAAGTAGAAATCCAATTTTACATTTACTCTCTTTTTTTTCTTTACAGATGTATTTATTGACTATCATCTGGGATCCCTACATTCATCAGTGATAAATCCTCCACGTGATACAAATCATTTGGGTTTTTCTCCCAAATACGTCATTTTTCAAGCTGGCTTCCTCTCCTTTGACTGATATGACCAAGATATACAGTTACCTGATTTGGGAACCCTGACCTCACATCTATGTATACTCTCTATGCAGTACTTGCATAAAAACCCCACAGATAATACTACATAAGGGAAAAGTCAATCATTTTGTTTGACAATGACTGATTTGAGTTATTTTTTGAGCAGATATTTATAATGATATTTCTATGGTTCATTTTCTTCTAAAGCTTGACTACCAGCACCAATATCCATTTAGAAGAAAAAAAAATTAAATATCTCTTCTTATGCTTTTCTTGTCGTTTAGCAACTTGTTCAGTTTGATTTCTTTAAGCTTCATCTGCCCTCCAACCCGCAAGGCAGTGCATCACATACCTGTACAATTTGTTAATGAACCCAGAGTCTTTCTTTCTTGTTTTTGAAGCTATCACTGCTACCCCTCTGCTGGACCACCACTGGTAAATTGTTTCTGTTGCAAAGAAGCAAAGTATCACCAAAGGTTCTAATTTTTTCTAAGTACTTGTTGAAATTTTCCCAGTTCTTTGCCGTCTCCCAATGTGCTGAATTTTATAGTCTAATTATTTTTCATATTATAACTCCAACCCGAATAGCAGCAACACATATTGGATTTTTTTTTCCACCCCCTCCTGGGAGTATCACTAATTCCTTTCTTTTTGAGAGAAAAGAACTTTGACTGTGATCCTAAAAACTGTGGTCTGACCTTCAGAAATAAGTCCAAAAGCACAGTAAGTTGAGACAGCAGGTTTCTCTTGAGCAACAGCAGCAGCAGCAGGAGCTCTGACAGTTTTGAAGAACTGATTCCTTTTTAGGTTGTCATGGTGAGACTTGTAATTTATAAACCATTAATGTTATTCTTTTGTTCCTCAAAGTCAAAATTAATTGTTTAGCAAATGTCTTCCACAGGAGGTGAGTTAATGAAATAAATCAGCGTACAAATTCTACAAAATAAATTAATAATCTATCCTTTCAGAATATCTTCTTTTGAAATTCTTACTTTTTAAGTTCCTCATTAAAATTGTGCAGGAGTTTTCAGTTGTCCATAGATTATTATTTTAGCTAAAATGCTTTTTTTTTAAAGTCTCCTCAGTACTATCTCAGCTGTCAATGCAATGCATGCATCCTGCAGCCTGTCTTGGCAACAATTTTATAGTTAATATATGTTGACCAAAGAAATTCTTTTGATTATAAACACTTACTGAAGTTACAAATTTCAAAGCAATGACTTTATATCGTAAAACATATTTTCTATGCAAAATTTGCTATTACATCCCATGTCTCTCAGTTCTATTCTTTATACATCTGCTTTGCTATCTTTAATTTCTACCTGCAGTAATTATTTTGTTATAAAGAAGTCCTGCCTTCAGTACAATGATTGCCACCCAAAAAAATTTCAAACCTACACCACCCTTTTTTCAAATAAATATCACAAAGGCAAACCCATCATACAGGCTGTATTGAAATGCTCCAAAAACCAACCACAGCAACAAGTACACTAATTAGTACCATTAGTACCATAGGAATATATTCTTTTATATTTTGAGGCTACTAAGAATTATAAATTGTTCTAAAAGCAGAATTCAATCACTTTGTTTTCAACTCCTGAAGCCAATTTTGATTTGTGTCTGATGGCTGAATCATATGTGCACCACTACAACTTCATTTCAAACAATGCAGAAAAAATTGGTCCCCAGGTATTAATCCTCCAGAAACTGAACACTTAGCTTTTCAGGAGCATCTATTTGTTAAAAACACAAGCATGGCGTAGGAATAAGTAGTTAGTGATTTATGGTGCTTAAAACTAATCAGTGCTATCTGTAATATGAGATTTAATTCAGAATGGTTTTTTTGCTGTCAGCATCTGAAATGTTCATTTGAAATGGTACAGCCGAAGACAGCAAAATAAATGGAATGAAGTGTCATGTGAAAAAGAGACATTTTAAAAGGAAAAAAGAATATGCAAATTCAGGTGTACCTAAAAATGAAAGAAATATACAGTCAACAAATTGAAATGGAATGAAGTAGCAGTACATGGAGAAGTGATAGGCAAGGAATGGTCAAACAGCCAGATGAGGAATCAGCTGGAACACAGCTGCTGCAAATGGCCTTCCGCCTTCAAAAGTATTATCCTGATAACTGTAGCACAATTTCTCAGGGAAAGGGGACATGATATTTTAAGTGAGATTTGAGCTATCCCAGACTGGGCCTCAGATTCAAGGCCTTTGAAGCCTGTGGCACAGTTAGAAATTCCTTATTAAGGTGTTCACAAGGGACAAAAGGCTTTTAGGTATGAGTAAGTACAGTTTGCAGTGTAAATCTTTTAGCCACCTTAAGAATAAGATAAATAGTGTTTGTTTGCATTTTTTTCCTATGCTGTGTACCAATGAGAAATACTTGCAACTGTGAGCTATTTCTAAGTGTATATAAGCCGCCATTTAGAACAGAATAAACGGAGAACATATGAGAATCATATTGGTTCGAATGTGTGTTTTGCTCCAGGTCCAGCTTCCCAATATTTTAAAGACTTCCCTGCTTCAGATAACAGAGTGTGAATATTTTCTGTACAACAAAGAAACATACTGTAACACAACTCAGCTGCTGGCCTAAGCTTTTCAGCAACTGCTGTCATTTGATTCTACATATTCAATGTACTAAAAAATTAAAATCTCCAAAGAAAATTAATTAATGCATAAAAATATGCTTTTAAGACCTGAATTGCTGAGAAAAAAGTAGAGTAGACAACACTTCCTGTCTAAATCCTGTTGAAATGAACTTCTAGTTCAAGCATCCTTCTCTGACAAAATTTGCAGGTTCCCATGATAATAGTGTTATGCTTGCCATAACAAAAAAACCTCAAAAAAGCACATCTAAATTCTTTGGCAATATTTATGTCTCTGAGAGTATCTTTCATCTCTCCCTCTTATATCTGCATTATTGTGACTTACATTGAAAATACACACTGTTGAACCATTTCAGCACAATTACATCTTTCTATTAAATGCTTTATCCTGAGGTCAGTGGTTACAATAGAGACTCCAGTCAGACAATTCAGAATCTCCCTACCTCTCTTCATGAGTGTTTGAGAACTGGAGCACTAGTCCCATCAACAGTCCACTTTCTCACACCCTTTTCTGCTGTTCTCTTCAGATACTGTCCTTATTTTCCTGAATTATCTGCCTGTGACAAGAATCCTTGCTCTTTGTCTCTCTCATGTTTGTTTCCAGAAATACTGGAGACATCTGCAAAGTAGTTCTCCTCGAAGAAAAACTGAGAGCAGTGAGCAGGTTCAGGTAAATTCTCTGGAAATGGAGTGGTAGAAGCTTACACTTGTGAACCTGAAGAGCCTAGGCCTGCCCAATAGAAACTACTCATGTGTAGTTGTTTGAAAGCAAAACAAATGAGAGGCTCCAAGTCAGAGATACAATTTAACAGGAAGAAAGGAAAGAAAGTAAAATAAAATAGATGCAATAATACAAAAGACCACTGACAGAGTCAGAATATTACCTGAGCAGAGTGATGGAAGCAGTCCAGATGAGGTAGTCTTCCTGAAGCAGTGATCCTGTAGAAAGGTCTGGTAGCTCTGTTTTTCTGGGAATCCAGTGGGTAAGGGCCCCCTGTACTGTCCTAAACCCCAGATTATATCCACATAAGAATGCTTGGTTCCTCCCCTTGGGCGGAGCATCTTACAATGGGATGATGGGTCATGCAGGGGGTCTTTGATGGCCCATTAAACAGAGACAGCTCCTGGAGGGAGTTATCTGTGAGTCATGGGCAAGGCATTTGATGGGCCATTAGCAGAAGATAATGGCCCAGAGGGAGGGGGTCTGGGAAAACACTGCCCCACCTGGATTCAACGTTCATGAAGATGGTGATAGAATACTTTGTGCACATCCTATACTACAACCCAGGACACCATGAAACAGAGAGAGTGTCCACAGGTACCGACTTTCTCCTATAGATGGGATGGCAAAAGTGTGTTCTAGTGCTGAAGAGGATGAAGCTGCAGCATTGTGAATACCTACTGGAACTGCTTCCAAGGCATGAGTGACAAAGTTGAAGAACAAATCCAAGCATTTGTTTGAAAATCTTAGTGTTCAACGAAAACTGGCATTAGAGATTTCATTTTATCTGAAGGAACTGTCCTCTTCTCATAATGGGCATGAAGACAGAATCAGTGTTGCAGTTTTGGGGATTTTTTTCCCCCATCCCTTGAAATTGTGAGAAATATCTAATTGCCTGACAAATCCATCAACATCTCTGAATGAAATAGTCTGAGGTAATTTATGTCTCAGGGGCTCCTTGCACACAGCTGAGCTTCCAATACACATTTTTAATCTCTTATATTAATAAGGGTTCAAAATATTTCTTTCCCCCTGATGAGAGCTCTGATTCTCCAGTGTAATGGTGTAATGTTTGCAATTTGTAAAGCAATTTGATGATTGCAAAATACACATTAAAATGTGATTATATTCTGTTTAAAGCATCAATGTTTTTAAGCAAAAACACTAACATTCCTCTATTCATTTAACATTTTCATTACTCACGGACTTTTTATGCTTTCTGTCTAGTGTCAGATTACTAATATTCATGTGAAATAAGTTTATGCTTTGACAAAGATACCAAGCTTATTGTGCTAGAGCGAGTCGTGTTAATGCATTGATGCTCATTACACTTTATTGTGTTTCATGATTTCATAGAATCATAGAATGGTTTGTGTTGGAAGCAAACTTGAAGATTCTGGTTCATTGCCAAGGGCACGGACATCTTCCACTAGACCAGGTTGCTCAGAGCTCCATCCATCCTGTTTTTAAACACTTCCAAAGATGGGGCATCCTCAGTTTCCCTGGGCAACCTGTGCCAGTTGACCTTTACAGTAAGAATTTCCTCCTTAATCTATGTAAGGTGATGCCGTTTCAGTTTGAAGCCGTTCCCCTTTGTCCTGTCTCTACATGCACTTGTGTAGAGTCCCTCTCCATCTTCCTTGTCGGCTCCCTTCAGGTATTGGAAGGCCACAATTAGGCCACTCTAAAGCCTTCTCTTTTCTAGGCTGAACAATTCCAATTCCGTTCTCATTAGTTCTTGGAAGAGGTGCTCCATCCCTCTAATCATCTGGGTGGCCTCCTCTGTATCCACTCCAATAAATCCATGTCCTTCCTGTGCTGGGGACAGCATTCCAGGTGTGGTCTCATGAGGGCAGAGTAGAGAAGCAGGTTTTATTTGCTACTGTTTACTCTGGTTTTGAAACAAACACAAAAGTAAAGGCAGCTGGAAACATTAACAAATGAAAATTTTAAAATATTACTGGTTTGTTGTTTTTTTTGGGTTTTTTTTTTTTTGTTTGGTTTTTTTTTAGTGCAAAATGTTCCAATTAGACAGCTTAATGGAAACTAGATGTAACATCTCCTCCCACATATCTCTTGAAAAATAAAAGGATTTTTTTCCTTCCATTCTGACATGGATTTAGGTCCCGAAACAACCATTGTCATTAATTCAACAGATATTTGTAATATTTCGATGTCTTGGACATTCAGATTGGAACAGTTTACCATGTGCTTTATATATCCCTTAAATATCAATGAATATATCCAAGAACATCCTGAATTTAAACAAGAACTTCCACAGGTTCTTCCTAATTGTTGAGTCATGTTAGTGGTTTCATTATTATTAATGTAATATTTCTAATGTAATATTAATGTATATGTAATAAAGTGATTACAGGGAGCTCAAGAAATCAACTTTTACTTCATTTTTCCATAAATCTTTCATAAAGCATAACTGTAGTTCATAATCTCTTTTGCATCCATATGAAAATAATACATAAACATTCCATGAAATAAAGCACAAGAGTGGCTGTTATAGCAAGATCTTTCCATAATTATCTTTTTCTTGGCATGAAAATCTGTGCTTTTTAAATCAAAATCAGAATTAGAAGAAGTTCTCCAGGAATGAATTTTCTCCTAGGGTTAGTTAGGAAAGCAGGGCTCCCACCCTTGTTGCATGCTTATGCCATGAATAAGGTCTATGTGGCAGGGAACAGGTATCAGCTGTAATTCTAACACATTATTCTGTAAGAGCAGCACAAGGCCGTGACTGAGACTCTTTGAATGTCTCGGTAAGCACTATACTCCATGTATTATTAACGTCCGTGGGAAGTTCAGGTTCATGCCTGTGTCTTTCTTTCCTGTTGTATGCAATACATAGCACCATGCCATTCATATCAATACTAAAAAAGTTGACCCAATTTTTACTTTCATAATATTTTAATTTTTATAAAAAGTGTTGCATTTTTTGAGGGAATTTGAATCAGGCTCTGGAGACCTTTTTTTACAAAAATCCCTTATTGAAAATATTTGTATGAAGAATTTAAATTAAATTGTAACTTATACCTTCAATACATTAAATATCAGTCTTTCTATTTTATCAATTTTTTTCTTTCAAAGTCTTGGGTTGGCACCTTGGGTAATCTTCATATCATATCAATCTGGAAACTAACTGAAAAACATAACAATTTCTGCTCTCAAAAATTAAAATTATCATATCTATATCTCTCTCTACCTTGCTTTACAAATCCTATCCACTTTAAATTACACAACTTTCATGTGCTTTAAAATCCACAAATAATGTGATGTTATATGACACAAGTTGAACCAGGAAAAGCAGTTTTAGAATGATTTTGTATTGTGCTAACTTTTGCTGTTATTATTTGTGATAAGACTTGCCTACCAATACATAAAGCAAAACTTTTTTTTCATGTAAAAATATTATAAGAGTGTAAGAGATCTCAGCAGTAATAGAACACATCACTTTTAAATCAGTGAATGTATCTGTAGTGTATCCACCATTACCTAACTGTGTTTAATACATAAAAGTATGAAATTTATTTAAAAAAATCAGTTTTGAGGTTTTGAGTGTTGTGCAACATATTTACATTTTTAAAAGCCATGAATGTTTTATGAGATAACCAAAACTTAGGGAACAAAAAATAAATACCACATTCCCTTGAGAGATTTCTATTTAATTCTGTTTCACTCAAGGACCAGTTTCCCAAGGGATTGCTTTTAATATCTGACATATAGGTATTACATAAAAATTATATTATATTCACTATCCATAAAAGCTTCTTTTAAAGTTCAGAGCCATCTTAGTGATAAAAATATTTCAATCAGACTTTATCAATCAATCAAGTTTTTACCAAAAGCTTCAGGCAAGGAGGAGTTATAAATTATCTGTATTCTTTGTACTTTATATTAGGTTGTCAAATGAACCTCTACTAAGTAAATGTACTTGAGTGGAGCATTAAAAACTTTTGGACAACTGAATGAAAAATATTTGCAACAGCTAAATAGCTTGTTCATGTAGCCCAATCATAGCCAAAATGTTTCTTTATATGATTACTTGAAACTTCACTAGATTCTCTGAGTTTTATTAGTCTTCTTAGCTGAAAATGAGAGTTTATCTACAAGAATATATGGGGCACATTTTTTGTGCAAAGATTTTTTTTTTGCATTTCACCATAGAAATATGTATATAGAATAATAAATATATTGAAAAAAACCCCATATTTTTTCAGAAGCAGTTGAGATTTTGCAAAATTTGCCCTTCTTACAGCTGTGTCTATTTCTCCTAAAATAGAGTGGGGATACTATTTATGCACCTGTTCCAAAATAACAGCACTTAAGGCCAATCAACATAGTGGCAGTTGTCGCAAAGAAGGCTTGAAAATATTCGAAGTTTTAAAATCTTCTTCACAGTTTTGCTACACTGAAGTAAGCAGGCCAGCCCTAATTAATTTGCTAAGCTATATTCCCTCCTAAGCCTGAAGCATCAAGACTAGTATCAAAACTTGCAAAATACTGTAATATTGTACACAATAAGATGTCAAAATTAAATTAAATTTCATATTTCAAAATCTGAAAACCCTAGTAAACTACCTTAATTCTGGCATATACAAGTATTTAAGCTATGATTTATAAATATTGTATTTTATCTATAAATTTTGATAGATAATAAGTTTAAATACCAGGGTTTCCATAGATAGTTTCATCAAAGGCTGATTTCAACATGAACAGTACTCAGAAAGTCAGCTCTGCTTTTTCATCCATTGAACATCATTCAGACACATTAACTGGAAGACAATATTAATTATCCACTGTATGTCAAAACAGATAAAACCAAACTTAATCTTTTTAAAATCAAAAGGTAGCATCTCAGGACTGTAATTAAATTAACGGGAGTAGAGCTGCCTCTGTCCATGAGAAAATGGACACTTTATGGAAGTGTCTTGCACTGTTTGCTCTGTGTGAGACATTGAGTAATTTAACAAAGCTGCTAAACAAGAGCCTTTCTACTTTGGAGGTCCACCACAGCAGAAAGTTGAGGGAAAACAGAGTAGAAAAGAATGTAAAGATTAGCTGTCAGGTGTATTAAAACAGTTATTTACTGGAACAAATCAGGAATTCTGCTTCCTTGGTCATTAAATGTTAGTTTAATGTGAAAATACGCCTGCAGACAGTGTGTGAGTTATTAAAAGACATAAAATATATTGAATGCACCATTTTTCTAAAGCATTTCAGCCCAGTTTTTATGATTCATCAAACTTCAGTCTCAACATATCACCCAGAGTCTTCTCAGTATGATATACCCAAAAGCAGCACAATAAAAAAGAGATATTTTTCTGCAGTATACATCAGGGTTCAGACACTTCTTTTGAAACAGGTTTTTAACTAGATTAACTAGTCAGCCTGAGGGCACACCTAACATTCATCCTGGCTGCATCTGTACAACCTGGTCTACAGCATATCCTAAATATGAGAAATTATACAATCAGAATGTTTAAGGATCTGGCATTAATTTTCAAAAGCTGAAAAAGAAAAAAGTCATATTATTGTTCTAACTCTAAAAGTGCCAAGCACCTAGCATGAAAACCAGGCCCATACAAATAGACTCCTGAGGCTCCTAAAAATAGGTATTAGGAAAGGCATTCTCAGTGCAATATTAAGGTGATGATTTTGTGAATCCGTATCAAAGGAAAAGCCTTTGCATGAGAAATACAGGCTTAAAGTCTTATGGATCAATATTAACCTCTCTCCATACAAGCATAAAATATTTAAAATTGTATTTGCAATATGCCCCTTTTTAACGACAAGGAGATTAAGCTGATAGCTAGGTTCAACATTCAAACTAATCACTGTGAAATTTTTAGTGATATACTGAATAAGCTTGTCTTTTTAGACTCAGGTCCAGCTCAAAAATTGCATTTGTTCAATGGTTGATTTATGTTTAAATATTCCATTTGCAGTGAGACAATATTAACACTACAGGCTAGATTCTATTCTTGGTTTCATGTGGAATAGATGGACTTATTGTATATTCATCTATAATCACAATAAATTAAACAAGAAATTTGCTTTGTAATAAATACTCTTTAAAACTATGCTCTGATGTCTCTGAAGCTGTTCCACATGAGGTTTACATCACATTCTTACAAAGATGACTTGTGCCTGGCTTTGGAAAAGGCCATCAAGGGAAGTGGTGAAATCTACCTTTGTAATGTCCAACAAGCATGTGAATGTGATGTGTAGGGGCATGGTTTAGTGGGGAACTCAGTGGTGCTGGGTTAATTATGGGATTTGATGATCTCAGAGGTCTTTTCCAAGTTAATAATTCTATGATTCAAATTCTGTCATGAGGTTGATTTAGAAATATCTTTTTGTGTCAGGGTAACCTAAAATATTCTACCACTTACAGTTATGTTGCATCGTTACTAATGAACAAACTTAATTAGAAGTTGAACTTTGAGAAATATTCATTGTTGTTGTTTGGTGAAATACTGACGTTTTTTCTAGAATAGATCTATCTGGATCCATTTTCAATATGAACCAAAGAAATAAAATGCAGCAGAACATAACATTTTAGGAGGGACAAATAGCTTTTTATATGCTTAGGGAACTGTTTCTTTCTTTACAATGAGTGAAGTCAACCTGGAAAAACAAAAATACTTCATTAGGCAAAAGAAATCTTTTTATGTTAAATAAGGGAACTGTGATTCTTTAAACTATGCATCTTAATTGAAATGTGTGTGTCTATGGGTGAGACTAAAGTATGTGAATATTTAAAAATGCTCACATAAATTCATGTAAGTATCCCCCATTGGAAATTAGGTGTTGTTATTATTGATACTATTATTTATATTATTAAGGAGGCAGTTCATTTCCTGATTCTCAATTATTCAGCATTTTTAAGTGACTGAGTCACACAGAGTGTATCATTAACTTGACAAGGACAACTTCATCTAAATTTGACATCTTCCTGCTTTTCCTGTGTTCCTCTTTCCTGCATTTCTTTGTTCATATGATGAAAATTTCTATTCTAAATTCTTGTTTGAGAAGAAAAAAAGTCAAAACATAGTCAAATTATAAAATAAGTGCATTGATTATATCCTCCAGACTCTACCTATTGCATATTAATGTCAGTAGGTGCTGGATGCTCAAGTAACTGGGTAAAGTCAATAGAGATATGTATATGTTCATTTTAGAGGTCTAACTGGCATCTTCAATAAAGATTATGTAATAAATCAAGTGGTGTGGGGTAAGTGTTTCAGCTTATTCCATCTTATGTTTAGAATACCTTTCTGTATGTACTCACGCAATTTCTGTCAGGTGTGTTTTTGTTATGATTCTCTATTATGTATTTTTTACTATATTGCTCTATCACATATGTCACTTATGGTCCTTTAATTTTCTTTGTTTTCAAGACAATTCAGTTTTATGGGTTCTGTTTTGTTCATCCTTTCTTTCAGTTGTCCTTTTTTTCATGATTATTTTAGTAAGATTCTGCCATACTTTGATTTTGGTTTTGTTTGTTCTGGTCACCAAACCACATTTTATATCTCCAAATTTTTTCCCTTGCCTTACCTGTTCTTTTCCAAGGATGACTGGGCAGTCTTTGCACAGTTTATCTGCTTTGTGGTCTGTCTGCTGCTCTTTTGTGCTGTTTGCCATGTGCTGTTTGCTCACATTCCTCTGGATAAGAAATGAAAATATCCTTGATCAAGAGATCCTCCAAGGTTGCTGAAGGGCAGAAGACCTTTTTCAGCTGAAAAAAGCTGAAAACACAAAATGCCGTTGCACCAAAATACCCAGAATTTTGTGAGTCTTAAACAAACTGCAGAATCAACTATGTCTATTTTCATAGTCTGAGGACTTCCAAACCCATTGATTCACTAACACTGTTCAGATTTTGCCTCCTGTTATGACAGAGAAGGTCTTATAATGATGACCTGATAAAAGTAAAAATGGGAGCTCATTTTTGTGTTTGAACCTTCAGGGCTTCCTTTTCTCTGCATGTAAATCTTACCAAGCACCATGACAGATTTTCATATAATTTAAGTATTTGAGCACTTTCAAGACAAGCTAAAATCAAATAAGTTGGCAACTTCTTCTTCTACCTATTCCTCCACTACTGAATCATCTTTCTGCTCATCAGAAACATATTATTTCCACTGTAGTTCATATCTTTTTACCACCTGATTCTGCCTCTCATTCCAATTTTTTTTTTTTTTTTTATTATTTAAATTGATTCTTTTCTTTTACCAGAATGGGAACCTAAAAGATAGTTTGTCTTTTCCAGGACTTTAGGGAATAATAAGAATTCTTTTGTGGGTTAATCTAACTACATTTATTCTAACATATAGTTCAGAGGTACACAAATATCTCTGAGCATTTTCAAGGGGCTCTTCTAGATATTTCTAAATGTAAAAGAACAAGTCCATTGTCAGACACTGTAAGTTCAACAATACGTTGGTTTATGATCCTCTGTCAGGGTCCACAACCACAAAAGTCTGAATACCACACAGTTTAGGAAGGGAAAATATTTTCTATGTGTGGAGAGAATCTCTCTCAAAAACAGAACTCAGAATCCTGAAACAGAGAGAAGGGAGTGGAGTCATTATAATAATAATTTAAAAATATAAAGCAATGTAAAAAAAAACCACCAAACTTGTGGAAAAAATCACTTTATATAATTAAGGCATTTTTATTGTCATGTTGGGTGTCAATGCACAAGTTCTAACATGACCTCTCATAGAAAGAAAAGTAAATTAATCAACCAGGTTAAGGGGCAAGAATAATCAAACCCACCTAAATTATTTACTCAAGGGGGGGAATACTGACAGTCCTCCTGCCTGGTAACATTAATAATAATCTCTATTAGGGATGTAGGAGTCTGTGCTAATGCCATTCACCTTTATCTGGTCTTCTGCAAAGTTCTCGTTCTTTAAAATTTTAGCTTTCATAATATAATGCAATATACAAAATACAAAGAAAAATTACATCAAGTCTTGTCATCTTAATTGATAATACTTACTAAGAAAAAAAACTTTTAGAAAATAATATACAGCTGAGAAGAAGTGGAAGAATACAGGTTACCTGTACTAAAGTAAGACTAGAACAAAATGGCTTTTAAAAAAGATAGAGACATCAGGCTAAATTACCAGGCTAAAACTGAAGTACATTAGGAAAGCTGAATGAAAGTTACTCAGGAACATTTAAATAGAACACGTTTTCAGCACCAAATGCTGAATCAGCAGAATTTGGCTGTTTCATCACTGCCATCTCTCTCGACAAACTGGAAGATCTTGTCTAGGCCAATGTCAGTTTTTTGTGCCATCTTCTGCAGTGCCTGGAGTCACAAGGTCTGCTGGTCTGAGCTCAGCCCTGCATGTACACTGCCTTGGTGACAGGAACCATGTGTTTTCAAAAACTGCTGTTCTGGGAAGAGCTGCCAGGTGGAGAGGTTGGGGTCACAGCCATGAAGGATTCCCTAATTCCAGAACAGCTGGTGCTCTTCACTAACTGGCATCCACAGTTGTGGAAAACATCTGAGCAGACTCGGGAGAACACAACTTTCCAGATTCCTTGCTACAATGTGATCTTTTCTGTAAAATCCACATTAAAAAGTTACAATTTGAGCCAGACAGGTAGAAGAACTTTTGACCCTTTGAGAATGTGGTAACAAAAAGTCCCAGCAGGAGACTGGAAAATGGTTTTTCCAGTCCTATAGCATAGCCACACTGTTCTCTCTCTAGGTAGTCCCTCCTTGTTGTCTATCCAAGGTATTGCTGAATCTTTTCAGATACAAACGTCTATTACAGAGAGATATTTTCTTAAATTTCATGCACATAACAAAAATATGGACATAAAGGCCAGCATTCGATCAAATGAACTCAAGTGATAGTGCTCTCTTCCTTAGGAATTCATGAAGTGTTTTTAAATTCTGTTGGAGGTAAAAGGTCAAATTATTAAATCTGAATTCTTTTAACCATGAAATAATGATACATGTATTAGATTTTTTAGAAAACAATTCACACGACAGTTTATAATTTTACTTTATAGCTTTCAAAAAATTTTGCACTCTCACTTACAACCTTTCACCTGCAAAATGCTAAAAATCAAAAACTGGAAAAAGTTTCCAATTTCTTTCATTTCTGTTATACTTCAATGTCAATAGAATTAATCAGGACTTCATTTATCAACAAGAATCTCTTTGCTCATAACATAGTCCTCAGACAAAACAACAAGAGTAAATTGTAAAAAACCAGAGGTTTTTAGAACTTTCACTGATGTCAAAATCTGTGCATGTTTGGGAACAAGGGGGGAGCTAAAAGCATAAAACCAAAAAGGAGGCATCATTTGTAAATACACCTATTTAATTTGATACAGAAAGATTTTAAAGTTCTCATTCAACATGGAGAAATTCTTCTCCATTTCTGGAATCATAGCAAGCAAAATTGCTTTATGTCTATAACAAGCCATAACCTCTGAAAGTCAAGGTCTGAAATGAAAAAGTTCCTGCACATCTGTGGAAACTCCTTGGCTTCCAAAAGTTTTGCCAAGTTGCAATCCACCATTTCAAAAAACCTGTATAACATCCAAAAATATAAGCTTCTTTTATTTGACTGTGCATGACCACACACAGATCTCAGAGTCCTCAGATGTATTTTTGGTAATCCAGCCTAGGAATTCTGTAGGAACGTGATGAGCCTCCGATTTGGCCTGTGCACACACAACCAGCATACAAATATAAAGTTAACAAACTCAGTGGACTTTAGATCCCATTTCAAATGAAAAAAGCCCAAAGATATCAGAAACTTTCTCAGAACTGAGGCATTCAATATGTCAAAAATATCTTTAATGAAAAGATGAACTCTTTTTCCTTGTTCTTTAGGAGAAGACTATTGATAATTGGAATGTTTAGATTTTCAGTTAGAACTCTCGGTACATCACACCATTAGTAAAATTTGGAATTCTATTTGGTGCTAGTGATAAAAATAGCAAGAAAATGTGAAACATAGTTTGACAATACACACAAAAAAATCTTTAAAGAAAACACAACAACACGTTCTGTAACACATTTCTCTTTTAAATCAACATAATTCTACAGGCATCTTAAGAAAAGGAAGTACATCTTAGTTATTAAAATACATATGATATTGCATGAGATGGTATAAATAGAGTAACTTTTTTTTTGCATTAATATAGTCAACAGAAAAAAAAAAATTCTTTTCCTTCAGTCCAAAACATAATGCCTGTATTTTTTTTTATTTTATAAATAATTAATCTTTAAAAAATACATAAATAAAACACAAAAATGTGATTTCCTGGTCCAAATGTAGCCATTTTTTATAGCTGCCTTTACATGAAAACTATCTACACATAGTTCTTACGTTATCTTACTTTATATTTTATGCTATGTTGTTATATTATGTCATGTTCATGTAATGTTTTGCTATGTTTCGCTATGCTATGCAATGTTATGTTACATCTTAGAAGATGGTCTTCTACAAAGTTCTGAATACTTTTTTTTTAAGCAGCAGTCTTTAAAAGTTTTGAAATTTGTATTATGCTGCCCTATCTCTTACAACCTTACTTCTGCAGTTTTCTACTGGAAGGAGGACATCTGAAGACTTTGTTTGAAAAGGGTAGTTTATTAAAACTAAAGTTGTTTCAAAAGAACTTTTAGGAAGAGGAAAAGGAAATTTCTGGGTAGAAGGAAAAAAGTATTCTTGAGAATGCAGCTCTTTGGTTAGGAATGTGTTTATTTGGAAGCATTGAAAAGCAAGGGTTTGAGGGAGTTGGGTTTTTGGTTTGTTTTGTTCTTTGGGAGTTTTTTGGGGAGCGTGGGGGGAAAGGGGGCTATTATAAGAGATATGGAGTACTCATATTCATGTTCAGATCCTCCAGTGTCAAAGTATCTTTTTATCAACCTCCTATTCCACCACCACATACATTCAGTATGTATCTATTTTCAGATTAGTAATTTTCAGTATATTTAATAGGTGATACAGAATCCCTTGTTTCATTTTTTTGTTCGAATGTAATCCTAAATCCTAGTTATTAATTAGATCCTGCCTTATTTCCCTATAACATTTTTACACTATGCTCACCAATAGTTACTCTTTCAAATCCTTCCTGACAAGAAAAATTACGTTCTATGGGGTTGACATAGATTAAAATGTCCATGGTAGAGAATCTGTATGAGACTGAGAGATAAACTTTTCTTGCTTAGTAAACAACACCTGGGACCACATTCCGTAACAAGGCAAATAATTACGAAATTCTATGAGGAGCATTTATTCTCCTCCAGAAGAGAAATTAAAAGAAACTACTATCTCTGGGAAAGGAGTTCAATTCTTTGTAACACATCAAGGCAGAAAGGTACTCAAGAAAACATAATGATCACATTTTTAAAACAGTGGAGTGATTTCTAAATATAAAAGTGGTCCATCCCTAAATATTAAACTATCTAAGAGTCTGAACCAGATTCTGTACATGCTAAATGATAATAGCAAGGTAGGAGTTTAAGGGAAACTGAAAATCATCGAATACAAAATATCAATAATTGGAGTTGCCTTAATATCAACCCAAATATTTGGTTTGCAGCTTTGACTGCAATAAATTCTCTGGTATCAAATTGATTCTCTGTACTCCTCGATGTTAGAGAAAATAATTTTTATGGCAAAATCCTTTTTGGGCACCATAAAAATGTAAAGAATATAATCTTTCAAATGTATATTGTAACTTGACATAGAAACAGCAACAAGAGCTTAAGTTGGTATAATAAAATTTCAGCTTAATTTTTGAACTAAAAAAAAAAAAAAGAAAAAAAACAGAAAAGGAAACATATAAGTGCAATAACCTGAAGAAAATAACAAAGGGCAGTGAGTCACATGAATGTATTGTGATCCATGGCACCCATAACATTAGTCTAGACAGAAGACAGTAAATGACTAACAAATTCTATGCAACCTAACAAAAGCAGGCCTGAAAACCTCCAGAGACATGAATTTGCAACAAAGGGGAAATACCTCTCACAATTTTTTTTTACTTTTTTTAATTTTCTTGGGTAGCTTCAATATAGTCCACTGTCTTGGGTTTTGTAACCGAAAGAATGCTTTTCTATTCCATCTCTTGGGGCTGAGTGGGTCAGTGTTACTTATCAGATGGTGCAGTGTTGCTTATGTCTCTTCATTGTTCCACTACCCCCATGAGGATATCTTCTGCTAATGGACCATTAAAGCTCACCAATGACATGACACATTACATCATAGTATTGTAAGATGCTCCACACAGGGAGGAGGAGCCAAACCATCTTAACCTAGATAAAAAGGAGCCACAGGTGCCACCAGGTATCCAGCTTTCCACTGGATCCCTGGAGGAAGACCCGACCCATCTCACCATTACTGGACCCTTTCTTCGACAGGAACATCTCTACTCCAACAGAACTACATCTGCCACTCCAGGAGGGCTTACTTTGGACTGCCTCCAACACCCTGACCAACAGGGTGCCAGGTTGTATTTCTGATTCTGTCAGGGTTTTCTAGGATTTCTTGTTTGCTTGTTTGCTTGCTCATTCTTCTGTACTACAACATTTGTATTTTTATATCCCTAGTAAAGAACTGTTATACCTATTCCCAAAATCTTTGCCTGACATCTTTTAATATCAAATTTATAATAATTTGGAAAAGGAAGGGAGGAGCTTACATTCCAAAAAAGACTCCAGCCTTCCCTGGTAAATACCTGTCTATCTAAACTAAGACATCCACCCAGGAAGTCTTTCCCGGAAAATATCTACACTCTCTTTGCTTCCACAAGCTTGTTGAGACATATTATGTTCTTAGTGTCAATCTTATGACATATTCCTTGAGAAATCTAGTCCATGACAGCATGATGCAGCTTATGAGGATATCAGGAAGTAAATGTAAAGGTATTATATAGCATTACCAATGCTAAAGAGGTAAATATTTTGAAGTTCAGGATAAGCTACATTTCTTGCTATCTTTCTTACTTTTCTGGACTTCTAATTTGAAGGATATGTTTCAGTCACTCTTTGCAAAAGTGGATTCTGAAGCAGCACTGGGAGAGAGAAAAAGTGCTGGAGCGTTTATTACAATCTGTCCGAGAAATAACAGGGTTAATAATGTTTGATAATCCCATGCAATGTAAACAGTGAAAAGAACTGATGCATTTTTAAAGGGATTGTCAGTCTCACTCAAGGCAGGGGCAATAGTCACCCAGAGAACTCTGTCGGTAAGCAATGTCATTAATAATGATTCATGGATATGGATATTCACAACAGCTGTGTCCTCACCTTTAAGTACCTCATACAATATTTAGGAAGTGCTGGAAGATATTGCAGCAGGGAAGCAACTAAATTGCTAGAAGGCAATGCTGGTTTAAATTGTTTAATGTTCCTCCTCAAAACGGGTGTACCAATTTTTCAGAGTAAATCTCTCTTCCTCTGTCTGTTTCCAATAAACCTGTGGCAAGGAAAATGAGCAACATGCTAATCATCTAGTCAGTGAAATCTTAAAATGATGTGATGTGTTGGCATCAACACGAATATATATCATCAGCTTATGAGTAAGTTGTCTGTTACCTATCGTCCTTCCTCAATTAACACAGAAAAGAAACATATGGAGCAGTTTCCCTGGAACACTTTGAATTTTAAAATTCAGAAGTACATAGTAATGTTCTTTTTTTTTTTTTTAATCTGAACTGTTGTAGTTGAAAATCGTGAATTCATTGTTTACATGAAATAAGATGCATTTCATCATCAGACTAAGCAAAAAATAACCTAACTACAAATCTAATTATTCTTGAAAACAGGACGAATTACTAGTAAAGTATTACTCTTGTATATTTCTCCTCATCCTTAAGGAATATAAAAAATGAACCCTAAAATTACAAACTAAAACTGCTTAAATGTTTACAGGATTGCCTAGATTGCAATGTTCAAAAGAACATAGTGAATTTTCTGTGGGAGGGAATCACCATAGGTTGGGTCCATGCGTAGTTCCTGGACCTTTTCCATCTTAATTTACTGAATGACTGCACTTTGGCCCCAGAACTCATTCATGAATGGCATGCAAGTCATTAGAAACACAAAAAATTCCAAGTCCCTAACTTTTGCAGCAATTCAGGACCATCTCCAAGCCAAGGTCTGATTCAACTTACCATTACGTATCTCAGAAGGTATCCTAAGCACACTACTGCTGCTTCAGGTTAGAGCCATAGAATGGACACCTTCTCAAATTGTGTTCTTCTTCTGCTGGTCCCCATTGTAGCAAAACTGACAAACTTTTGCATTGTCATTGTTGGCTTTGCCTTAATGAGTGACTGTCACAGGCAGAGTAGGAGGTTCAGATGAAGCTGGTTAAAGAAATCCTCCCATTGAGTCTCAAGGTGCAGAAAAGACCCCCTTGCTCTCTAAACCCTTCCTCAGAATCACCTGGGCATGGCTGGGTCCAGTCCTGGGCCCAGACTTAGTTAATAGTTTACATCCAAAGGATTATACAGGTATAACTGAACCTTTATACAATCTTGTCCTACAGGATTAAGCATGGCAAAACAAATCTATCTATACAAATATAATAAATAATTTATTCAAATTGATTCAATAATTACAATGATTATGTAAAAATACCTTAATCAAAATTACTCACTATACAGTACATATATTTGTAACTACTAGTACAGTAAAATATATTTTGAAGAAATAAAACAATTACAGTGACACATTTATAGTAAAGCTAGCAAAAAAACAATTATTAAGTAGGGATTGATGATACTCACCCATACCAATGCCTGAGGGCAAATGTCTTTCTCTCAGCCTTAAGGAGTAATGCTGAGGGGCATCCCCACTCAAGGGCAATATCTTCACACACCTTAGGGAGACATGCTAGAAGTTCAGAAGGACTGGCCTCTTATAATATAAAGTGATTGTCAGTCAAATGTATTTTTTGGATTATGTGTTGTCAGGCTTACTCAGAAAAACATGTTTTGTGCTGAAAAAGGTGTTAGCAGCTCTTTGGTTCATTCTGACTCTCCCCTATCTGTCGGGGCCTGCACACTCTTGCTGCTGCCAGGCTCAGTCAGGGAGCATCTTGTCTTGCATGTTGTCCTCCCAAATCTGCCCTAAAACAGGACACATGTCCTCCTGGTGGGTCTGATGGTCAAGCTTGTCTCGGCATTCTTCAACATTAAAAGCAGCAGAAAGGCCTCTGCTCAATCTTACCACTGACCAGCAGATTTTCCTTGCTCCATCAAGCAGCACACCCTCTTAGCTCAAGCCACCACTGATAACTTGTAAGAAGTGTGATGATTCACTCTTAAGGTTAAGGAACAAGATCAATTTCAAGCTGCTGTATCTCTGCTTCGGTAGAGCATCTTGCTATAATAGCATGACATTAATGTTGTGCAGTAACAGCAGGGTGATGGCTGTGAAGGATTCTTTCACCCTGGCTTAGGCCTCTTGCACCAGAGCCAATATAGCTACAAAAGCTGAGTCACTCTTGAGGTGGTGACTGGAAAGGCTCCTCTTTGGATCACAGTAATTACAGAAGTAACCCTGCCAACTATCCTACATCTAACACAGGTTTCATGCCTTTAAGTAACATTCTGCACCAGTACCTGGAACATCGATTCTGTCAGTGCTGTTAAGACCAGGGGCATTATTGCCAAGTGATTTCACTCTCTCTAGCTTCGAGTTGTGTAAGAGCTTGGAATGACAGCACCTCATCAGAGTGTGGTGTGTAACAGTTGGTGTCTCATGGATGTGCATATCTGATGATGCCACTTGGTCTCTCAATAGCTATTATTCATGTCTGCTCAAGCACCCACTGTCTTCCCACCTCACTCTTTTGCCATTTTCTTACAGGCATAACCATACATTCTTACAGTCAGCATGAAAACTTTGATACAGAGAAAACACAGATAGAAGTGGCTGCTATTAAGAAACAAAACAGTCTTCTGGGGAACCCTATTAGACTGCTTTTCATGGGTCAGTCTTCCTACACCATGCTTTTGTTTATTGAATCCATGGAAAGCTCTAAACCAAGTGGTGTAAACAATACTAGTTTTAAAGCGTCTATTTAATTTTGATCCATAAAACATTATAAAACATTGCAACCTGTATTTTATTTTCCTAGCAAATTCATATTGAATAAAACATCTGTTGGGAGTCTAAAATGTAGTACTCATAAAAGAACAAACACTTGTAAAAACACAAATCTGTGCAGCTCAGATTTCAGCTACTAGCATTTTCTGAGACACAAAACCAAAACAATAAAAAAATATAGCTCAATCACCAAATAAAATCAGTAACTTTCCCTTTCACTTTCCTAAAATCTTGTTCAGTATCATAGAACCACAGAAACACGGAATAATTAAGCCTTGAAAAGACCTTGGAGTTTGTTCAGTTCAAGAGCCCTTCTCAAGCAAGGTCAAATGCACCATGTTGCTCAGGGTTTTGTTCAGTTGGTTTTTGAGTCTTCCCAAAGATGGAGACTCCACAACCTCTCTAGAAACCTATTCCAGTATTTAAACACACTCACACTGAAAGAGAAAAAGGTTTAATTTAGTATGTTTAAGTGCAATTTCTCATATTTCAGAATTATTAAATTCAGCATTTGAATTATGGTACTCATTTTCATACATGACATACATTGGACATTCAAAATTCCATTTGCAGAAATTAAAGACAAATGCATTCCCACCAAAACTTCGAATATTTTACAATAGTTGAGTTTTTAATTGGATTGCTAACCTGCAGGGCAACCAAGGGCAGAAATTTACCCTTCGGCATAGGATTTTTGTCTACTTTTAAGGCAAAGATCAGTGAAAAAAAGTAGTTCTTTAATCACACTTCTTATTAGTTTTGACTCAAAAGGGAACAACAGACAGTTGGCTAACTCAATGCCATGAGACAGAGTGAACACATGCCCTGTGCTGAAGATCAGCCAGCTGGCACAATCAGCTGCTCCAGGCATGTTTCCAGTTTATGAAGTGGAACATTTAACATATTGGTTCAAAACACCTACCCTCTTGCCAATTATATGAAAACAAAATTAGCTATGGTCAATTTAGTTATGTGTAGAATATAGAAGGATAACCAGACACCTTATTTAGCACTATTTTTTTGTCCCCAAGAGTGTATACACTCCATGCCTGTTGAATTATCAAAGGAAAAACACATTTCATTACTGCTTTTTTGGAAGGCAGAAAATAATCTACATGCTTTTAAAACTGGACAATCTCAAAGTCAGGACAGAAAAACTGCAAGAAAGTCTTGGCATATAAAACCTAGTGTTTAAAATCCAGAAGGAAATTTTAAATCTCATTTTCAGCAAGTTTTAAATTTCTTTTTCTGGTCTGCTTTAAATACTTTGCCTCTTGAAGATATCTTGTTTAATTGTGCAGAAATTAGCTTCATTGAAATAAATGGTCAAAAGCATTAAGGGTAGTTAGTCATCTAAGTCCTATTAAAGCTCCTACTTCACTCATGAGAATTTACTTGAATAAAATGGTTTCACAGAATCACTGAATGGTTGTGGTTGGAAGGAACCTCTGGAGACCATCCAGTCCAACCCCCCTGATAAAGCACATTCTCCTGGAGCAGGTTGCACAGGACCACATCCAGGCAGGTTTTGAATATATCCAGAGAAAAAGACTCCACAAGCTCTCTGGGCAGCCTCTTCCAGTGCTCTGGCATGCTCACAGTAATAATTTTCCCAGACTCATATGGAACTTCTTGTGTGTCATTTTTTGCCTAATGACCTGTCAATACACACTACTAAAAAGAGTCTGGCCATATCATCTTGACACCCATCTTCAAGATGTTTCACAGAATCACAGGATATACTGAGTCAGAAGAAACCTCCAAGGATCAAGTTCAACTCTCAAACCCACAAACACTTGGCATGATTACTATCACCCTGTTCCAACCACCTGAGCTCATTTCAGGGACAACTGGGTGTCTGTAGATAAGATCACCTTCTCCAGACTAAATAGTCCCAGCTACCTCAGTACCTCCTCATAGGAGAGATGCTCCAGATCCCTCGTCATCTTTGCAGTCTTCCTCTGTATCCTCTCCAGAAGCTCCACGTATCTCCCTCATACAAAGGAGCCCAGACCTGGACACAGAACTCCAGATGTGGCCTCAGCAGAGCAGAGCAGAGGGGCAGGATCACCTTCCTTGATCTGCTGGCCACACTCTTCCTGATGCACCTCAATGTCTTTCTTGAAGCTAGAATTAACTACTTTTTTTTACATTTATTTAGTTACATTTTATTAATCTTTTTGTTATGTTATATGTATAATAGATAAAGTCTATACTAATTGAGCAAAATACTTCTTTACAAAGACATCATTACACATAAATCACTATTATAAATGGTACCGTGAACTTGCAGATCAGTGTTAAACTAAATAGTGCAATTTATTCTTGAAAAGAATTGCAAAATATGGGGAAACACTCTCTCTTACGTGCAGTTTTCCTCTATATTTTCTACATCAACACTCAGAAATCTCAGGTCATCCATGAACAAGTACAGTGCAAACTCCTTTCGTTCAGAAATAACTTACTATTCTGCAACAAAACTTTCATTTCCTCATTAGCAGGGACAGAGTGAACACAATGAATAGCTGTTTCATTATTTATTTATTCATTATTTCTGAATAAAAGCTAGAAGCAAGTTCTTCCTTTAAGCCACTGAAACTTTATTGATGTTAAAAGGTTATGTGAGTTAGGCAGAAGAAAATGAAGTTGTTACTTTCAAATGCTGGAGTAATGGAGCTAAACTTTCTTTCAGAAACAGTAAAGAAATGTGCTTCTAAGACCTTGACATTTAAATCTATTGTATGATCCGTGTTTTTCCATTTCTCTACCACTATCCATTAGTGTGCTAGGGTTTCTTTAGGATTTCTCTTTATAAGTGAAAGGAGACACATATAATTTGACCTGATGTAAGTTTATTGAACTATTTAGACAAAACCACTTTTTCTTCTCTCAGTCATTATCTCTGAGGTGTAACAGTGTCAGATTTTTTGGGGTTGCTTTCGTTACTATAGCAAATTCTTTATAAATCAAAAGTAAGACTTACAAATCTCCTAAACCATGACTATTTCAGACTCATAATACAATAGAACAGACTCACATTTAATTTTAAGCATAAATCAAAATTATATTACTATAAAATCAAAATTATATATCTACAGAATGCATTATGTAATTTAAATAATATACCACTGGTTTACTGAAATGGGATTTGATTTACTATTGAAACTTCTATTGATGTAAATAGAGGTGTCTCTCTTAAAGAGATACACCCAGCTCCCAGTGCTGCTCACAACATGGTGTGTTAAATCTTCACCAGAAGTACCTGTCACAATAGGAATTTGGTAAAAAGAGTCTATATATGGAGAAAGGAGAAAGAAAAACTCACAAGGATTATCATCAATCTTGTACTGAAGTGGTGGGTTGGGCATGGTTTCAGAGGAAGACCTAAGGATGTGGGAATACTGAGTGAATCACTGGAGTTTTTTTCTCATATTTACAGCTGAGACCAGATGGGGTTTCTCTTGCACCCATTGGTGTAACCAAGCAGGTGCTGTTTGCAGTTGAATGTGGGGTTGTGGTCCTTTTTGACTGGTAGAGCTCAGGATAAAGGGTCATGACAGTGGAACAGAGCTTAACAATGAAAGTACAAGAAAGGATTGTAGAAGAGGTCTTCCTGTGATTGTTTAGCTGATGAGGAGGTGAAGGAGTGAGGGGAAAAATAAATTTCATTCACACTTTTCTCCCTGGATAAAATAAGTCTGCAACTGTGGTGTTCCTGTAGGGTACTAGCAGCAGGGAAGTTTTCGGCTCAGGGAGGGACCTCTATTTATGCTGCATTGATCTGCCCCATTCAGTATAAATATTCTGGACCAGGACAGGCTCAAAATGAGGGAAAGGGGGAGACCCTCAATACTGCAGACAATACAAACCTCCAGCAGTCCCTCAGCTGCATCATGGAGTCTGAATTTCTTTACCAGTTTCGAGAGTTTCAGAATTACAGTACACGCTGTTACAAATCACACTAGAATCAATAAAAACAGTTTGAAATTATAACCTTTCTTTGAGTTTGGAGTAAAGTATCTCCTGGTTGAACAGCCAGACTTTCAATGAATGAGTAAGCCACAACTAGCAAATATTCTCACCATTTTGTTGCTGAAGAAACTCAAGCCTATTCTGAGTATGTTCTGCTAAATGTTAATATTAAGCCATCAGTTATCTCTTGGTGGGTGACATTTGGCATTTGTGTGTGGCAGCCAAAAGTAGATCTAGTGGATCTAGTCTTGGTTCAAAAACTGCAATATTTTCTTTATTGATTGTTTCTTAGTTTTTGCAGTATATACATACCACTGATTTAAATCTGCTAGATTTCAAGAGAAACACCAGCAGAAGGAGTCCCATTTTTTCTGAGGTTGCTACCCCACATAACTGAGGTGCATGTTCAATAAATTCAATTTTTACTATCAGACTTTGTGAATTCTGAGAAAACAGGCAAGAAAAAAAAAAAAAAAAAAAAAAAAAAAAAGAGAGAGAGAGAGAAAGAAGTGCTTATCTGGCTGGGGCAGAAGGCACACTTCCTGGAAGTGGCAGCATGTCTTTTGCCTTGTGCTGGAAGAAAGTTGGGAGGACTTTATGTGAAGCTCCATATGGATGCCCACAAGCCAACTCAGAACACTCACCTTTCAGGCTGCTTTCCACTGCCAGGTCTCTCACATAGTCAGGCCCTGCCAACACCATTCTGCCCAGCATGGCACCACTGAAATTTAGGGCACCACTGAAATTTAGGCTGGCCACTGCTGCCTCCTCTGTTTCACCTGAGGCTGCAAGTACATGTTGCCTCCATGGCAAATGTTCCCTGTCTGTGCCTAAAACTACTCACACAGCCTGTGTCCCTTTCTTCTGTCCCCAAGGATATGGATTTTTGACACATTCAGGAGGTTGCTTCCATAGCTAGCTTGAGTGTTTTATAATCCCAAAAAGTCAGATAATGGAAACTAATAATGATTTTTAGATAAAAGATCTCACAAAGAAGTTTGTTCCAGTAGCCATAACACTTTTCAATTTTTTAGTGCTTATAGATATGGCTTTAAAAATATGTCTAGCAGAAGAAATACATCTTGCCAGCCTTATTATAAACATGATGGAAAAAAGGTGTCTAGGGACTTCTCACTTTCCTTGTAAATGAACTTAGTCTGGACTAGAGTTTCACTAAACAGCTAGGTTGAAGTTCAGTTGCAATGCCACCAGTTAATTACACATCTTTCAGTTATGCTTTTTATAAAATTTTCTGACATTATTTCACTGTCAGTTGCAAGTCATGATGCATAATATAACTATGACTTGTCAGCAGAGAAGAAAGTTAGAATCACTCACTTTAATGGAAGACAGAATAGCTTGAATTTTTTCCCAGAAATGTTGAATTTATAAAAATTGACCTTGAATTAATTGGACATGAAACCCATCTCAATGGAAAGATTATTATTATTAGATTGTATTTCTTGTTAAATCGGCCTATCACTATTTTTTATTTTTCCTTGTACAGCTCTCTTTTTTCCTTCTTCTGCCTTTTTTTTTTTCAAAGACGAATGAAGTGACAATTATTTTTTGAATTGCTGAGAGCTATTTTCATGCTACCTGAAGATTTCAGCAGTGACACCTTGCTTATAAAAGCAGTGCTCATCATGTACTGGCAGATAGTGTCAACCAAGAATCCACACTCATCATTTCACAAAGTATTCAGCCTTTTTAAGGTAGATCTTTTTTTGGCTCTCTTTTTGGGATAGGTAGTGCTAGAGCATAAGACCAGGAAGAGGGAATATCTCACGTCAGCTCTGAGGACTGCTCCTAGAATTGGCCCTCCTGAAGGCTACAAGTCCAGGAAGGGCACCCTGTTGCACTATTCTTTTTAAAAAATAATAGCAATGTTATTAAGGAACAGCAGAAATTCAGGACACTAGTGCACAAAAGAAAAAAAAAGCCATCAAAACAAACCCAGTCTTCTTTTATGCCTATTGATTTCTCCTGTCGAATCAAAATGGGGCTTGAAATCTCTTGCTTTAAATACCTTTATTTTTGACAACACAAGTGGAATATCTCTCTAATGCTGTTGTTACAATCAATTATTTTTCTGCTTTTTTATGACAGAAAAATTCTTTTATTTGTATTCAGAGCAAATGTGCTAATATTCCAAATATGCCTAGAATTCAGATATTTGAAAGATTCTATTTAGATTACTTTTTTAAAGCCTCATGAAAACTAAAAATATATATTCCTCATAAGAAATGCCTAAACAAATCACATAAAGAGTAATGTTCAAAAAATAAGTAATCATATTTTCATCTGTTCTTTTTGTGCAAAGCAAAGGCCATAGAAATCTAAGGAACATATTTTGCAATTATTTCAATTGATTGTAAAACAAGCTTTGCTTACATGAAAAGGGTGAATCTGATACTACTTTGAAGTCTACTACTATGTAAGTATTCACAGTATTTAGTACGGAGATAATTGGCTGACTTAGACAATGTGGGAACTTTCATACATTTATTGTCATGTATCCAAGGACTGCAAAGTGCTATTACTTTACACTCACAGAATAGCCTCATTTTTATGTCTCTCACTAAAGCTGAATAGGTTAATATCTTGTGTGTGAGAAAATAAATAAGACATCAGTTTGTGCAAAACGAGCCATTTGGAATTGGACTCTCATAGCAACTTGAGGCAACAAACATTGTATGCCTACTCACTTGCTGAAGACAGAAGTAAGAGGCCTTGGAGCAAATAGACTACTGAGATTGTAGGCAATTTAGAAAGGTTTTACTGCAGCCAAACAGGAGCTGTAGTGACAAGACAAATTCCAGGAGTCAAGCTGGGTCAGCTCTCTTACAGAAGTGCCCTCCATCTTAGCTTGATGAGGAGTTTTGTAAGCTGCTGTACTGGTTTTGGCTGGAGTTGAGTTAATTTTCCTCACAGCCGCTAGTATGGGGCTGTGTTTTGGATTTGTGCTGGGATCAGTGCTGATAACACAGGGATGCTTTTGATACCACTGAGCAGCCCATGCACAGAGCCACAGTCTTTTCTGCTCCTCACCCCATCAGTGAGAAGGCTGGGCAGGCACAAGGAGTTGGGAGGGGACACAGGCAGAACAGCTGACCCAACTGACCAAAGGGACATTCCATACCTCATGGCATCATGCTCCATAATAAAATTGGCAATGAGGAAAGTCATCTGTGGCTACCAATGTTTGGGGAGTGTTTGGGCATGAGGATGAGGCTGTGACCAGCTGGAGTTCTTTGCATCACTTGTCTGTCTTGGTTTAACGTATTTTCCTCTTTGTTGTTGTTGTTGTTGTTGTTGTTGTTGTTGTTGTTGTCTCTGGTATTTTGGTCTGTTGGGGTTTTTTTAATTATTAAATTGTCTCACTAGTACAGTTCTGATTCAGTGAGTGACTGTGTGGCTCTGAGCTGCTGTTTGGGGCTAAAATGCAACCACTGCATTGCACTGACCACTAGATGATTACTTTCATAGGAAAGAATATCTTCAATGCCATATTTTCCTTGAACTGTAAAGGAAATTTCAGTCAGTACTGTCAAAGCTGTTCCTTACAGAAATTCCTTGTAGAAGTTCAGGCAGACAAGGAAGCATACTTCAGTCCTGAGGTTCAGACATTCAGGAGAAGTAGCTCTCCCATTAAGAAAGTCACTAAGATATAACACTGAAATCCAATATTAAAAATATTACATTGTTGGTTTAGATTTCACAGGAATTATATTTAATCATAAAAAGATTGCAGGCCAAAACAGACTTTCTTAGCTCTCTCCTTAACTAGGCTATCTTTAAGTCATCTACTTTTGACTAAAGTTGAAGTACTCAAGCTTTTCTGTAGTACTCAAGCTACTCGAGAATAATAACTTCTCAACAGCACTTTTCATAATGCAATCATCTAGAAGAAATTTTAGTATAAAATTATTGAAATACAAAGCACAGAAGCATCATTATGTCCTTGCATCCCCAGCTAAAGTCTCATTGCAAGGAAACACTGATCAAATCTAATTATATTTTTAGTGTGTGACTTTCTTTTCTTAGTTTCAACATTTAAATCCACTTAGTTTTCAAATTATCCTGAGCAAAGCTTACAGTATTGTTTTAAGTATTTTGCCTAAGGATTTTCTTTTGCCAAGTTATAAATGTAAGTAGAAAACATACAGTGATAATCACTGTAGAATGTAAGTCATAAAGGAAAAAATAAGATTCAAATTCAAATTTGGCCTATGGTTATCACTGTGGTGTCATTTGGTATCAGAGCAAGGCCTGTGTACACACCCAATGCACTAAGTTATTTTTTGCCTGGTCCAAAAACTACCCAGATGGTCTCTGTATAGAGACTGAATAGATATAATGGACTGGCTTGAGAGAAGGAATGGTGGTTTAGATACTTCCCAGCCTCCTTCACAACAAAGTTTTTTTACTAATTGCTGCAGAAACTCTAGAGTTGGGAATTTTGAGGAGGTCTAGAGATTTCCCTAGGCAGCTTCTGCTCTGCAAAAATCAATTTTTATGTTTAACTATGTAGATAAATATACTGGGTGGAGACTTGGACTATCACAGAGGGAGAAATTGTAGAACTGGCAATATTATAACTAGCTGTAAGTACAAACTGTTACCACAGATGCAGCATCATAAAATAAGTCTTCTGTACATTGATAAGATAATTAGGAGATATTTTGTGTTAAGATTAATACAATCAATAGTGAAGGATTACAGGTGTTCCTGAAGAGGTTATGCAGGACCTTGGGCAGCTGGAGTACAAAAAGCCAGTAGAAAAGTGATTCAGGACATCTATCCTGATTCAGCTGAAGATGCAATTACAAACACTGCTGCAACTGAGATTTCTATAGCTATCCAGACCTCAAACAATCATTATTTAGGGATTTTATCTTCTGTGTGAGTACTGTCTTATGCAAAGAGGAGTTTTTAGTAATTTTTCTTTGTCTGCACAGCTGTATAGAGTTAAGGAAGATGAGAACCATAATTTCACTTCTGCTCATTAAAAAAAAAAAAAAGATTGAAAAAATATTGGGAGGAAACTGAATAAATTAAAAAGAAGGCTGAAAAGCAAAAAACTCTACCTTGAAGGGACTGCCTGCTATTTAATTTTATTCTAGAAAGCTAACTTTATGATTAAATGCGTTTTCTGATTATAAGAAGCCTTTGTTTTATTTGAACACTCCTTATTAATACAAATATACTAAAGTTAAATTATTTTATAATAGCTCACATTATGATCATAGGTATGTTATAGGAAATTTTATAACAAGTTGTTTCAGAGTGCATTATCAATACCGAGGTGACTTCAGTTAGTCATTCAAACACTGCTATGTATGATATTCTAGCTGTAGGGCAAGTGAAGAGAGGGATCTGTCACTTAATTGACCTTCTCAACAACTGGATAAGCTTTCATCAGCTTTCTCATTAGCAATGTCTGACTGATTGACTAGGTTAACCCAAAGAGAGGAGCAAATCCAAGCAGATCATTTGCATATTATATTAGTGACATTCATAAAACACCATTTTGCATTCCTATGGGAAGTATAACAGCATAATCTGATTGCCTTTGCATTCGCTAATTGTTGCAAAGCAAATGGCAGTCTAATATTTTAGGGATGCAGTTTATACTTTTCTAGGAATGCAAACCATAATTGCATAAGAAAGAAATATGCCTCTGGAAAATACGTGAAGAAAAATAAATTAACTGATAAAGAAAGAAAGTCCAAAATTATTCTAACTCACCTAAAATTTAGGTTAAAATACCCACATTGAACAAATCTCCAAAGATCAAGCCCTGTGTCCTACCTTGGTCAGAGGCAATACAGGCAATTCATTTTGAAATCACAAGCCCATAAAAACACAGGGTGAGAGGTAGCTCATGAAGTTCCCCTGGTTATACAGTCATTGTGTAACCAAATATTAAAATGCAGACTGTAAGGTAAGGGGTTTTTTGTATATTATTATTATTATTATTATTATTATTATTATTATTATTATTATTATTATTACAGCACTGGGTATAATTTCACAATCTCAGGAGCTAACATTTGGGAGACTCAGTTCTATCACTGTTTCCTTTCCCATTAAAAGAGTACAAGCTGTAGCAAACTCTGCCTTACCATGCTCCATTACCACTCATTTCTAAGTTCAGAGATGCTGCCCAGTGTGAGAAAAAATGAGGGAAAATAAAATCTTTTTCTTTCTTTCTTTCTTTCTTTCTTTCTTTCTTTCTTTCTTTCTTTCTTTCTTTCTTTCTTTCTTTCTTTCTTTCTTTCTTTCTTTCTTTCTTTCTTTTCTTTCTTTTCTTTCTTTCTTTCTTTTTCTTTCTTTCTTTCTTTCTTTCTTTCTTTCCTTCCTTCCTTCCTTCCTTCCTTCCTTCCTTCCTTCCTTCCTTCCTTCCTTCCTTCCTTCCTTCCTTCCTTCCTCCCCTCCCCTCCCCTCCTCCCTCCCCTCCCCTCCCCTCCCCTCCCCTCCCCTCCCCTCCCCTCCCCTCCCCTCCCCTCCCCTCCCCTCCCCTCCCCTCCCCCTCCCCTCCCCTCCCCTCCCCTCCCCTTTCCTTTCCTTTCCTTTCCTTTCCTTTCCTTTCCTTTCCTTTCCTTTCCTTTCCTTTCCTTTCCTTTCCTTTCCTTTCCTTTCCTTTCCTTTCCTTTCCTTTCCTTTCCTTTCCTTTCCTTCTCTCTAGCACACCAAAAGTTAAGTAGGAAGTACTAGAATATAAAGAAATGTGTATTTTGAGAGGGTAACTACTCAACTGTGTGCAATCTTAAATTAAATCTTCATTTTTATGGTATTCAAGCAGACCAGAGAGTAACACCAGTGCTGACTGTTCCTGTTCAGACCTTCTAGAGCCTCTGTAACCCCCTACGTGTGTGTGTATATATATATATGTGTGTGTGTGTGTGTGTGTGTGTGTGTGTGTGTGTGTATATATATATATGTCTATGCATGTAGATGTTTGGTGT